>NC_136262.1:249927137-250184637 GCF_964187855.1 Myxine glutinosa
TGTGTCCTTTTCCTTCATTGATTTAGCATAGCGCGATTTGGTCAACGTCGGGTGGAATCGGGTGAGTTGGGGAAGAATCGGGGCAACTGTTAGGTCGCGGCAATACCACCGCTCGGTAAATAACATCTAAGCCGCGTCTGTAACAATATATATATATATCTGTGCAGCGTCTGTCCTGTCCTGTGTTGTCACTGAACTACTTTCTCAAACTTTTGTGAAATCGTACCAAACTTCTGGAATGCACATATCTCTCCCGTCGGTATGTCCTAAGGGTATTTTCTTTGAAAAAATTTCCAAATCTTTTTTTGGGGGGGGGGGGGGGGATTTTTTTGGGGAATTTTTTTTTTTCAACTTCAATTGTTTATAAAATGTGATATCACGTATATTACAAATACATTTGTGCAAAATAATTGTTTGAATTATGATTGGTTTAAACCCTGACAAAACGGCAACTCGGGTACAGTCATTTATCTATATATCTACACATCTGGGCAGTGTCTGTGTTGTCACTTAACGACTCCCTCAAACTTTTGTTTCCGTGGTGGTGAAGTGTTTTTAATAACGTTGTGGTGGTTTTGAATCATGTGGTGGTGAGGTATTTTGAATTATGTGGTGGTGAGGTGTTTTGAATTATGTGGTGGTGAGGTGTTTTTAAATGATGTGGTGGTGAGGTATTTTTAAATCACATGGTGGTGAGGTGTTTTTAAATCACATGGTGGTGAGGTGTTTTTAAATCACATGGTGGTGAGGTGTTTTTAAATCACATGGTGGTGAGGTGTTTTTAAATCACATGGTGGTGAGGTGTTTTTAAATCACATGGTGGTGAGGTGTTTTGAATTAATTGGTGGTGAGGTATTTATAATTACGTGGTGGTGAGGTGTTTTTAATTATGTGGTGGTGAGGTGTTTAGAATTAGTTGGTGATGAGGTGTTTTGAATTATGTGGTGGTGAGGTGTTTTGAATTACTTGGTGGTGAGGTGTTTTTAAATGATGTGGTGGTGAGGTGTTTTTAATTTCGTGGCTGTGAGGTGTTTTTATTACGTGTTTTATGGCTGTGAGGTGTTTTTATTACGTGTTTTATGGCTGTGAGGTGTTTTTAATTTCGTGGTGGTGAGGTGTTTTCATTACGTGTTTTATGGCTGTGAGGTGTTTTTATTACGTGTTTTAAGGCTGTGAGGTGTTTTTAATTTTGTGGTGGTGAGGTGTTTTTATTACGTGTTTTATGGCTGTGAGGTGTTTTTATTTTTGTGGTGGTGAGGTGTTTTTATTACGTGTTTTATGGCTGTGAGGTGTTTTTATTATGTGTTTTATGGCTGTGAGGTGTTTTTATTACGTGTTTTATGGCTGTGAGGTGTTTTTAATTTTGTGGTAGTGAGGTGTTTTTATTACGTGTTTTATGGCTGTGAGGTGTTTTTATTATGTGTTTGATGGCTGTGAGGTGTTTTCAATTTCGTGGTGGTGAGGTGTTTTTAATTTCGTGATGGTGAGGTATTTTTATTACGTGTTTTATGGCTGTGAGGTGTTTTAAATTACTTGGTGGTGAGGTGTTTTGAATTACTTGGTGGTGAGGTATTTTGAATTACGTGGTGGTGAGGTGTTTTGAATTACGTGGTGGTGAGGTGTTTTGAATTACTTGGTGGTGAGGTGTTTTGAATTACGTGGTGGTCACGTGTAATCGTCCCAAACTTCCAGTCTACACCTACCCCTCCCCTATGTATGTGCAGAGGGGTTCTTTCTTGAAAAAAAAACATTCAACCTAAATCTTCAACCTAAATTGCCTATCAAAATGTAATATCACAAACACAACAAATACATTTGTGCAAAGTAATTGTTTGTATTATGATTGGTGAAAATCATGACAACACAGCAACTCAGGTACAGTCATTAGCCTCAGTTAAAATAAGCCCGTTCCTCAGTATCGACGCTTGGTAAGGCGAGCGCAGCGAGCCGAGCCAAGCTAGTATATATATATATATATATATATATATATATATTGTTATAAATTTGGGTAGAGGAATATCTAGAGCCAGATAGATCTGTATAGGTAGGTAACTCGACTGTCGTGATATGGAATCTACCTGTAATAAGTTCTATGTTTAGCCCGGATGTCGGTATAAGCTGCATTGGTGTCCCTGCCATGAGGGGGCGGGGCATGCTAAGTAGTGCAGGGATTATGGATAAAATTCCTTTGTTTGTCATTCCCTCTGTAGCAAATCCAGTGTCCATTATGGCAACGCACTCATTTAGACCCTTAGATAGGTCCTTAGTGCACACCAGTAATTAAATTCCCTCCCCTTACAATGACTGACCGGAAAAACCAGCGTGAAGCGGCTGCATACAACGCCACCATGGCACCAAACATCGAGCAAGGCTGAGAGCCATGACCAGGAGGACTGTTGATTGGCCAGGGGGAGGGGCGAGCAACACCACAGGGTGCCGATTGGCAGAGCAGGGGAGGAAGAGTGATTGGTCCATAGGAGGGACAGAGAACTGCCCCGTGATTGGAGGGAAAAGAAGGACTTGTGGCTGGCCACAAGGATGGCATGACATAGGGGGCAGGAAGCACTCGGCCAATGGGAGGACACCAGCACGGTGAGAACATTCTAGAAGACGAGGGTCACCGCGCTGGTTGGAGGAAAGGAGGGCTGACGTCAGACCATGAGTGATAAAACTGCTGGCTCGCCGGCATTTTGCTCTCTTCCATCCTCTCTCTCGTGCTTCCTTGGCCTTTTCATTCCTGGCTCTCTCTCTCTCTCTCTCTTCCCGTTCTCTTCTCTTCCCTTGGCATCATGCGTTTGACTGTCCCTTCGTTTTGAACCTGTTCTCGCTCGCTGGACGTCGGAAGGACGGTGGAAGGCGATCGTGCGAGCGGGGCCTACCTGACGGCGTACGCTGGCCTAGCAGCGTGGGGCGAAGGTTGTTCGCGCCAAGGACAAGGCGGTTCCCGCCAACACCGGGGCTGCGTCGGACGACGCGCTCGGAGCTTGGCTGGCCCGACGGCCGACACTACAACCAGATAAGCTTGCATCCATATCAAATACACGATGGGACAATTATTATTTTATTCACTCTCCATTTGTCTCGTTTCTGAAGTGAGTTGTGGGGACATCCCGATTTAGGACATTTATTTATCATCACGTTTCCCTGTCCCGATCTTTATTTCAAATAAATCCTTGTATTATTTTGTTTGCCATTCCAAAATCCTGTGTTCGTTTGAGTTAATTCCCTGCAGGATCGAGAGCTGCCGTCGGATCTACAGGTACGCGCTTGCTGCTTCTTCCTCTTCATTCTTCCGCCCGCACTTTTATAGCCAAATCCGTAATTTATTGTCGCCTCAAGTAAAGCCGTTCGGTCATCCGCGAGCCCCGGTATTAACCGAGGGATTCGCGCGACAATATAATCAGTGAACCGAAAAGTCAATATCTTTAACAAAAATATTTATGTCAATCCAGTATCTGCAGTGGTATCCAAACTGGTAATGGAAGAGTTAGAACAGAAAGTCTTCAATGATTGATCACCACAATACTGGCAAGGAAACGTGGATGATACATTTGCCTTTGTGCACCGGGACAAAGTAGAAAATCGACTAGAAAACGTTGGTCAGGTTTAGCCAAGCATCAAATTTACAAAATAAATGGAGAATGATAGAAGATTGGACTTTTGGGATGTGGAGGTGCACCGGGAACTCGATGGCTCCTTGGAATCGTTGGTGTAGAGAAAACCAACACACACCAAGAAACTGCTTGATTTCAATGTCATAAGCATAGTGTTGCTCACACCCAAGCGTCCCGGCTATGGCCACTTTCATCATGCAATCATGCAATCATGCAAAGATGCTGCAACCAAAGAGAAAAAGTGAGTAGAGCATATCCTATTGAATGATGGCTACAATAAGAGCTTACGACTGGGATTCAGAAAAACCTAGAAAAAAAACAACAAAACAAGAAATGATTGGTCGATGGAGATTGCTATATTACCCAGATCTCTCGGAAAGAATGAATTGCCAAAGTGATGTGAGGTGCACAAATTGGAGTGGCTTAGAAACCATTACGAACCGTCCACAGTGTTATAACCAAATTAAAAGACCATATTTCAATTGGTGATAAATCAGGAGTGGTATATCGTGCCACCTGAAATGTCTGTGGTATGGTGTATATTGGTGAAACTGGAAGGAATCTAAATTCACGTTTGGATTAGAACAAAAGGACAATATAGAGAGGGCAGAACAGTTAGCTATTGCATGGCACCATATACAAACCGCATACAAATTTGGTTTTGGAGGAACCTGTATACTGGGCTCCATGCCCAGCAAGCATCGGCGATTGATACTTGAAGCAGTGAAATTATTGAACCACGACGTTTAAACAGTGAAACAATTATTGATCTCCCAAACCAAAACAATGCATTAACTAGAACTGGGCACTGGGTAGAGCACATACCTCCACCAGGCTGAATAGTTCTGCTGACCTGAACCAAAATCGAATTGGCTTGTTATTGTCATCTAACCAACTCATCGACCAAGTTTTGTTATAATCCATCCACAACTTTTTTAGATGTCAAGCTATATATCGTATTTGGCCCCATTTCTCAATGGTGAAGAATCACCTACAGAAATAAAAAAAACTTCTCGTATGCAGATGCGGATTCAGAACTTCACCAAAATCGAATCAATTCATCCTTGCCAGACACCCAACTTCTCCACCAAGTTTCGTCCGAATCCGTACGTAACTTTTTGAGATATCGTGCTTCATATAGGTTTTAGGCCCGTCACTCAATGATGAAGAATCACATAAAAAAATTATCGGACCGAAATCTAATCATTTCGTCCTTGTCACCAAAGCTGTCCACCAAATTTCATCCAAATCTGTCGACAACTTTTTGAGATATACTGTTCACAGACAGACAGACAAGCAAGCAGACAGGGGTGAAAACATAACCTCCGTCCATCTTCAGTGGCACAGGTAATGAAGATATTCAGAAGGGAATGGTGTAAAACTAAGCTGGATTTACACCAACATTTTACGAAAACCACAAATCAATGCTTCCGGATGGGATGAATTTGTCTTCTCAATATCTTATTATATTTTATTATGATAGAGCAAACGTATATGGTTATGTATGTCGCTATGTTTATATGCGACAAAAACGTCTTCTTCTTCTTCAAATAAAATTACCACCCTCTTATTTAACCCTCTTAATTGCGTTAAGACTGCTGAGACCCCTCAAACCGATGACGACCCTTTAATTCCCCCAAGACCCTTCAGACCACCAATACCCCTGAAGACCCAAAATACCCTGAAGACCCCAAAGACCCAAAACACCCCAAAGACCCAAAATACCCTTCAAGGCTCTGAGGCTCAAAAATACCCTGAATACCCAAAAACCCAAAAGACCCCGAAGACCCAAAACACCCCGAAGACCCAAAAGACCCAAAAGACCCTGAAGACCAAAAAGACCCCCAAGATCCAAAAGACCCAAAAGACCATGAAGAACAAAAAGACCACGAAGACCCAAAAGACCCCGAAGACCATAAATACCCTGAAGACCCAAAAGACCCCAAAGACCCAAAGACCCTTAAAGCCCAAGAAGAACCAAAAGACCCTTAAGACCCAAAAGCCCCTGAAGACCCTGAAGACACAAAAAACACCAAAGACACAAAAGACCCTGAAGACCCAAATGGCCCTGAAGACCCAAAACACCATGAAGACCCAAAAGACACCGAAATGGTTAAAGATGCCTACCCCTCTGAAACGGCGTGTGGTGAGGTGTGCGGAGCGCGCCATGTTACACTAGTTCTCATAATAATGCTTTCTTGAAAATTTGATGAGAAAAGCTCAAAGATGACAATTGATGTGTGTGTGTGTGTGTGTGTGTGTGTGTGTGTGTGTGTGTGTGTGTGTGTGTGTGTGTGTGTGTGTGTTGTATATCTCTATGTGTGTGTGTCTGTGTATGTTGTATCTATTTGTGTGTGTTTGGCATGGTAAAAAAAAAGACATGGTAAAAAGCTATGGTATAGACAGACGGACAGACAGACACACAGAAGTGCGAGAGGGACTGCAAAACCCTGTCTCTCGCTGTGCGGGGGACTGGCTAAAATCATGCCACTCCTCTCTGCACACATGCGATTGGGTCAAATTCAGAGCGGAAGTACTGCGAAATACAGCTTTGTCTTCCGATTCATGTTCTGATTTGTGGTCAAAATATAACATTTAATTTCAATACGTTGTTCCTCAATCAAAAACCGACGTTTGTAGACAGACATGTATCAATTGCTTCACCACACTTTTCGTGTGCAGGGTAATAATACACATCCTCACCAGCTGGGCCACCACATGCATGCTCACTGTAAAATGCCTTATAACAGACTGTGTTGGTTTGCACATTCAATTCATATAAATAAGGGATACATCCAAATGGTGACAGTTGTCTCAATTTCATTTCGCTTTAAACAGATGTGAGCCTGTTTTGAGGATTACTTAAAGCTGTAACACATGGTGAAACTAGAATGGCACTCAGTAGAGCGCACACCTCCACCAGGCTGAACAGTTCTGCTGACCTGCACCAAAATTGAATCGGCCTGTTCTTGTCACCTAACCAACTCATCCACCAAGTTTTGTCATAAATAGTACACAACTTTTATATCATGTTATATGTCGCTTTTCGCCCGATCTCTCAATGGTGAAGAATCACTTCAAAAATTAAATAATTCTCATATCGGAATCCATATTCATATCTTTAACAAAATCGAATCGATTCTTATTTGTCACACACACAACTTGTCCACCAAGATTCGTCCCAATCCATCCATAACTTTTTGAGATATCCTGCTATGTATAGTTTTTAGCCCTATTTCCCAATGGTGAAGATTTCACTTGAAAAATTAAATAATTCTCATATCCGAATCCATATTCAGATCTTCACCAAAATCGGATCGAATCGTCCTTGTCAGACACCCAACCTGTCCACCAAGTTTCGTCAAAATCCGCCAAAAGTTTTTCAGATATCCTGCTATATGTCGTGTTTGGCCCTATCTCCCAATGGTGAAGAATCACTTAACAAATTCTACTGGCCGGATCCGGATCTTCACCAAAATCTAATGATTTTGTCCTCGTCACATACACTACCTCTCTGCCAAATTTCGTCCGAATCTGTCCACAACTTTTTGAGACATCCTGTTCACAGACAAACAGACAGGGGTGAAAACATAACCTCCACCCACCTTCGGTAGCGGAGGTAAAAATTGGGTCACACAGAAAAAGTGCAACCAACTAGGAATATAATTAGGTACCCTCGCCAGAGGAGAGGGCATTGCATTTGAGTCAGTTTGTCTGTTTGTCTGTCTGTTTGTTTGTTTGTCTGTATGTTCGCACAGAAAAATATGATTTTCTCTGCAACCGTTGGCCCGATTGAGAGGAAAATTCCACCATCGGTGCAACTCCACCTGTATAATTTTTTATGACAATTATGACGTCATAGGTCACGTGGTTCTGCCGCCATCTTGTAAAAACCGAAAAATTTGCACCTCTATATCTCAGAAAGCGCTGAATAGAAAAAATTGAGAAATGGCTCATTGTAAATAACTCTCCATGTGGAATAACATCTGTGAATGATGATGTCATAGGTGTCTAGATTATGACGTCATAATTTGACAAGTACAAAACGTCATCGATCAAGATGAAATTTATTGAGCATAATCTAGGAATAAATTAGTGGAGAAAAAAGAGAATGATGACGCCATCGGTCACGTGGTTCGGCCGCCATATTTGTTTTAACACAAAAGCCTTAAAAATCACTGAAAATACATCCTGGCGAGGGTTTGCAATCTCTGATTGCTCTTTTTCCTGTTGTACATATAATGAGCTGGTATGTCAACTTGTATTGAAACTTGATCTTACTTCATCCGGTTCTCGTCAATAGCTTATTTCTATCAAAGGCATTGTTGCAAACAAATTTCATCTTCAGTGGAAATCAAAAAAATTCAAATCAATTTCTGAATTTTTTCATCAGTTTTAAAACAAACCAAAGTAGATGCCGGAAAAGGCAATCCTGCAGAGGAGCAGATGGTAATGATGGGATACGTGGGTAGAGTATTTACAGTAAGCCTGGTGTTGGCTTAGGCCTCATTCACACTGGATCGTACGATTTCTGGATCATGGGATTGATGGCAATCTGGCCGAGGTACGACCAATCGTCAATGTTTGCTACACTCTCCATTTGCGATCGCAAACAGCGATTGGTCTTAGCGGTCATCGTACGATTGGTGGTACGCGTGGTTGTGCGATCACCAACGATTGGAGAAGATCGATCGCAGGATCAATCGTAGGTAATCGTGTGAATAGTGGTGGCGATCAACGACCAATCGTACGGTCAATCGTGGCGACTTGCGACCGCTCGGACAATCAATCGCACTACCGATCGTGAGGTTGAACGACAGGTGACACCACCAATCGTCAGGTGGCAGGAACAGTAGCACGACCAATCGTGCGACTACTTGACCCGCGATCATGCACGACTTGTGGTGCATCCATGCGCGACTGGTGGTACGACCATGTAAGACCTGTCTGCGACCTCTTACGATTTGGAATCGCAGGTCAGAAGTTTTGAACATGACCATCGACCTTGCTGCGACTGATTTTGCTCTGGCGATCACCCACGACCTCTGCGACCAGTCGCGCGCTCTTTCTACGATTTGCCCGCGATTCACAAAATGTTCGGTCGCAGCTAGGTCGTAACCTGGTCGCAGGCCCGGTGTGACTGGGGCTTTAGCTGTTAGGGTGCCGGCTTGGGATCCTGGGATCCTGGGTTCGAATCCTGGTCGATCGCTGAATTAACGCCACGGGGGGTTGACTCAGCCTGTCATTCTTCCGAGGTCGGCAAATTGAGTACCAGTTCACTGTGTGTCGCAAGAGGGACTAACAGGGTTGGTGGCAGGAAGGGCTGTAAAACATTGCTCCAACAAAGGCCCAACAAATGCCAACACCCGCCCTGCGCGGAAGAAATGGCTTCTAAAGGTGGTTCTTCTATACCAGGTTTACAGTGCAGCTGCAGTGTACTTTTATCCTCAGAAATTCAGTCAGTGATTGAGGTGAGTTCTGAATTTTTAAAAACAACAACAACAAAAAAACAGCAACAGTTGAACTGTGACAGCAGCAATTAAGCAATGGAATAACAATTCAGAAATTTCTTCGACATGTTTGTGCAAACCATTTATATTGAGGAAAGTAAAGCAATCAGGAAATTGGATGTGCAACAGGAAATGGTACAATTATTGTCACCCGAAGAGAGCAATTCTGGATATTCAAGTGCAACTCGTTGGTGTAATTACCAGACTCGGTGGTGTAATGCTTTGAGTGTCCGCACCGACTCTGGGAGCTCAGCGGTTCAAACCCCAGCCGAGTCCAAAGAAAGACTTAAAAAATGGTTGGTGCTGCTTCCATGCTTGACGCTCTGCATTTAAAAGGATAAACAGCATGGACAATCTCCAGAAGTTTGGGTCCACGAGGAGGAGGAAATTCCTCGCTGAGTGAGGTGAGAAAGGCGGCGCCATTGGTGTGACGTCGTTGGTACCCAGAGTACCCCAGGAAGTTCCCCCAAGCTCAGTGGCTGTGTTTATCTCGTCTCACAGTTCCCTGGTGTTTGGTGTGTATTTGTCTGTATGTCCATGTGTGTAAGATGTGTGTGTGTGGCAGCTCCACCACGAGCCTTAGATCCTGTTAAAGAAAATCGCATTTCCTTTGGATTCGGTGTACATTTCCTTTGGATTCGGTGTACATTTCCTTTGGATTCGGTGTACATTTCCTTTGGATTCGGTGTACATTTCCTTTGGATTCGGTGTACATTTCCATTGGATTCTGTGTACATTTCCTTTGGATTCGGTGTACATTTCCTTTGGATTCGGAGTACATTTCATTTGGATTCGGTGTACATTTCCTTTGGATTCGGTGTACATTTCCTTTGGATTCTGTGTACATTTCCTTTGGATTCTGTGTACATTTCCTTTGGATTCTGTGTACATTTTCTTTGGATTATGTGTCAGCAGGGTTAGGGTTATGGTTAGGGTTAGGGTTGTTAGGGTTAGGGTTAAAGGTGCTACGACAGGTATCACATACGTGAATGGGACCATTGCACCTGTAGTTGTCCCTCTGGCCCAACAAGTCCCCAACTTCATCCTGATCGTTGACGAGTGCCAATGCCCATCCACACGTCAGGACCACAGCATCACTCGTGCGGACACGTCTGGACGATCTCTGGACTGTAACCTGATTGACCATGTGTGCGGCGTCCAATGAACACTTGTTTGTTGTCACCAAGTCGATCCACAGTCACTTCATCAACAGGACGTGGCCCTGGAAAAGAATAGTGCAACATCACACACCGACAGCTGGATCATCTGATTTGGTTCATGGCAAGACAATTACAATATTGTATATTGGGTCAATGGTAATCACACGTTATAAAAGCCATTTGTGCTAATGTAATTAACTATCTGTGATCATCACCGCTAATGTCTTTAATTATTTGATGACGAGCATATTGCCAATTTGCATGCTCATTTCAGGCAGCCATGTTTTTAAAATTATAATTCCATAACTTTGGTTTCCAAAAAGATGGTCTGTTTATGGAGCATCCAGATGAATGTGCTGATCCTGTTCAATCAGAACAGTAAAAATTTGAACATACCTTAACACAAAACAAAAGATGCTTCAAAAAAGGATGTTGCCTAGTTTTTTTTTTTGTTTTTTTTTAGCAAAAATGGTTTTGAAGCTTTATTGCTTATTTTTATCAAAAGCATCCACACTGGTGTGGATTTCATACCCACCCACATTATTTGCTAAACGCTATGCGCTAGTAAGTTCGCCACCACCCTCCGCCCCACTTTTCCATAGCGATCGATGGCCTTGCTCACAGCTGCTCAGTGAAATCTATGCCGTTCTTAGTTCTTCATCAGAAGCATTCACAACTTGTCATGAAGTGCCCCAATACTCTGCCAAGTATAAAGGCCTCCACTGCCACCACCATTAACTCAAGTACTTTCCCATATGCATTGGCAATCAATACTTATAATCACGTTTCCCTTTTAATATAATCTCGTTTCCGTTTTGGGGTCCCAGCGGGTGTCATATGGTAGGTAGGAGGTTTCAGAAATTCCTCAATACAATTATGATTTTGAAATGTGATCGAGATGGACCTTGCTCCCGAATCCGGAAGAGAACAGATTATGATGGTTCGCTGGTTTGATAATATCTCGATACAATCGTGATTTAACATTATATTTTGATAAATAATACTGTAATATTAATTTGTGATTGGAATGATGAATGATGCTGTTTGGAATGAAAATATAGAGATATTGAGTTTAAAACAGAATGAGGAAATGACGTAAGGGATTCCATCCATGATATTCGCAGATTCCCCATTTGCAGTTTTGCTATTTGCAGTTTCGCCATTGATTGGATGTAACAACATTCAGACTGGGTACATTTTTGTGCAAGTCCTTCACGAACCTGCTGTCCATGCCTGAAATCAAAAAAAATTAACACTTTGTGGTGCTGTGCACACACGACTCGATTGCCAGAGAGGTAGGCCACAACGCGTGGATACAAACAAGAGTCTTTATTAAGAGCTCGCATATCAGCACTGGGCGGGCTCGAGCTTAGAGCCCGCATATATGATCCGAGGCCACGCCTTGCCCCCGGGCGTGGCCGATCGGCCGAAAGGCGGGGCATGCATTTCAGTTCCCCGCCTGGACGCTCACGCCACCCACTGGTGCGTGGAATTATTACCCCTTGTGCCCGCAACACGCGCCCCCCCAGAATTCCCGCTCACCTGAAGGGTGAGCTTGCGGGGAAGCCGGATGACCCAGCCAAAACGCCCCCTGGCGATGCATGCAGGGCTGGGGGGTAGCGGGGCTGGGGGTGCCGGGGGTCTGACCGCCGGGGGGCGGCCTCGACGCGGAGGCAGAGCTGCTTGCGGGGGGTGGTCCAGATCGAGGTGGGCCGGCTTGAGGCGGTCCACGGAGATACGATCCGGGGCACCGCCGATGTCCACGGTGAAATGTTTGTCCCCGGTCTCCAGCACGCGGAAAGGCCCGTCGTATGGGGGCCGCAGCGGTGCCCGGTGGGCGTCGTGTTGGATGAAAACGTACTCCGCCGTGCGAAGCTCCGGGGCGACGTTGGAGGGCGGGCAACCATGGTGTGCCGTGGCACCAGGGCGAACCTCCTGGCGGCCTCCTGCAGGGTGGAGCGTTGTTGCGCCGCGGACCAAGGAGCCGTGGAGTCGGGAATAAACTCGCCTGGCACCCGCAGCGGCTGTCAGAAGACCACCTCCGCCGAGGACACGCGCAGGTCGTCCTTGAGCGCCGTCCTGAGGCCCAGCAGGACCCAGGGGAGCCTGTCGGCCCAGCTGCCGTCGTGGAGGCTGGCCTGGAGTGCGGCCTTCATGGAGCGATGAAAGCGCTCGCACAGGCCATTGGCCTGGGGGTGGTAGGCCGTGGTGTGGTGCAGTTTGACGCCGAGCCCTTGCGCCACCACGCCCCAGAGCTCCGAGGTGAACTGGGGGCTGCGATCGGACGAGATGTCCGAGGGGGCACCAAACCGGGCAACCCACGTGGCGATGAAAGCGTGTGCGATGTCAGCCGCAGTCGTCACCGCCAAGGGCACGGCCTCCGGCCACCGGGTGGTGCGGTCCACCATGGTGAGGAGGTGGGTGAACCCCCCGCGAGGGGGGCAGAGGTCCCACCAAGTCGACGTGGACGTGGTCGAACCGACGCTCGGGCACCGTAAACGGGGCCAACGGGGCCCGGGTGTGGCGGTGGACCTTTGCGCGCTGGCACGCGAGGCACGTCCTGGCCCAGTGGCGGACGTCCTTCCTGAGGCCATGCCAGACGAACTATGCCGCGACGAGCTTCTGGGAGGCCTTCATGCCCGGGTGTGACAGGCCGTGGATGGTGTCGAAAACCGGGCGCTGCCAGCCAGCGGGCACGATGGGGCGAGGCCTGCCGAGGGAGACGTCGCACAGGAGGGCCGCGCCCGCGACGTCGAACGGCACCTAGGTGATGCGGAGGCCCGTGACGGCGGTCCGCAAGGCCTGGACGCTGGGGTCGGCGGTCTGGTCCTCCGCCACCCGGGCATAGTCGATCCCGAGGTGGACCGCGTGCATGACGGACCGGGAAAGGCAATCCGCCACCGGGTTGTCTTTACCCGTGACGTGACGGATGTCCGTCGTGTACTCGGACATGGCAGAGAGGTGACGTTGCTGCCGGGCTGACCATGACTCGGCGACCTTGGCCATCGCGAACACAAGGGGCTTGTGATCAACGAAAGCCGTGAACGGGCGGCCCTCAAGCAGATGGCGGAAGTGTCGGACCGCCAGGTGGAGCCCGAGCAGCTCGCGGTCGAAGGTGCTGTAGCGGCGTTCGTACGAGTGAAGCTGCCGTCTAAAAAACGCCAGGGGCTGCCAAGCACAACGCACCCACTGCTCGTGTACCGCGCCCACCGCGTAGTCCGACGCGTCGGTGGTGAGGGCGATCGGTGCATCGGGCGCCGCGTGCGCCAGCATGGTGGCGTTGGCCAGGGCTAGCTTTGCGCCTGCAAACGCTGCGGCCATCGGCTCCGATCAGGCGATATCACCTTTGCCCGGCTTGCCCCGGAGGGCCTCGTGCAGGGGGCGGAGGAGCTGGGCGACGTGGGGCACGAAGCGGTGGTAAAAATTTACCATGCCCAGGAACTCCTGGTGCCCCTTGATCGTGCGGGGGTGCGGTAAACCCCGGACCGCCTCCAGCTTGGTCGGTAAAGGGACGGCCCCGTGCCTGGTGATGCAGTGCCCCAAGAAGTTGATGGCGGCGACGCCGAAATGGCACTTTGCGGGGTTGATGATCAGTCCATGCTGGCCTAGGCGTTCGAAAAGCGTGCGGAGGTGGAGCAGGTGCTCCTCCCGGGATGCGCTCGTGACTAGGATGTTGTCCAGGTAGACATAGATGAAAGGTAAGTCGCGCAAGACGCTGTCCATGAGCCGTTGGAACACCTGGGCTGCATTCTTCAACCCGAAAGGCATCCGCAGGAACTCAAAGAGGCCAAAAGGGGTGATGACGGCCATCTTTGGGACATCGTCCGGTTGTACGGGGACCTGGTGGTAGCTCCGGATGAGGTCCACCTTGGAGAACACTGTCGTGTTTGCCAACCGGGCGGAAAAGTCCTGGATATGTGGGACTGGGTAGCGGTCGGGGGTGGTGGCATCATTGAGCCGGCGGTAGTCACCGCACGGCCGCCATCCGCCGCCGGGCTTCGGCACAATGTGCAGAGGACAGGCCCAAGCGCTGTTGGAGTGCCATACGATACCAAGCCGTTCCAGCGTGGCGAACACCGCTTTCACCACGGCGAGCTTCGTGGGGTCGGGTCGGCATGCCCGGGCATAGACCGGCGGCCCGACCGTGGGGATATGGTGCTCCACCCGGTGTTGGACGGCCACCGCTGAGAAGGTGGGCCGCGTGAGGGCCGGGAAACTGGCGAGGAGGCGGGTAAACCCGTCCGCTGCCGGAAGCGTGCAGACTGACCTCGCCGGGATGGAACCTTTCAGCAAGCTGCTTGGCAAGCCGCTCGGTGAGCCACTCAGCGAGCTGCTCAACGAGCCGCTCAGCGAACAAGCGAGCGAGCTGAAGGTTTCGGCCTGGACGAGACGTCTGCGCTTAACGTCGACCAACAGCCCATGCGCACATAGGAAGTCTGCGCCGAGCAGGGCCATTGGCACGCTGGCGATGACGAACGACCATTGAAAGCGCTACCCTCCGAACCGCAGTGACAGGCAACGCTTCCCGAATGTGCAGATGGGTGTACCTTTGGCGGCAAGCAAAGCGGGGCCCCGGCCCGCGGCTTGCTTGTCGGACACGGAGGTAGGGAGGACGCTTACCTGCGCTCCAGTGTCACAAAGAAAACGGCGCCCGGACAAGGTGTCCATGATGAACAGGAGGCTGCGGAATGGCCGACGCTCAGGGCCGCAAGTGAGCGCCAGCCCGGTCGTTTCCCGACCCGTCAATAGAACACGACGGGCGGCACGTTTTATCCTTGCGGCCGAACCTGGCATGGTAGTAGCACTAGGTTTGCGGTGGTGGCGGCCGCGTCGGCCGTGCCGGCGGCGGTGGTGGTGGCGGCGGCGGTAGTGGGCGGGGCGCAGCAGCGGCCATGAGGGAAGCCGGGGGCGCTGTAGCCTCTGCACCAGGATCCACTACGGCAGCACCGTACACCGACCACATGTCGCAGGCCGCGAAAAACTTGTCGGTCTCTCCGGCCAGGGCGCGGGGTTCCGTGATTTTGGAACCGGCCAGCGCGAGGCGCACCTGTATCGGTAGCTGGCGGAGGAAAAGTGCGCGGAACAAGAAATCCGGGCGCTGGTCTCCAAGCAGGGACAGCATGAAATCCATCCGGACGGATGGTCGTGTGTCGCCGAGGGCGGGAAGGTCCAGGAGGCGGTCGGCACGTTCGACCTCCGTGAGCCCGAACGTGGCGAGGAGGAGACGTTTGAGCGCCTCGTACTTGTGGTCGCCCGGCGGGCGCCGAAGGATGGACACGACGCGGGCGGCAGTGCCGGGCCCGAGGGCGGCGACCACGTGGTAGTGCCGGGTCTCATCCGCCGTGATGCCCCGGAGTTGGAACTGAGCTTCGGCTTGCACAAACCAAACGTCGGCTTGCGCTTCCCAAAACTCTGGGAGTTTGATTGCGACGGCGTTGGTAGCCATTGCGCGTTCGGGGGTCAGCAACGGCTGAACCAATCGGGGTCACCAGTGTGGTGCTGTGCACACACGACTCGATTGCCAGAGAGGTAGGCCACAACGCGTGGATACAAATAAGAGTCTTTATTAAGAGCTCGCATATCAGCACTGGGCGGGCTCGAGCTTAGAGCCCGCATATATGTCCCGAGGCCACGCCTTGCACCCGGGCATGGCCGATCAGCCGAAAGGCGGGGCATGCATTTCAGTTCCCCGCCTGGACGCTCGCGCCACCCACTGGTGCGCGGAATTATTACCCGTTGTGCCCGCCACAACTTACATTATTTGCTGACTGGTATCACCACCCAGCTAATAATATTCTATTCAATTAAAATACCAAACCAACTCAGCTATGTCGTTATTAGACTATCGGACTTGTTTATGTACTGTTACGTGTTCATCCCCGACCCCTTGGTCATCCCCGGTCATCCCCGGTCATCCCCGACCCCGACCCCTTGGTCGGTGTACCTCCGAGCCCCGAGGGGAGTCACGGCAGAAAAATGTGTTATTCTGTGTGTCAAAGATCAATGGAGAAGCCACCTCAATTGTTACTCACAAACAAATATTGTATTGAGATCACACAAGAATAATGGTACAACAACAATAGTATTCAAAAGTACAATCAATATGTCCTATGATGGTACCATCAGTTTTGCAATATATAACTCTCTGTGCTCCAAGTGAGTGTAAAAGGACACTCCTCAATCTCTCTATAACCTTCTGCAAGGCGAAGTTGATTCGCTCCAGCGAATAGTGAAGAGGCGATGAGGTGATGGGGTAAAGCGTGGACCGTCACGTGGTCCAACCAGAAGCCAACTTTACTCTTTTCGCTCTTTTCGCTCTTTTTGCTCTTTTCACTCTTTTCGAGCTTTTCGCTCTTTTCGCTCTTTTCACTCTTTTCACGAGCCTCGATCTTGTATACAAAAAAAAAAAAAAAACTGGCGTCGGAAAGGGAAATCCCAAAGCCGCGATCCAGACGTGCGCATTCACAGCTCACTCAGCAAACCGCAACGTAATTGGAGATGAAGCGGTCGCACACACACACACACCCCGACAGACGATAGGATGTTGAGAAGAGCTGACTCGTCGTAAAACCTTTGTCGGTGAATGACGCATGAGGTTCAAAATGGCCGACGGCTCTTGCTTGAGTCGATCCGGCCAGGCAAGGATTCGTCGGAATCTCAGCCTAAACCTGACGATGCAGGTTTCTCAATCCCAGCAATAATACCTATCGCCGGATGTCCTTTCAAGGAACTCAAAATTCCCCCGCGACCTTCGGTAGACAACGCTTGCTACGAAGCTCGATGTCACGCGTCCTGTCCGACCTTTTTCGCCACACCTTCTCCCCTTTTCCCCTCCTCTTCAGGTTCTCGATCCGGTTTCCTGTTTCATTTAAAATATTCACCCTTTTGCCTTTTAACAACAATAACCTTACCTTTTAACAACAATAATCGCCATTTCCTTCAAACCCCAATAATAATAATACATAACCAGAAATGTTTCAAATGGATGAAAACCACAACATCAGAAGTGACGAATCCATAACACTTCCCCTCCTCAAGAAAGAAAGTTTGAACACAGCGAAAACTTTCTTTGCAGGCAAACTCTTTAAACAAACCAAAAGTAAACTCACAACCCAAATTATCAATTCCCGTGAGCAACAATAATCAATATTTCCCAAAAAATAAAGCAACAAAACTTCGAACAACCCACAGAGATTTCCAAAGTTAATTGACTGGACAAAGCGTCAGCCATGACATTGTCCCTGCCCTTTACATGTTCAATTTCCAAGTTAAACCCCTGCAAAGCCAAACTCCATCTCATCAACCTCTGATTTATTTTTATTTTTATTTTTTTTCATTTTTTTTGAATGAAGGTTAAGGGGTAGTGATCAAAAATCCAAAGTCAAGCAAATCTACAGCACTTTTCCCGGGAGGCCGAGCTGAGAGCCAGGTTCCATGGTGGTTGGGTGGTGAGGCCTGGAAGTATTCACTACATGGACGCCTTTAGGAACGTGGAGTTCACAGTTAGTCCATGCAGGAAAGTTCACTACATGGATGCCTTTAGGAACGTGGCGTTCACGGTTAATCTGTGTAGGAATTTTTGCTCGGCTACTCCGCAGCATTCAGTGCTTCAACTCTTCATAACTTTTGTAATAATCACGGTTGGACCGCTTGTCACTGTAGTCACGTGAATAGCGGTCTCCTTCTCGGCCACTACCCTGATAATCATTCCTTCGGGAGCTGCCGTAACTCTGGGAGCCCCCATAGTAATATCGACTGCGGCCACCACCAAAACTACCGCCACGTTTTCCTCTTCTGTAGCCCCCTCGACGCCTACGGCCTGCCTTCTCTACGGCTATGGTCCGACCAGCCAAATCCTCGCCATTCCAATCCTTCTCTGCCTCTTTGGCGTCCTTTGTGTTTTCAAACGTGACAAAGCCAAACCCTCTTGCCTTTTGCGTTTCCCTGTCTTTTACCAGCCGCACTTCCAAAAGCGGTCCATATTTGCTGAAGACAGAGGTCAGAACTTCTTCCTTTGTTTTGAAGTTCAGTCCCCCTACAAATAACTTGCCAAATTTGCCGCCATCCCTAACTGGTGTGGTGTTATTTTCCCTCCTGGGCTTTTTAACAACCATCGGGTTACCAGAAACTTGACCACCGGCCAAATCATTCCCGATAACAAAAGATACTCCCTCTACAGGAAGAGTGGCTTGTAAACCTACGGTGACCGGTCCTGACACCAAATCAGACTCTAAATGGATGACATGAAGTGGAGCTTTAACACAGCCACCAACCCCCTGTAAACGAACACTAACACCAGTTGCCGTCTTCTCTGACAATGGCAAAATGCCTTCAAGCATCAAAGATTGATGTGCTCCTGTGTCCCTCAATACCCTAACCGGTTTCTGGTTCGTCGAGACTCCATCCAATGACACAAACCCCTCTGAAATAATTGGTTGGTAACCCTTTTGAGGGCGATTTCTCACATTTGCCATTGCATTCGGAGTTGTACTAGTCTGACTCCACTCCTGATTTTGCCTTTCCATAGCATAACATCGGGACATCAAGTGTCCAGGTTTATTGCAAAAAGCGCAAGTAGGCCCAGAGGAGAAACTCGTGGTTTGTCTCGAGCCCCCCGGAGGATAAGTTTGCCTTGGAACTGTTGTCTTCTGATTTCTAGAAGTCGTAGTAACAGAGTGGTCCTCATAGTCATCTCGAGGCCGCCCCCATGAATTTTCTTTCTCCACGCCGGATGTACCATAGCTCCCCTGTTTAAGTCTAGGCGAGAAGTTAGGTTTGTCGAACCCCATCCTGTGTGTTAAGGCATAGTCATCTGCCATGGTTGCTGCCTCATACAACTTTGGTACTTTCCTTTCCTCCAGATGTACTTTAATGTCCTCGTGGACACACTGTTGGAATTCCTCCACCAGGATCAATTGTCGCAATAGTTCGAAGTCTTTCCCAACCCCTTTTGAATCACATCACCGATCAAACATGGTTTCTTTCATTCAGGCAAACTCCACATGGGTCTCACTCTCCCTCTTCCTGGCATTCCGGAATTTTTGCCGGTAAGCTTCAGGGACCAATTCGTAGGCTTTGAGAATGGTTTTCTTCACTATCTCATAATCTGCACATTGGTTAATCGGTAAAGCCGAATAAATATCTTGAGCTTTACCCACCAGAACACTTTGCACTAACATGGTCCAGGACTCCTCAGGCCATTTTAGCATTTGAGCCACTTTCTCAAAGTGTGAAAAAAAATTGGCTACCTCCTTTTCATTGAAGGGTGGAACCAGCCTCACATGTCTACCAACATCCCAGGTGTTCTGACTAGTTGCCGAACCAGCCGGCATGGATGGTACCTCTCCCCGTTCTTTCATTAAATCCAGCTCCTTGAGTTTAATTTCCTGCTGAAGCGCCATTTCACGTTCCCTTAACTCCCTTTCGGCTTTTCTCTCCTCTGCTTTTCCCTGTTCTCTTCTTTCTTCGAGTTCTCTTTCCTGTGCTATTCTTTCCTTTTCTCTTCTTTCTTTGAATTCTCTTTCAACTCTCCTTTCCTCTGCTTTTTTCTCTTCTAACCTTTCCTGAAGTTCCCGTTCCTGTGCTGCTCTTCTTTCCTCGAGTTCTCTGGCAGCTCCCCTTTCCTCTGCTTTTAACCTTTCCTCGAGTTCTCGTTCAACTCTCCTTTCCTCTGCTTTTCTTTCCTCGAGTTCTCTTGCAGCTGTCCTTTCCGCTGCTTTTAACCTTTCCTGGCTCTGCAATTGCATCTCCAGTTTCCGGAGCTCCACATTTTCTTGTTCCTCCGGTAACCAATCCAAGGCTCCCTCTTTCCATGTTCCTTGTCCCACCAGAGATTCTTTCACCAATCTCTGCATCTCTGCTTTCTTCATATTAGCTCGGACCTCCAAGCTAAAATGTCTGGCCAATATCAAGAGGTCCGATTTTTTAAAATAATAATAATAATTCATTTATTTTGTATAGCGCTTTTCATGAAGCATGAATGCTTGGAACTGTGCCTCACTAGGGGACGCCGCAAACTCTCCTGCATCAAACACCATGGTTACTATCCGTTAACACCTGTTAACCTTCACACAAAAATTTCCAATTTTTTGAAAAATTTGGGAATGTTGGAAAAATTCCAAATTTGGGAATTCTGGGAATGTTCGGGAATTCTTTCCCGGATGAAATTTATGGAATTTAATCATGGACGAAGACCCAATTTCGAGCACATGAGTCAATTGGACGAGCCCCCAATTTCTGTTTCATGTTCCTCCCCGACCACCTGGTCACGGTGTACCTCCGAGCCCCGAGAGGAGTCACAGCAGAAAAATGTGTTATTCTGTGTGTCAAAGATCAATGGAGAAGCCACCCCAATTGTTACTCACAAACAAATATTGTATTGAGATCACACAAGAATAACGGTACAACAACAATAGTATTCAAAAGTACAATCAATATGTCCTATGATGGTACCATCAGTTTTGCAATATATAACTCTCTGTGCGCCAAGTGAGTGTAAAAGGACACTCCTCAATGTCTCTATAACCTTCTCCAAGGCGAAGTTGATTCGCTTCAGCGAATAGTGATGAGGCGAAGAGGCGATGAGGCGATGGGGTAAAGCGTGGACCGTCACGTGGTCCAACGAGAAGCCAACTGGCGTCGGAAAGGGAAATCCCAAAGGCGCGATCCAGGCGTGCGCGTTCACAGCTCACTCAGCAAACTGCAACGTAATTGGAGACGAAGCGGTTGCGCACACACACACCCCGACAGACGATAGGATGTTGAGAAGAGCTGACTCGTAGTAAAACCTTTGTCGGTGAACGACGCATGAGGTTCAAAATGGCCGACGGCGCTTGCTTGAGTCAATCCGGCCAGGGCAAGGATTCGTCGGAATCTCAGCCTCAACCTGACTACGCAGGTTTCTCAATCCCAGCGATAATACCTATCGCCGGATGTCCTTTCAAGGAACTCAAAATTCCCTCGCGACCTTTGGTAGACAACGCTCGCTACGGAGCTCGATGTCACGCGTCTTGTCCGACCTTTTCCGCCACGCCTTCTCCCCTTTTCCCCTCCTCTTCTAGTTCTCGATCTGGTTTCCTGTTTCATTTAAAATATTAACCCTTTTGCCTTTTAACAACAATAACCTTACCTTTTAACAACAATAATCGCCGTTTCCTTCAAACCCCAATAATAATACATAACCAGAAATGTTTCAAATGGATGAAAACCACAACATCGGAAGTGACGAATCCGTAACAGTACGTTCAAGCAGTTCTCTGCGTAACACAAAAGTCCAGGTCGAATTTGAACCACACTATAGTTTAAAATTGATAACTTTAAAGCATGCTTCACAGTGAATTTTTTAAAACTCAATATCACCAAATGCTTATGAATGGCACAGCACCATACCCAGCAGTTTTTGTGTGTGTATTCATACATCCGCCAACATATTGTCATGTGATTCCCCAGGTGAACACCACAGGGATCACGAATGGCCAATAGCGAGCTTTAACTCCGAAGGCGATTATCAAATTTCGGATTTTACTATATATGTGCGGGAGGAAGAAAGAGAAGAAGAGGAAGCTGAAGAGCTTAACTGTGGTCCCGCCACGGTCCTCAAACCTGCGGAAAATAAACTCAAACAAAAACCGGGTTTAGAAATGAGCAGGAAAAATAACAAAAGGGTTTATTAAAACGAATGCCGGGACAAAGAAAAGCATGACGATAAACTAAATTTCCAAAATGGAGCGCTCCTGCACACAGAATCAAACACAAACAAAAGGGATGGAAGAGCTGGAAATTATATTTTGTGTGTGGGTGTGCTTAGCTCTGATCACTGGTGAAGTCTCGTCAGGGTCTGCGAATGGGTCCAGCATTGCGCACTAAGCACGCTGGCAGGAACCCGGCCTCGTTGCGCCCGTTCGCGCTACAGCGCTCGTACTAGGCCTGGTCATGCTGCAGCGGCAAGCCACGTGTTGTTTCCACCTGCAAAACTCTGCACGTCTCCCGGTTGCGTCTCACGTCACACAGTCGGTCCGAGCACAATCGTCCCGAGGTCCAGAACGAGAACAGGCACAAGAGCGCGAGGGTGAAGAACAAGGGAACCAGAAGTCGTCAAGGGCAAAGAACAAGAGAGACAAGAAGAGAAGGCAAGAGCGAAGGCAAGAGCGAAGGCAAGAGGAGGGCAAGAGGAGGGCAAGAGAAAGGCAAGAGAGAAAATGTCAGCCCGAGAGTTATTTTTAATGTCGGGTCGTGACGTCATCGGTGCTTCTCCACAAATCCGCTCGCAGGCCACCACTGCCTGCTCAGCTCTCCACCAGTCAGCGCGCCGCTTCTTGCTCACACTTCTTTCACCAATCGATGAGTGCCTTCTTGCTCCGCCCTGGCCAATCAGCGAGTCCCTTCTTACCCCAGCCTTCCTGTTGGTCAACTCCCGCCCAATCACTGTCCTTCTGGGCATGGCTCTCGGCCTGCCCGAGCGATGTGTGCCTGCCAGGCGGGATTTTTAGCCCTTGTTGTTGGTGTCTGGCTTCCGGTTGGTTTTTATTGTTATGTATGGTTTAATTATCTGGCATTTCCTGCGTTAGTGTCTATTGCGGTGCCATAAGGGACAAAGGATAAATCACATAGGGTTGAGGACATACAGGGATAATTTATCCTTATTCCCTAAGCAAAATAACATGCCCTGCCCCCTTGTGATGGGACAGATATACAACTTCATCCGACATCCGGCTAAACAAATACTTATTACATGGGGTGATTCTACCCGACATCTGGAGCATGTTAATTTATACATCCTACCTGTTCTAAAGTATCTCTGCCCCACCGACATAACAATACAATACATTCTCAAGGAAAAGGGCTACACACCATGCAGAACATTATTATCTTTCTATTTACAGAGAGTTCGGCCAAGCAGGAACGTTTTCTTTTCTTCACTCTTATATTAGATTATGCTTTTTTGAAACTATATTTTGCAAAGATCTTGCAATTTATGAGAAACAGCTCTGATAAAAATGTTGGCTTTGTGGTGTCGGGTGTTATGTGTGAAGA
Source organism: Myxine glutinosa (assembly GCF_964187855.1). Taxonomy (NCBI): domain Eukaryota; kingdom Metazoa; phylum Chordata; class Myxini; order Myxiniformes; family Myxinidae; genus Myxine; species Myxine glutinosa. The sequence goes on from NC_136262.1 coordinate 249,950,454, forward strand.
GGAATGAAAACATGTCTTCCTAAAAAGACATTGACATGTAATAGAAAAAACGACTACTACATCTCAAGCTTCATGGAACAGAAAATGAAACATACATCATGGTGCCAACATGACCTTGTGAGGTTGTGGAGACTAAAATTGCCATCGATTTTTCTGCCTTTTTTCTCGTCAGCTATTGCAAAAGTTATAAAGAATTGCAGCACCATATTTCATACCAGGTAGGCAATGACCAAGCCAGAGTTTGTTTTCATTTTACTTTCCTTATCAGAGCACTGTTATTTTCTGATTGAACAGAAGTTTTGTAGCAGAGCTTCGAGCAGCGCACATCATGTCTCAAATACATGGGACCAAAGGGCCTTTTTATCGGGATTATAGTAATATTACCCTTGTAATAAGCTTTACTATGTCCTACTTTATTAATGTCTGCAATGAATTCCACCATTGTGTGGTGTAGGCCATAGGAGGTAGATGGGCTCAACTATTTCATGAACTGGCCTGATGTTCAATTGGAGCTGGTTATCACAGGGTAAGAGTGCCATTGATAAAAACTCGCCTACACCCTCCACGAAAGACACCAGGAGATGCTTAACATCCACCGGCTAATGCCATCAGATGGAATTAATTTCTTATCATCCATCCGAGGGATGACGCACTTAATGACGCAATGCCCTGCCTGCATTGCAGCACCGCTTCAACAGTAATGGTCATAGTCTATGACTGTACATGAGTTGCTGTGTTGTTATGATTTACACCAATCATAAAACAAACATTGCTTTTGTACAAATGTATTTGTAATATCGGTGATATTATTTATTTGGAATCTAAAAAGGTCCAAGTGGTCTTAAGCTCCAAATGGTCAAGGGCCCAACAGTCTAATCTGTCTGAAGGGTGTAAGTGATCTAAATGGTGTTTGGTATTTAAGGTCTAAAGGGTATTCAGGGTCTAAACGGTCTTCGGGTGTTATGGGTCTTCAGGATGTTGTTATGGGTCTTTGGGGTCTTAAGGGTATTACCGGTCTTAAGGGTGTGGTACATCGTTGGGGTCTTCGGGGTCTTTTGGGTCCTCAGGATAGGTTGGGGTCCTCTGGGTCTTAGAAGTCCTCGATGTCTTTTGGGTCATCTGGGTCTTCGGGGTCTTGCTTGTGCTTGGCAACATTCAGCAACACACACACATTCAGCAGTGCTTGGCAACTGCTGGCGTTTTTTAGCCGGCAGCTTCGCCCGCACGAACGCCGCTACAGCACCTTCGACCACGAGCTGCTCGGGCTCCACCTGGCGGTCCGACACTTCCGCCATCTGCTGGAGGGCCGCCCCTTCACGGCTTTCGTCGACCACAAGCCCCTTGTGTTCGTGATGGCCAAGGTCACCGAGCCATGGTCGGTATGGCAGCAGCGTCACCTCTCTGCCGTGTCCGAGTATACGACGGACATCCGTCACGTGGTGGGTAAAGACAACCCGGTGGCGGATTGTCTTTCCCGGTCCGTCGCGCACGCCGCACGCGGTCCACCTCGGGATCGACTATGCCCAGATGGCGGAGGACCAGACCGCCGACCCCGGCGTCCAGGCCTTGCGGACCGCCGTCATGGGCCTCCGCGTCACCGAGGTGCCGTTCGACGCCGCGGGCGCGGCCCTCCTGTGCGACGTCTCCCTCGGCCGGCCTCGCCTCATCATGCCCGCTGGCTGGCAGCGCCCAGTGTTCGACGCCATCCACGGCCTGTCCCACCCGGGCACGAAGGCCTCCCAGAAGCTTGTCTGGTCATCTGTCGTCTGGCATGGCCTTAGGAAGGACGTCTGCGACTGGGCCAGGACGTGACTCGCGTGCCAGCACGCAAAGGTCCACCGCCACACCCAGGCCCCATTGGCCCCGTTTGCGGTGCCCGAGCATCGGTTCGACCACGTGCACGTCGACTTGGTGAGACCTCTGCCCCCGTCGCTGGGGTTCACCCACCTCCTCACCATGGTCGACCGCACCACACGGTGGCCGGACGCCGTCCCAATGGCGGCGAAGTCTGCGGCTGATGTGGCGCAAGCCTTCATCGCCACTTGGGTTGCCCGGTTCGGTGCCCCCTCGGACATCTCGTCTGACCGGAGCTCTGGGCCACGGTGGCGCAAGGGCTCGGCATAAAACTACACCGCACCACGGCCTACCACTCCCAGGCCAATGGCCTGTGCGAGTGCTTTCATCGCTCGATGAAGGCCGCGCTCCGGGCCAGCCTCCGCGATGGCAGCTGGGCCGACAGGCTCCCCTGGGTCCTGCTGGGCCTCAGGACGGCACCCAAGGACGACCTGCGCACGTCCTCGGCGGAGCTGGTCTTCGGGCAACCACTGCGGGTACCGGGCGAATTTATCCCCGACTCCACGGCTCCTTGGTCCGCGGCGCAACAGCGCTCCGCCCTTCAGGAGACTGCCTGGAGGTTCGCCCCGGTGCCGACGGCACACCACGGTTGCCCGTCTTCCCACGTCACCCCAGAGCTTCGCACGGCGGAGTACGTCTTCGTCCGGCACGACGCCCACCAGGCCCTTCCGCGTGCTGGAGACCGGGGACAAATATTTCACCATCGACATCGGCGGTGCCCCGGATCGCATCTCCGTGGACCGCCTCAAGCTGGCCCACCTCGATCTGGACCACCCCCCGCAAGCAGCTCTGCCTCCGCGTCGAGGCCACCCCCCCCGGCGGTCGGACCCCTGGCATCCCCCAGCCCCGCTGTCCTGCTACCCCCCAGCCCTGCACGCATCGCCGTGGGGGCGTTTCGGCCGGGTCATCCGGCTTCCCCGCAAACTCACCCTTCAGGTGCGTGGGAATTCTGGGGGGGGGCGCGTGTGGCGGGCAGAAGGGACAATAATTCCGCGCACCAGTGGGTGGCGTGAGCGTCCAGGCGGGGAACGAAAGCGCATGCCCCGCCTTTCGACCGATCGGCCACGCCCGGGGGCAAGGCGTGGCCTCGGGACATATATGCGGGCTCTAAGCTCGAGCCCGCCCAGTGCTGAAGTGCGAGCTCTTAATAAAGACTCTTTGTTTGTACCAACGCGTTGTGGCCTACCTCTCTGGCAATCGAGTCGTGTGTGCACAGCACCACAACCTAACTATCTTCTCAATGACATTAACACAGTTACACTACCCGGGGTCTCGCCCTGCCAATCCATTGGCCATCTTACACTATGTGGTTCTAAAAACCAATTCCCATTGCCCATACTGTGGTGCTCTCCCAATTTGGGTTCTCACCCCCCTCGCCCCCCCCCCCCCGCCATTTATCAACCTGTGCCCTCGCACAATTTCGGGGCTGGGTCATGTGGCTCTACCAGCAGGTCTACTTACCTGCGTACCTCCGCCACTGAAGTCGCCACCCGAGCTTGCCTAGCTCCTCACACTACACGAACCGGGGAAGGCCCTCCCTGGCACTTACCCCCTCTATGCCCACCTCGGCATCAGGCAACCCGGGTCCTTCCCATGGATCCTCGGGCCCCACTGAACTCTACCTCAACTCTACCTGGCTCCCAGAGCCTACCTGCGGCCTCACCTGGCCGACAGACTACCAGTGGCGGAGTGCCCCAATAACCACACGCACTAACAGGCTCACATACCCAGCCAATCCACTTCCCTTATGCACCCAACAAAACACTACTTTGCAACTACACGACCACAGATGTCAATATCCAACCAAAATTTCCCTACTCCCTCTACCTAACCTTAAACTACCCTCCCCGGGTATTCGTGATGGGGTCCATCCTCCCCCCATTCACTCCTTCGCACAATGCACTCCACTCCACTCCACTCCACTCATTCCACACTACTCACTCCACACCATCTATTCCACACAACCATTCTCCACTTGCACACCATGCAAGTCAATCACTCAACACAATGACACACATCCTCAATACTCCACTCATACACTTTCACACACACACACATCCCTCTCGAGCATTGCCTCATTTGCTCACCAGCACGACAAGGACTTCCATTCACAATGCCCCATTTCCGCCTAAACCTCAAGCTCATACACACAGCACCATCTAGCTATCTACTCCCTTCTAATACTAGTGCTTCCCGTCATCCCTTATACGAAGCACTCCCTCATCATTATCATCTACCTAATCTCCCTACGTCCCCACTACTTGTTCAAAGGTCACTACTTAAATCTCCTGTCACCTATGGTCATCTTTCTAGATCCCTAACCATTATCCTAACCCACCCTGGCTAGTTCATACCGCCAAACCCCATAAAACTACTGCTCCTTTGCCCCCAAAAATGAATGGTACAACTACCATTCGCCATCACTACTGCTACCAGTACTACTCGTCCACTATACTGGAGCCTCGCGGTGCGGGAATGCATTTTCACTGCTCGGCTTCGAAAAACCGAGCAATGCATGCGGTGGGTTGGTCGACTTTAGGTTGGGTCCGTCCGGCATTTTAGATTCTGGGGAGGAGGCATACTTGGGCCGAGGTTCCAGGGTCCATCCCGGCGCGAAGCCCTTCGGTCTCTGGCCCGATGACCCCACCTCCCCCGGTCGGAACACCGCCCCCGCCAGGGGGCGAAGGTCCAACCTGGCCTTCCTCCCCTCAAACCATGCCATTCGCCACTTGCGCCAAGCGCGGCACTGACCAAACAGGGCGGGGCCCGGCCCGAATCGTGCACGGCGCTCCATGCAAGAGCGCCGCAGCAACGATCCCCGCCAGCCCCCGCAGCACACAAAGAACACCACGCCCCGAGAGCTCGCGTCGGCTATACGTCGGCCTAAGCGCTGCCCCGGTCAGCGTCGATGCTCGGATCGCATTCTCACATCCACACCTCGCGACCCGTTCTACACTCACACATCGAGGCGTCTCCATACACTCCGTGCATTCTATTACTGCACTCTCTCTCAGTGCACTCTCTTTTCTCACACACTCAGGTGCACACCACTCACACACTCTGTTACCACACACTCCTCTGTTACACACCTTTCTTCCACGCACTTCTCCCGTGCACTCTCCCCCGTTACGTACTCCGTAACCACCACGGGTGTGCACTCTTGCACATACCCACTCAGCGCACACATACCAATGGGTGTGCAATCTCCTGCTGCACACCCAATCACGCGCTCTGGTGTGCATCCCCGCACATGCTCCTCATCCATCCCAGGTGTGCATTCTCGCACACTCTCTCCATCCATCTCAAACTCTGTGTCACACTCACTCTCCGGCGCCGTTCGCACACGCGCGCCATTCGCTCTCACACAGCGCACCACGGACCTCCCACAAGCGCCCGGGTGACGTCTGGATCCCAAGCGCGTGAAAAAACTTTTCACGCCAAACCTCTTCGCGCCATATACAGCCCGGATTACCTTTGGGATCCTCCTCTCCTCACGCAGCTGCAAATCTTTATTGGGATTAGCAAGTACGGCATCATGATGCGAACACAGACTTTGCACAGTTTCCATCTCTTCCTCCCGCGATTGCTCTTCTAAGTCCGCCATATTCTCAACCCCAATATCCGCCATAATTATTTCATTTTCTCTTTCCTCGACGACCGCTGGCGCTAATGAAATTTTCTTTTCTACTTTGGCAGTCGTCGGCTTCTCCATACCCCGTGTCACGATTTCTACCCTGGTCCACCCGGCTGTGCTTTGCTCCACCTCGCTTAACCCGCGCTCCTCAAGCCGCGCTACCCCGTCGCATACCGATGTGCCTTTCCCGCTCGACCTGCGGTCAATGTCTTTCCCCAATACTTTATTTGGCCACCTATTTCGTTTCTACACCCTTCAATTAGATTTCCCATTTCATTGTTCAAATTGTTTAACCCGTCTTTCAATCCCCCAAATTTGGTTTTCCAATCATTTCTCAATCCCCCAAATTGATTTCTTATCTCCATTTGTATGACTGCCTGGAGCTGCGCCATGAGGTCCTGCATATTCATCCCCCCCACTTACGCAGCAGGCGCGGCCCTCGTCGCCATGTGCGAGGCGCCGCCATTTTGTTCCTTTCCTGCTACCTGCCCCTCATTAACTTCCTCTCCCATTTCTCCTCCTTGTCCCACTTCTTCCCGGGGGTCCTGGGTTGACTCTAACCCTTCCTCCTCTACTTCCTCATTTACCACCACCGGCATCCGATCGCCTTGGCTATCCATGGCACGATTCAAATTGAGATGTTAGTACCAAATTTGGGTCGCTCGTAATTTTGACCAAATTTTGTCCAAAAAAAAAAAAAAAATTGGTTCGGGTTCCAAATACCACTCCTGACACCAATTGTTGTGGATCTCAAATGTTGGCTCTCCCCTTATCAAGAGGGGATTAATCCCTTTGTCTTTGATCTGGCCGACGCGACCCTGGAAGTTATAACGTCCTTCCCGGCACGGCGTTAGGTAGGGTTTTTAAGCCTAGGGATTCACTACTACCTAAGTACTAACACCGACCGGAAACGAGGGAATAACTCCCGCCCGAATCACGGATATTGATGGAAACGCCGAGCAGATAGCGATCCACGATCTGAGCTGTTTACAAGTGACTAGACCCGATTCTAAGCGGTTGCGATCGTGCCACGCTTACCCAATTAGAGAAAAGACTGATGCGATCGGATTGAGAGGAAACCAGGAAAATAGGAAGAACAGATGGGTTTATTAATTATGTACAAAGAAGAAGAGGAAACGAAAGAATGTACAAGAAAGAAAGAGGAAGGAAAAGTACACAGGGCAGCCTTAGACAGTCTTATTCTATTCCCCAGACAAACGGGCCCGTCTCACACACAGTCACTCACACGGGGATGCAGGTGGTAGGGTGGAAGGTCCGGCGATGGTGTCCAGGCTCCAGTCCGGCTCCGGTCTAGCAGACAAAACCCGGCAGGCAGCTCTTCACATAGTGTAACGCGAGTGGACAATTATAATGACGGGGGAAGGCTGGTATACTGGCGTACGTAATATGCGCACTACTCGCTCCAAGCGCAGCGGGCTGCAGTGTCCTGCACGCTGCAGTTCGTGGCAATGCGTGCCGCGCGCTCGCCCTTAGTACAGCGGGTTGCCCCAGCGCGTCTCTTTGAAATTCCAATGCTTGGCTTCAGTTCCCTCGTAAAGCACACGTCCCAGGTCAAGCGCCTCTCTCTCCCCGCTCAGACCTCTTTAATGAGCGCTGCTTCGTAATTCTTCCCATCAGTCCTCGACAGTCCTGCAAATCGCAGCAGTCCTTCCGAGGGCTTTGCGTGCACGCTTTTATAATCAAGCCAGCGAACGCTCTCGAAGCCCAAAAGCCACGCCTGTCAGGCGATGTCACTCCAGCCCTGGTTGGCTGGTTATGTCTACCGGCCCCGCCCTGACGGCTGGTTGACGTGGCCACACCTCCATCCTGGTGCTCTGCCCTCTTCTCGGGCCTTACCTTGTGTGTTTCTGGGCTGGTTTGGGCGGAAGCCCAGCGAGGTTGCAAGCGCCGCTGGCCCTAAAGGGCGTGGGCGATGGTTAGCGCTTAATGGCGTCGCTTGGAGGGAGGCTGCAAAATGGACGAGTGGCCTACTTCTTATTTGATTGACACAACGCAGATGCAATTTTTGGAAAATGGCCTTATCTAACACATACTAAGAAATAACTGATGTCCTATGGTGACCTACGTGTTGCTTGTGGCCTACCTATGGGGTGCTACCTTTAACCTTTAATAATGTTATATTTATTTACAAGTGTGGGTTCTAAAAACCGCAACAATATATATATATTGTTGCGGATATGGGATTTGCATCCATCCATATCCGCTTGTAAATATTCCCCTATTTCCTCAAAACTTCCCAACTATCCCCAATCCCCCATTCCCTAGTCCCATTTTCTGTAAACAACACTCTGTAGACCCGACCTCCCCCTATTTCCCCCATTAAATGTCGTGCCCAGGTTCACTGCATCTCATGTAAGACAACTATAGGACATCTTGCTAGTTATTCTTAGTCTATGTCAGTTAAGGACTCGTTTCCATTAATTCTGACCCTTCGTTGCACCAGAATGTGATTGTATGGCACCGTTAGGAAGTTTAGGACCTCCCAATACCTCCCCGCAGCTCTTCCTCACGGTTCAGCAACAACAACAACAACAACAACGGCAGCGGCGGGTGCGGGAAGTGCGCGTCCTCACTCCGGCCTGGTTGGTAGGGGGTGTTGGGAGGGCACCAGGCCTTCCCAACGAGCCGCCATCGAACATGTGCTCGACGGGGTTACCAAAGAGGGGCTCCCTGTCAGCTCCTCGTCAAGGGCGGAGCCCGGTAACCCCCGCACCCAATGGAAGCGGCGGACCGGCCCCAGTGGGGCGGAGCCAACCAGCCGAGGGCGTGTCACTCCCCGCTGAGCATGCGCAGGGAGAGGGAGGTGACGTCAGATGCGCGCTGAGCTTGGAGCAAGCAAGACCACCTCCGAGCGCTGTGAGGCCTCCCCGCATCTTCTGGACTGGACCGTGCTTTATCCTGTCCCCGAGCCAAGGTGCACCTTGTGCCATCGAACTACCTGTTGCTCCCTGCCATCAATCCCTGTGTAAGTCAGCCTTGTTCCGTTTGTCTGTGGTCTGTCCGGGCATAGATAAGATTGTATTTAAGTGCCCATCTCTTCTGTGTCTTTTACCTCACTCTGCCGTGTAATCTACCCCCTTTTCTCCACCACTGTAATTATACCCTCCTCCGGAGGTCTTGAGAACTGTACCCCTTGCGTCGTTTCCTCTTTCCCAGTCGTCGTGTCCTTTCCATCATTGATTTGGCATAGCGCGATTTGGTCAACGTCTGGGTGAATCGGGTGAGTTGGGGAAGAATCGGTGGAACTGTTAGGTCGCGGCAATACCACCGCTCAGTAAATAACATCTAAACCGCGTCCGTAACAATTGGTGTCTGGGAGTGAGATACGGACCCGAAGCGCGCTTAACGCGCTCAAAATTACAAGTCACCGAAATTTGATTTTGTTTAACAAAACCCGAATTTTGAAAGTCGCGCTATGGGAGATCAAGACGGCTGGGTTCCGGTAGAGGAGAGTGAGGCAGGGTCGATCCAGGACCAAATTGAGGGACATGAGGAGAGCGAAGCAGTGAGGGCGGCAGGTTCGCAAAATGGCGTCGTCGCGCACGAGGTTACGGGCGCGCAAAATGGCGCCTCGCAGATGGCTACGGCGACCGCGCCCGCGACCGTAGCAGCGCCGCTGGTGGATTTGAACCTTTTTTTTATACAAATGAAGGCCCTTATGGCCCACAATAGCGAACAATTGGAACAAAGAATGGGCAAGCAATTAAGGGAGGACATGGGGGCCAATAGCCAACGGTTAGAACAAAGGATGGGGTCCAATAGCGAGAAATTGAGGGAGGACATGGGGGCCCAGATCGGAGGGTTAGGGAGTAGAATAGAGGGATTAGGAAACAAATTTGAGGGACTAGACAACAAATTTGAGGGATTAGACAATAGATTAGGGGAAATACAGGAGGGGTTAACGGGGGTAGAAAACAGAATGGCCGATCAAGAGAATCAAATGGAAGGGATGAAAAAGGGGTTAGAGGGGTTAGAAAACAGTATGGAAGGCAAATTGAGGGACATGAGGGACCAAGCGGAAAGGGAAGTTTAAAAAATGGGGCAGCAGATAGAGGGGGTCAGAATGGGGGTAGAAACTAAATTGGATGCTCACAGGGAGGAAATGGAGCAGATGAGGGTGGCATCTGGGCAGGAGATGCAAGTGATGGGAGAGGAGATCAGAAGAGGTGTGAGTGAGGAGGTCGGAGGAGTGCGCGAGGAGGTGAGGCACTGCGAGGAGCGCATGGAGAAGGAGGTGAGAAAGGGGACTGTAAAATTGCAAGGTGGTATAGAGGAGTTGACGCTGGGAGTAGAACAACTGACAGTGGGACAAAGGAGTTGGGGGACCAGGTAAAGAAGAACACAGCGGTAATAGAGGGTTTAAAATCGACACAGAAGGAGATGAAAAAGGACGTAGGGGTAATTAAAAAAGAGTGTCAGATGGTACATGAGGACCTGACGAGGAAAATGAACAAGGTGGTAGAGGTGATGGAGGTTAAAGAGCGGGAGGTGCGGGAGCACATAGAAAAAAATAAGGTGGAGTTAGAGGAAGAACTTAAGGGGGCGCACGAGGAGATGAAGGAGGTGAAGCAGAAATTAGAAGAAGTGGAAGAAGGGGTGAGCGAAATTAAGAAGCGACGGAGAGAGGATAAGAAAGAGATAAAGGAGGAAGTAAAAGAATTGGTCCAAAGTCTGTGTTCGGATCGTGATGATGTGCTCATTAACCGGATGAGGGATTCGCAGGTGATGGAGGAGAAGCGAAGAGAAAGAAGACCCGGTGTAAGTGGTGACCAATATGGTCGTGCGTATGATGCGCCAGGTGATTTAATAAGCTTGGGGGTCGAGATGGACCCGGGTGTTCGTGAGAGGCCGTTGGTGAAGTGTGCGACAGGTCTGGTGTGCGAAAAAGGAGGTGTGCGAGAAAGTCCGACTCTGGGGTGCATGGGGAAAGAGTGCGCTGTCAAAAGTAAGGAAGAGTGTACACCTGTGGTGAGTGTTACAGAGGGTGTAACGGGAGAGTGTGCGCGAGAAAGGTGTGTAACGGACGGGTGCATGAGGAAAGAGTGCGCTGTCGAGAGTAAGGGTGAGTGCGCTGTCAAGAGTGGAGGTGAGAGTAGTAAGAGTGACACGGAGCGTGAGTTGGTTGTGACAGGTGAGAAAGGAAGCACACCTGGAATGGTAGAGCGTGTGTGGGAATGCACGCTGGAATTGGTAGTGAGGCACGTGGTTGGGTGTGCGAGTGAGAGCACACCTGTGATCGTCACAGAGGAGGTGACCGAGGAAGGGGGCACGAAGAGGTGTGTTGGTGAGGTGTGCGAGCGACGAATGTGTGCCAAGGTGTTCGGTGGTCAGGTGTGTGACCAAGTCTGTGAGTGGAATGAGTGTACCTGGGTGTGTAAGAGAAGGTGCAATGACCAAGAGCAGGGAAACGGCTGGATGTATGAGCGAGAAAGGGGTAGCGTATGCGTGTAAGCATGCAGGTGAGGCATCGACGGTAACCGGGTTAGCGGTTAGAGCGACTTATAGCCGAGTCGGGCCCTCGGTGCGTGCCGGGCTTCGCGTGCCGCGAGAACCAGCGAGGATCCGAGCCACGGCGGGTTTGAAAGGACCGCCGTACGCGATCCATGCTGGGCCTCGCTTTGAACGGCCGCGTCCGTGCTCCACTAGGCGGAGCGGGCAGCCCGATAGGAAGGGTCGTCATGGCGACCACTTTTTGTTGAGGCATTCCGGCAGGTCGAGATCGGGCCATGGGATGGCTCCGTGCCGAGATGGTGCGTGGGACCTCGGCCCGGGTAAACCTCCTTCCCTGCACCGAATGCGGGACGTATCCAGCCGCTGGCACCAAACAACCCGCATTCATTGCTCGGCTGTACGAAGCCGAGCTTTAGAAGTGAATTGGCGCACCGAGAGGCATTAGTAAGTAGACTGTAATGACGAGGATAGTGTTTTGGCCCTGAAATTAGAAAAACAAAATTTGATGATTGGCAAAGGATTGGCAGTAATGATTGGCAGATGATGGGTAGTGATTGGCAAATTTTTGATTTGTTGAAATTTGATGTGCAAAATTGGTAGTGGGAGATGCCCCATGTGATGGGATGGCCAATCCACCATCCCTCACAAACTGGGGGCAAATGCACTATAGATTATGGGGTGTATGGCAGTGAAAACTAGCCCGGGTGGGTTAGGATATTGTGTGTAGGGATCTAGCGAAGATGACATTAGGTAACGTTAAGGTTAGTTAGTGACAAGGATACCTGTAGAGGGGACGCAGGTAGATTAGAGTGGATGATAATGACGAGGGAGCGCAATAGTTTAAAGGGACGACTGGGAAGCGCAAGTTTCAGAGGGGAGTAGTTAGATGAGATGATGCTGTGTGAGAACTGGACAGGTGTGTGGAGCAGTGTATGAGTAGTGAGTGTTGTGGATCAGCGCGAATGCGCTTGGGGGAGAGAAGGGTGCAAGCGGCACCAAGTATGTGAGCACAGGTGTGCAAGTACAGGTGTGTGGAATATATGGAGCAGAGAATGAGTGGTGTGGAGAGAGTTGGAGTAAGTGGTACGGAGTGGTGTGCATGGTGCGAAGGTGTGGATGGGGGAAGAGTGGACCCCTTTTCACGAGTACCCGGGGAGGGTAGTTTAAAGAATAGTTAGAAGGTATAGGTAAATTGTGGTTGGATATTGGCATTTGTGGTGCGGTTGCAGAATGGTATTGTGGATGGGTGCATTGGTGTGGTGAAATTGGCTGGTCGTGTGGCCTGTTAGTATGAGTGTGAATGGTTGGGCACTCCGCCACTGTTAGATGTCGGCCAGGTGAGGCCGCAGGTGGGCTCTGGGAGCCGTTAGTGTCAGTGGGTGCCTGAGGATCCCGGGTGTGGATCGGGCAGCCCGTGCCAGAGAGGGCACTGAGGGGGTGAGAGTGCGAGAGGGCCTTCCCCAGTTAGTTAGGTTAGGGTGAGGAGCAGGTGAGCTCGGTAGGCAACAACAGTGGTGGAGGTGTGCAGGTGGGCGGACCAGCTGGGAGCGTCACACGACCCAGCCACCGAAATTGTGCGGGGGCACCGAGTGTTGAATCGGGGGAGTGAGACCCCAAATTGAGAAGCACCACAGTTTGGTCAATGGGAATTGGTTTTTAGAACCCATAGTGTAAGTTGGCCAATGGATTGGCAGGGAAAGACCCCGGGTAATGTAAAGTTGTTAAAGTCATTTAGGAAATAGTTAGGATTGATGAACCTGTCGCACCATACGCAGCCACTTACCTGAGGTGATGATGATGACTCCACACCTGTGTTTTCTTTGTTTTGTGTTGCAGGAAATGAGAATTGCTGTTTGGATTTGTGAGACGCATCATGACGTGGATAAGACATTGGGGTGATTCCATCTCTCCCTCCTTAGGAGGGACTGATGATGAATTGGTGATGGCAGATTTTGATGTTGAATTGGTGATGGCAGATTTTGATGAGAGTTGGAAATGGCAAATTTGATTGGTTAGGAGGGAGAGAAGACGAATTTGGTTTATGGGAGGAACGGGGAAGACAGGAGGGACGTTGTTGATGTGTAAAGTAGATGTTTATGGGTAGTGTTGTGTTTTGTGGATACAGTAAGGGGTAAGGGAGGGGCAATGTAGGTTACCTGGTGTGGGGGGGGGGGCGTACGGTAGGAACGTACCTGTCTCACCTGGTTCCCATGTGCCCCCAGTGTGCATTACCTTGTATTGCGTGCACTTTTGCGCCCTTACCACCTTACTCACTTGTTTTCTTTTGTCTCCCACCTCCGAGGATCTGGCTTTGGGGCAGAGAGAGAGGAGAGAGAGGTGCTGGCTCCGCAGTTGTGGGCCTGTACTTCCGCTGCTTGCTGCCTGGATCGATACACCATATGGACCGCAATTTTTGTGGCCGCCCACAATGGACCGCAGTTCTTTTGCGGTCAAGCACCACCCGTGGATGGACCTGGGTCAACGTGGCACCTATGCCATACAGGTGAACCACTTTTAGTTGGCCCCCTGACGGCCACAATTAAGAAATGGATGCGGTTGGCGCCTTTCTTTATTTCTAAAGAAGCCAGAAGGCCAAGTGCACTCCATGAAGGCAAGACCAGCGGCAGAACATCGGCCGGCTGCGACACCACCGGTGACCATGGACACTTGATGGTGCATTGTTATTGAACACTTTATTGGTGCACCGGATGGTGCTGACTGTGCGTAATGGGGTGGTGCTTGTGGTGCTTGGACGGGGTGCTCTGCACATTATTAAAGGCCGTAGGGCCACAGGGCACTCGTGGGTTGGTGTATCGATGCTGGCATGCGTGCTCTCCCTATGCATAACAACTGCATGTGTTCCTCAAAGAACAGGTCCTGGATCGTAGTGTAAATATCAGTGTAGTCTTGTATAAATGATGCTCCCTACCGGCTGTATGTTTAGTTTGAGGATGCTTTCCGCGATTCGGTTATCCTGTGGGTGTGTTTCTGTTAGGAGAAGGGTGCAACGTCGCAGGGGGACATATTTACTCATTTGTGAACATCTGTAAAACTGTCGCACTCAGGGTTGAGATAATAGTAGAGGGAACTACATCTGAGTGCCACACTAAAGTAGGTAAAAATTTATCGGGTCGGGACGCCCCGAGGTAGAGAAGGGTGCAATGTTGCGGATATGGGATTTGCATCCATCCATATCCGCTTGTAAATATTCCCCTATTTCCTCAATACTTCCCAACTATCCCCAATCCCCCATTCCCTAGTCCCATTTTCTGTAAACAACACTCTGTAGACCCGACCTCCCCCTATTTCCCCCATTAAATGTCGTGCCCAGGTTCACCGCATCTCATGTAAGACAACTATAGGACATCTTGCTAGTTATTCTTAGTCTATGTCAGTTAAGGACTCGTTTCCATTAATTCTGACCCTTCGTTGCACCAGAATGTGATTGTATGGCACCGTTAGGAAGTTTAGGACCTCCCAATACCTCCCCGCAGCTCTTCCTCACGGTTCAGCAACAATAACAACAACAACGGCAGCGGCGGGCGTGGGAAGTGCGCGTCCTCACTCTGGCTTGGTTGGTAGGGGGTGTTGGGAGGGCACCAGGCCTTCCCAACGAGCCGCCATCGAACATGTGCTCGACGGGGTTACCAAATAGGGGCTCCCTGTCAGCTCCTCGTCAAGGGCGGAGCCCGGTAACCCCCGCACCCAATGGAAGTGGCGGACCGGCCCCAGTGGGGCGGAGCCAACCAGCCGAGGGCGTGTCACTCCCCGCTGAGCATGCGCAGGGAGAGGGAGGTGACGTCAGATGCGCGCTGAGCTTGGAGCAAGCAAGACCACCTCCGAGCGCTGTGAGGCCTCCCCGCATCTTCTGGACTGGACCGTGCTTTATCCTGTCCCCGAGCCAAGGTGCACCTTGTGCCATCGAACTACCTGTCCCTCCCTGCCATCAATCCCTGTGTAAGTCAGCCTTGTTCCGTTTGTCTGTGGTCTGTCCAGGGATAGATAAGATTGTATTTAAGTGCCCATCTCTTCTGTGTCTTTTACCTCACTCTGCCGTGTAATCTACCCCCTTTTCTCCACCACTGTAATTATACCCTCCTCCGGAGGTCTTGAGAACTGTACCCCTTGCGTCGTTTCCTCTTTCCCAGTCGTCGTGTCCTTTCCATCATTGATTTGGCATAGCGCGATTTGGTCAACGTCTGGGTGAATCGGGTGAGTTGGGGAAGAATCGGGGGAACTGTTAGGTCGCGGCAATACCACCGCTCGGTAAATAACATCTAAACCGCGTCCGTAACAATATATATATATATATATATATATATATATATATATATGTATATATATATATGTACGCACACATGGAGGTGATACTTTGAGACATGAGAGGGCTCCATTCCCCCCTCTGAAATATGCATATGCAAATAACAACCAGCTACACACACCATACACCATAGTGCGAATGCAGAAAAGGTTTGAAGTTCACCCAAGTTTATGTTTAAACCAAGTTTGACACAGGATCTACAGGTCACATTGCTATGTGTTCACAAAACAATGCTTGTTACATTTGAGTGAAAACGAAATTCTGCTAAAGTTTGCATTTCTCAAGGAAAACAAGCTCTCGAAACTGTTTTGCACCTTGAAACCAATAGGAAATGAATCTTTGCCAGTCAATATTAAATGTTACTTAAGAGTCGAATTTTACATGACTTAAATTATTCTCCAATCACTCACTGGAGGTCATGTGCTCCCCCTTCGTCAAAATAACATTAAACCCGAGGTTGTTATCATCCGAGGAAGAGGTGAGTCATCACTGGGCTTAGTGTTAACCAACATCTTTCCCCTAATGTCGTTTTTTTCTGCGATTTGTGCTGCAATTATGTTCCACACACTTTCAATCTCTCTTTCACACTGAGAAATTACACGGATGTTAAAAGGCAAGCCACTGTTGTGTAGAAGCAGAGCAACAGCACCACAAACAAGGGGATGAATGAACAAGAAAAGACCAATGAGAGAGGAGGTGAGGAGATAGAGAATGTTTTTCTTCATCTCCAGTTTAACATAAACTTCGTTTCCGTTTTGTTTTCGGAATCCTGATTGGTTGTCGGTTGTCCAATTACTGCAGGCGCTTGCTATGGGTAGCTCTGATTGGCTCGGCCTTTTGTTCCTGTCAAACATAAGGGTACACATCACATTTTAATGGCACTCATTGCACATGGAGTTCCAAATTGCTGTGTTTCCATATAGCATGTGGATACAAGGGTATGGAACAAAAATCACTGGCAGAGGCAGTGGAGATATATAATAATATAATATACCAGTCGTGATTATTTTGCATATTTGGCAAACAAATGATAAATATCACGACTTGCAGCATTATGGAGGCATTGGTATGTTTATTGGTGCTAATGAATGAATCACTGATCATTGTTACCCTTACCAGAGGAATGAGTATTGCATTTGGTTTCTTTCTTTGCTCGTTCCCTCAGCCCCTGAAGGTGGTTATACGGAGGTTATGTTTTCATCGCCCTCTGTCTGTCTGTTTGTCTGTCTGTAAACAGGATGTCTCAAAAATGTATGGATGGATTGATTCGATTTTGGTGAAGATCCGGTTCTGGATATGAGAATTTTCTAAGTAATTCTTGCTTCACCATTGAGTGATTTGGCTAAAAACGATACATAGCAGGATATCTCAAAACGTTATGGACGGATTTGGAGTAAACTTGGTGGACAGGTTGGGTGTCTGACAAGGACAAATAGATTCGATTTTGGTGAAGATCTGAATATGGATTCGGATACGAGGATTATTTAATTTTTAAGTGATTCTTCACCATTGGGAGATCGGGCTAAAAACGATACATAGCAGGATATCTCAAAAAGTTGTGGATGGATTTGGACGAAACTTGTTGAACAGGTTGTGTGTGTGACAAGGACGATTAGCTTCAATTTTGGTGAAGATCTGAATATGGATTCGGATATGAGAATTATTTAATTTTTAAGTGATTCTTCACCATTGGGAGACAGGGCCAAAAACGATACATAGCAGGATATCTCAAAACGTTATGGACGGATTTGGAGTAAACTTGGTGGATAGGTTGGGTGTCTGACAAGGACGAATCGATTCAATTTTGGTGAAGATCTGAATATGGATTCGGATATGAGAATTATTTAATTTTTAAGTGATTCTTCACCATTGGGAGATCGGGCCAAAAACGATACATAGCAGGATATCTCAAAACGTTATGGACGGATTTGGAGTAAACTTGGTGGACAGGTTGGGTGTCTGACAAGGACGAATCGATTTGATTTTGGTGAAGATCTGAATATGGATTCGGATATGAGAATTATTTAATTTTTAAGTGATTCTTCACCATTGAGAGATCGGGCGAAAAGCAATATATAACATGATATTTAAAAAAGTTATGGACGGATTTGGAGTAAACTTGGTGGATAGGTTGGGTGTCTGACAAGGACGAATCGATTCAATTTTGGTGAAGATCTGAATATGGATTCGGATATGAGAATTATTTAATTTTTAAGTGATTCTTCACCATTGAGAGATCGGGCGAAAAGCAATATATAACATGATATTTAAAAAAGTTATGGACGACTTATGACTAAACTAAGTGTGTGATAAGGACGAATCGATGCCATTTTGGTGATTATCAGTTCTGTATGTGGATGCGAACATTTTAAACTGTTAATGTGATTATTTACCATTGAGAGATGGGGCCAAAATTATATACTGTACAGTATAGTATAGCATGGTATCTCAAAAAGTAGTGGATGGATTATGACAAAACTAAGCAGATGAGTTGGTTCGGTGGCACTTTCTAGCCGATTTGATTTTGCCTCCGGTCCAGATGCAGATCCGGCCTATCCGTGGGATACAAAACATAAACTGTTCAGCCTGGCGGAGGTATGCTTCCTACCGAGGGCCGTTCTATTTAGTTGTGAAATCGAAGATTCACGAGTATATCGGTTGGTCTGGTCTGTTATTCTGTTTGTCTCTTTTTCTGTCTGTCTGTTCGTTTGTATGTCAATTTCCTACAGGTCACATTTACTCCAAACTTCACGAAACCTCACCACCTAGTATAGGTACCGACAAGCTGGAAGAATATTGTTTTTGAGATCAAATGGTCAAAGGTTCACCCATGTGAGTATGTCTATTAATTACTTATTGGAACTTGACTATGTCTATTAATTACCTCTATTAATTACGGACAATTGGAACATACCTTTTTTTTTTTTTTTCTTTTTTTTTTTGTATACAAGATCGAGGCTCGTGAAAGAGCGAACATTAATCACACAGAAAGACAAACAGACACATAAAACATATAACATCGGGAGCGGTAGACAAGATGGGGAGAGAGGGGGAAGGACACAAACACAACATTTGAGAGCAGGGACCGAGAGACATGGAGACATCGAGAGATCTGTGGGAGGGAGAGGGCTTTGGGGGGAGGCATGTGAAGGGGGGGGGGGGAGTTTGGGGGGGTGGGAGAGGTATAAACATATGGACACTGCCAGGATTTCCAGGAAAGAAGTTGGAATTTCAAACAAGGTGGATCTGGGGTGAATTAGCGGGGGTAGAAAAGATCAAGGTTATGGATGGGGGAAGATAAGAGATGGTGGTGATACCTTTTATACATTTAGACCTTTAGAGCCCATACACCTTTTAGAACCCTGAGATCTTTTTGACCCCTTTAGACCTTTTTAAACCTTTTATACCCATTGTACCCTATAAGACCCGTAATTACCTTTATAACCATAAGACCACCTCAGACATTTAAGATCAAATCCTGAAGATCCATAAGACACTTTAAACCCTTTATAGCATGAAGACCCATTAATATCCCAAAGACCCCTAAGACCCCACACTTACAGTTCCGGTTCCTTGATGTTTGGCGTGCCAATCTTCATCTCTGCTGATTTCCTCAAAGATAAGTACTCCCGGCAGTTTTGTGAATTTTTACTGTTTATTTTGCTGGCTCTGTGTTTATTGTGTGCTTCTACTTCGGTTATGTTTTAAAATTTGTGCCGATTTGTGAGTATTCTTCAGACTTTTTGTACCAGGTTTTTGAGGCCTACATTTTCATAATTTGAATCCACAAGGGTTTTTTTATTGTCTTTTATCCCTAGTACCTTCAGCCCTTTTATTCTCTTACCAAATCCCCTTATTTCTCTTTCAAATCCTCCAAATTATAACCCATCTTTAGTGTCTTAAAATATACATAAATAAATAAATAAGTAATCAATTCCTTATTACCTCCATACGTATCACCTCCCCCGACTTCCCCTTCTTCCTCCACCGCCCCTCCTCATTTTTTTTTTCCATTTCCACTCTGCATTCACACTCTGATTCACCACACAGCTCAACGTAGTGCTCTTCAACCTTTTTCTTTACCCTCCTTCTACCAATTGTTAAAAAGGTAACGGGTCCCACCGTACCAACCATCTGCTCATATACACCCCAAGACTTATCCAGATGGTCTTCAAGGTGCCTTTCAAAATAGTGAGGTTGGCCATGTAATCTTGCTCGATTTTGCTGATATTTTGATTTCAGTAAGATGTTTGAACAAACCCGCCTCTGTAGTAGCTGTAGAGGTGATTAAGTGTGGGTGTGATGGCGGTAATAACAGACCAGTTTGCACACCTCTTTGTAAATGCACCAATTGCTCAAACGTGCTGGATGATGATGGTGTTTAAGATTGTACTTCATACATAGAAGGCTTAATATGATGGCTTAATATGGCTTAATATGATACATATTAAGTATTAATATGATACATAGAAGGCTTAATATGATACATAGAAGCCTTCTACATACATAGATGGCTTAATATGATGATCCCCTTTGAATTGGTTGGTACAGTACACACATAGATGGTTAACCCGATTATGAGGTTTGATGATTTATGGCATTAGAAGATTATCAGTTGATATGATTGATGATGAATGTTGGATGATGTCATGTGTATGATATGGTGATGAACATGTTTTCACTCAATGGTTGATGGTCTCGCTCAAATTTATCATGTCTTATGTTAGCTATAATTGGATTTATGTCAATATGGAATGCTCCAATCAACAGAAACTTGTCTTTAATCAAATCCTCATACTTGGAAACCTATGATTAGATACCAAAACCATATTTCTAGATCTTTAACTTCAAAAGTTATGAGATTGCCCATATCGGCTATTCATCAGGTGTGTCGTACTGCAGCCATATTGGATTTATACTAATGAGGGATGCTCCAATAGCAAAAACCATTGCATAACTGAATTCCCCAAAACCAATATTGGGACACACAAATCATTGTTAAAATTTCTACCAAGTTGGTAGTTACAAGAAATCTCCTGAGGAGCGTGCGATTTGGTCTCTTCCGCAGACAGAAGCCTCTTCCGGAAGATTGCTTTGCGCCGAACAGGCAGAAGAGAAGCAAGATGGCGGCCAAACATGTATTACTCGCGCTCATGATGGAAGAATTAGACAAAGATGACACTACATCACAAGTTGATGCAAATATCCAGATTGTGTTTTCACTTGCATGTTTTGCTGCGTAAGTATAACCTCTTCTCTTCCGCCTCTTCTTCCTATTCCTCTTCTAACCGCCTCTTCTGCTGGATAACGGAAGAGGCAGAAGAGCTGCCGAGAAGAGAAGAGTCCAAATCGAACGACCAGAAGAGTCTTCCGGAAGTCTCTTCCTCTTCCAGAAGTGCAAATCGCACGCGCCTCTGTATTATGGGGGTATGTGGGCGACCATCTTGGATTCATGCCAATAAGGAGTGTTCCAATCGGCAAGATTTTTGTTCTAATCGATTTCCCATACCCAAAAACCTACTTTTAAACACCAAATTCATCCTCCTATGTCCATTAGTTCAGAAGTTATAATAAAATTCACTCTTCTTCTTCTTCAAAAAGCTCCTTTCAAATAGATCCCTCAATCATTCCTGTGTAGTTCCTTCAAAAGAACGCCATTCAGCTCAATTCAAAGGGGCTTTTATTGTGCGACCAGCAGGTACAACGTCGCTCCAGGCCCGCCAACCTGAAGTGATGTGTAAATCCATATCCGGTTGTTATATGTCCCGTTTCCGGATCCGGAGGTCTAGATGTTGCATATGTCATAATTCCCCAACACTTACAGCTGTTTGTTTCTTAAATCTCTTAACTCCCCTCTATATTACTCTTCCAACGCATTCAAATGTATCTCTGACTTGGAAATCTCAAGAACCCCCAGCTTATAATGGATGTTTGTATTTCATGAATCGTTCCTTTTGTAAATCTTCAGTGTCAAACCCTTCCCTGTCCGCTCCCTCTTCTACCTCCACTTGCCCGTATCCTACTAACCCTATCCTTTACCTGCATCGCACTCCATTTCCCCTCCCTATTCTCCCTCCTCCACCCATTCCATCAAAACCTTTTCCCTATCCCTCCTCTTCAAAACTCCCGTCCCCGACTCCCCCTCCAAAGCTTCTTCCTCTCCCTTCTCTCTCTAATCTCCCACCCTTCACCCTTCCTCTTCAAATCTCCCCCCAAATTCCTCCTTTCAAAGTTTCCCCTTACACATCCACAAAGCTGCTTCCTCTCCCTTCTCTCTCTAATCTCCCACCCTTCACCCTTCCTCTTCAAATCTCCCCCCAAATTCCTCCTTTTCAAAGTTTCCCCTTACACATCCACAAAGCTGCTTCCTCTCCCCTCCCTCTCTCTTCAAACTCATTCTTCCACCTCCTCCAATCTTCGACTTCCCTGTGTCCCCCTCATATTATTCATCACTGTGCCTCATCCTAGCCCTTTCTTCTTCTCCTCATCCTGCCCTCTCTCCCAGCTCTTCTGCAATCTCCGACACACTGTCAACAGCTCCCCCTACCTCCACTTTCCTTCCCTCATCTTACCCTTTATTGTACCCAAAGCCCCCTCTCCCCACCCTCCATCTTAACGATATGGACCTCAAACATCCGGGGCCTTTGCTCAAACCTGACCGATCTCTCTTATACAGGTTGCTTCTTACAAACCATACATACTCTGCTTAACAGAAACCTTAGTCCTTCAAGATGTCTCTGACTTCACAAAATGGACAATGTGGATAGCAAAAACGCAAAAGTAAACTTCATGAAGACCCACATTGACAAATTTCTCCCATTGCCATGCTTATTACTGTATGACCCTTTGTAATATATTGCATGTGATTAGCCATTTCCAAAAACGATTATTGAGATCCCTTTGCCAATAATGAATTATACATTCAAGATGAAGTTATTTTTTCCTGCGGCACAATTAGAATTATCTTAATGACATGCCATTGCTAACAAGCAAGTGATGAAGTATTTGAGCAAGCGGTGCATTGGTGTTGAATTTATCAGCAGCAGACTCAAATTAGTCGGGATACAAGTGAGGCCTAGTGCTCCATAGATCAGGCACATCCTAATAGAGTTGATCATATATTTATTGGAGGAAATGTAGACCGATTGCCCTATCTGAACTTTGCTACATAAAAGGTATATATCACTGTCGAGCAGGATCCTGAGGAATGTTGTTACCTCCGCCAGGTGGATGGAGGTTAGGTTTTCACCTGTCTGTTTATCTGTCTGTTTGTGAACTGGATATCTCAAAAAGTTGTGGATGGATTCAGATGAAATTTGGTGGACAGGTTGGGTATGTGACAGGGCCAAATTGATTCGATTTTGGTGAAGACATTCTTAGATCCAGATCCGGATCCATGTTTTAAGTGATTCTTCACCAGTGAGTGATAGGGCCAAAATCGATATATAGGATGATATTTCAAAACGTGTGGATGGATTTGGACGAAACTTGGTGGACAGGTTGTGTGTGTAACAAGGACGATACGATTCACTTTTGGTGAAGATCTTACTCCGGATCCAGAAACGAGATTAAAAAAAAAAAAATTAGGTGATTCTTCACCATTGAGATATAGGGCCAAAAACGATATATAGGATGATATTTCAAAAGTTGTGGTCGGATTTTGACGAAACCTGGTGTGCAGGTTGTGTGTGTGACAAGGAAGAATTGATTAAATTGTGGTGAAGATCTGAATCCGGATCCAGATACGAGAATTTCAGAAAATTGTAAGTGACTCTTCACCATTGAGTATTGGAGTGTAGGACCAAAACCTTTACAGGATGATATTTCAAAAAGTTATGGACGGATTTGGATGAAACTTGGTGGACAGGCTGGGTTTGTGACAAGGCGAAATTGATTCGATTTTGGTGATGATCCAGATACGATAATTTTTTGTTTTTTTAAAGTGATTCTTCACCATTGAGATATGGGGCTAAAAACGATATATGGTATGATATTTCAAATGGTGTGGTCGGATTTGGACAAAACTATGGTGGACAGGCTGGGTGTATGACAAGGAAGAATTGATTCAATTGTGGTGAAGATCTGAATCCGGATCCAGATATGATAATTTAATATATATTTTAAGTGATTCTTCACCATTGAAATATAGGGCCAAAAACGATATTTCGAAAAAGTTACCGACCGATTATGACAAAACTAGCTGGATGAGTTGGTCAGATGACAAGACCAAGCCAGTTCCATTTTGGTTTATGTCTAGATCTAGATCTGGCCTATCAGTGGGATACAAAACATATATTAAAAAAACTATTCAGCCTAGCGGAGGTATGCACGCCACCGAGTTACGTAGTCTAGTTGCTATTGTGATTGTCATCCGTACTTCTTTTGGAGACTATCACGGCATCCACGAATAGTAATGAATATTTTCATTTTGGAGAATTTATGCCAGGTAAACTCACTCCTCCATGACATGGAGAAACTGGACTATCTACAGTCACATGAAAAAGTAAGTACACCCCATGTAAAGTTTTGACTTTTTCAACATATTTCAACATACAGCTATTTGATCTTCATTTCAACAATATTGATAGATAAAGGTGATATAATATAACAAATATCATGAAACATTTACATTTTGTCGTTAATTGTATAATTTAAATAAACATAAATGCAAATTTCGCATGTGGAAAAAGTAAGTACACCCCGTCTTTTATCACTACTTCAAATACCTAAAATTAGAATAAGGTGCACCAGCTCAGGTGCAAATAATTAGAACATCTTCAGAAAGGATCTTGGAGGAACCTGTCTTATTTAAACCTCAGACATTTCGTTTGGTTTGCTCTTTGTTGTTGAAGTGTGCGGCGTCACCATGCCGAGATCAAAAGAGCTATCTGTGGCCTTCAGAAAGAAGGTTATATATGCCTACGAGTCTGGGAAGGGATTTAAAAAGATCTACAAACAATTTCAAATCAATCATTCGACTGTCTGGAAGATCATCTACAAGTGGAGAAGATTCCAAACAACTGCCAACTTGTTCAGGCCAGGCCGCCCCAGCAAGTTCACCCCGAGAGCAGACCGCAAGATGCTGAAAGAAGTCTCTAAGAACCCCAGAATGTCATCACAGGACCTACAGGTAGCTCTTGCCACTCTTGATGTCAAAGTGCACGAGTCTACCATTAGAAAGAGGCCGCACAAATTTGATCTACATGGGAGGTGTGCCAGGAGGAAACCTTTGCTGTCCAGAAAGAACATCAGGGCAAGACTAAAGTTTGCCAATGAACAACGAGGCAAAGACCAGCACTTCTGGAACAATGTGCTCTGGACAGATGAGTCAAAGGTAGAGCTATTTGGCCACAGTACCAGAAGACATGTTTGGCGAAAACCAAAGACAGCATTTGACCACAAGAACCTGATACCAACTCTAAAGCATGGTGGTGGAAATATTATGGTTTGGAGCAGCTTTGCTGCATCAGGGCCTGGGCAGCTCACCATCATAGAATCCACTATGAATTCTTCATTGTACCAGAGGGTGCTTGAGGATAATGTGAGGCAATCTGTCGGGAAGTTGAAGCTCAACCGAAGGTGGACCTTGCAACATGACAATGACCCTAAACATACCAGTAAATCCACCAAGGAATGGCTGAAAAGAAAGAAATAGAGGGTTCTGGAATGGCCAAGTCAAAGCCTGGATCTAAATCCCATCGAGATGTTGTGGGGGGATTTGAAACGAGCTGTGCATGCAAGAAACCCCTCAAACATCGCACAGCTGAAAGAATTCTGCATGGAGGAGTGGGCAAAAAATTCTCCCAGTCGATGTCAGAGACTGGTAGACAGTTATAAGAAACGCCTACTTGAGGTTGTTTCTGCCAAAGTGGGCAATATGACCTATCAGAGCCAAGGGTGTACTTACTTTTTCCACATGCAAAATTTGCATTTGTTTATTTAAATTATACAATGGACTACAAAATGTAAATGTTTCATGATATTTGTTATGTTATATCACCTTTATCTATCAATATTGTTGAAATGAAGATCAAATAGCTGTATGTTGAAATATGTTGAAAATGTCAAAACTTTACATGGGGTGTACTTACTTTTTCACGTAACTGTATATCAACCAGAACAGTCAGTTTATAATTTAGCCAGTGGAGAAGCACACAACTCTTTTCTAAAGATATAGATGGCATGGGGGGATCATAAATAGTCATAAGTGATTTCGAGCAGATGGGACAGCAAACTTAACATCCCTTCTGAAGGACAGCATATGGTGCACGTTGATGGAATAACCTGCCTGGAAAGCTCCAGTATGAGTTTCTCATCAACCCTGGAATCAAAACCAAACTAGACAGTTACAAATGTTGCGGTGCAACCAATGAGCTTAAGTTATCCTGCCAAATATACACTGATGAATTCAGCAACTGGAAATGCCTCTTCTTTTTTTTTCTCTTCCTATCTTTTTTATTTACAACAAACAGGTTTACTAAAATTTTGCTAAAAAACTTCAAACAGTTTACTCTCATTAGGGCCTCCTGTGCCTCTGAAGCAAACTGTTTACCCACAACGACGCTGTGTTAAATAGTGGGAAAGAATGAACAAACGTAGCTAATTGCTGGGTCACCTGGGTTGTCAAGTCTGTAATTCTGATCGTCTAAGGTTCAATCTCAATGAACTGCCTTTATACACCATTAGGTGGATATATTGGCCGCAGCCACACAGTAGCAACTGAATTGCCTCAATGAAATTCAGTGCGGTTCATGGCTCTCAGTGGCAATCTCTAAGCCTTGAGAATGGACACACAAGTGCAGGACCTACTGCTATTGTCTCACTGCACCAGACACATGCCGAGTCTCTCGGTCTTCTTTCCATTTACTTTGGCCTCAAACCATTTGTCCTCCCCCACCATATGTCACCGTCTAGTTATTGTCCGATGCATTTATCAACTAACGAACTCTTCACTTGCCTTTACTAATCCAAATATATTTATTTCCTTCTGTGCATTTGTTTTTGGGTTTTTTTCCCACCAGAATTAGCCATGCTGGCGTCAACGTTCATCAAACCCAAATGATAATATGTAGAATATTTGCGTTTGAAATTTTATTTTTATGCCTCCGCCGATGAAGTCGCCGGAGGCATTATGTTTTCGGGTTGTCAGTCTGTCTGTGCGTGTGTCCATCATAGGTTTTCAATGCGGTGATAACTAAAGAACGACTGAAGCGATCTAAGTCAAGCTTTGTGCAAGTATTGTGATGTGAGATGAATGTAAAGATGTACTGATTTGATTATGGGGTCAATAGGTCAAAGGTCAAATGTCCAGTTAGGTCAAAATTCTGTTACAAGTTAACTTTGTGAACCAGTAATGGAATTTTGACCAAACTTGATATAAGTATATATTATGATGAAAAGATGAACTGATTAGATTATGGGGTCAAAGGTCAAAGGTCCAGTTCGGTAAAAATTCTGTTACGAGTTAACTTTGTGAACCAGTAATGGGAATTTGACCAAACTTGATATAAGTATTGGAAGATCTCGCGAGATCACGGCGAGGTCACGTCTTTTCGAAGCTGCTCCATGCGCTCACGCTCTCGAAGCTAAGTGATCTATCACAATCGTGTTTTTGTCGAGACTGTATCTATCATTCAGTGTATGTACCTATAGCGTATATTTTGGAAAATTTTCGGTGCAAATTTTTCGTACATGTATACACAATCGTCGGTTAATGGTATCGAGTATTCTGCGGCCTAGTACTCGTAGGCTTAGACTACCGTACCGTCTCCGACCTTGTGGTTTCGTTTTTCTCTCAGCGATTCGTCGAATGCGCTGAAATTATTTTCGTTCTCTGTTTCATACCAGTCGTTCACCCCGTACCTCCTTGTTTAATATCTGTACTCACAAAAAAAAAAGAAAACCCACAAAAAAATATTTCCTTCCCAGGTCTTATTCGTTTATTTGTTGTTCTTTTTGTTCGGTCGTTCTTCGTTCGCGATCACGCAGCTAGAAATGTATAATCTCTCCCCTGAACAACTATTTTCTCTCATATATTATAACACCCTTTTCTTCTTTTCCTACAAAAGGATGCTTTCGTCTTGCTCACCAAATCTATTCATTCCAAAAAATATATATAATACCATCTCTTACAGTTCCTCCTTTCTACATTCCCTAAACTATCCAGAACTCCACCCCTCCTCCAGTGTCCTCAAACGTATTTTTGACTCGAAAGTCTCAAACTCATTTTGCAAAAAATGTTCGTTTCCCATGAATCGTACACTTTTCAAAATCCAATCTCACCCCTCCCCTCCAAATCCTCCCCATCACCCATCCCTTTCAAATCTCCCCCCTTGCCCCTTCCCTCCCCTCCCTCCTAAACTCCCCCCACACCCCTCCCCTCCGAGACTCTCCCTCGCTCCTCCCCTCCAAGACTCCCCTCTCACCCCTCCTCCTCAAAGCATCCTCCCTGCTTCTTCCCCCTTCCAACTTTCACCTTCATCTCCCCAAACCTTCTGCCTCGCTCTTCCTCCTCCTCAAATAACACCTCACTGTGCCTCACCCAATCTCCATCAAACCTTTTGTCCGCCCCATTCTTCCCTTTCTCCAGGCTATTCTGAAATCTCTGAAATCTCTGACACCTTCAACAGCTCTCCCTACCTCTTCCTCCTCTTCCACATCTTACCCTACCCCTCCCCCCCCCCCCCCTGTTCTGGACCCGATGCTCCCCCTTCCTCTTCATTAACGGTATGGACCTCAAACATCCGGGGCCTTCGCTCAAACTTGACTGACCTCTCCATACAGGTTGCTTCTGACAAACCAGATGTGATCTGCTTAACAGAAACTTTCCTCCTTCATGATGTCTCTGATGCCTTGGTATCTCTCCCAGGTTACTCCCTCCTCCGGTATGATAGACCTGTGCCTCGTCCTGAAGGTGGGGTTGCTATCTTTATAAAAAACTCTCTTCCTCACTCGCCCTCCACTGCCCTCTCTCCACCTCACCCCCAGGAATACCTTTGGCTACGGCTTCCCCTTCGCTCCCACCTTTTGTTCATATGTGTGTTGTACCGTCCACCAAACAGCGATGACTCCATCTACATCTCACTGTCTGATAATATGGACCAACTTCTATCTACCCATCCCAACTCTCTCTTCCTCATATGTGGTGATTTCAATTGTCACCATGCCAGTTGGCTGGGTGTGGGTACCTCTCTCACCAGCCATGGCTCTTCAGCAAAGGACTTCTGCGACTCACTGGGACTGACACAATCTGTCAATTTCCCGACCCGGATCTCAGTCAATGGAGCATCTTCTCTTCTGGATTTGGTTATGACAAACTTCCCTGAAAATGTCTGCTGCTCTTCTTCTGCTCCAATCGGCTCATCTGATCATGTGCTTGTCAAAGTGGACATCTCTCTGACCATTCTCAGAGAGCCTCCTCAGCGTCGACGAGTCTGGCATTTCACTCAGGCCAACTGGCACGGTCTTCAAGCAGCCATCAATCATCTGGACTGGTCTCCCATCTCTACCGCCTCTGACATCAACTCATCCTGGGAATTCTTTCAAAGTAAATTGCTCTCTCTCATGCACAGATTTATACCATCTCGTCTTCAGTTGTCATACCCTTCCTCCCGTCCATGGTACACGGGATCTTGTGGTGAGGCTGTTGCCCTGAAACAACTTGCTTTCGTCTCCTGGAAAGCAAATCCAACGGAAGGAAATCTCATTTCCTTTCACAAAGCCCGAAACAAGTGTGTGTCCACCCTCAGGAGAGCCAGGAAACAATATCTCACCATTCTCAAGACCGAACTCTCTTATCTGTCTCCCTCTTCCAAATCCTGGTGGCGTCTGGTCAAATCTGTTTCTGGTGTTTGTTCCCCCTCCATCCCCTCCCTCACCTCAAACGGCTTAACGGCTGACTCCGCACGTGAAAAAGCTGAATGCCTCAACTCTGTGTTTGCCTCTAAATCTTGTGTCCCAAACCCATCCCTCTCTGTACCCACCGTACCCAGTCGTACCCAGCTGCTCCTGGACTCTGTGTCCTTTCCTTCTGATAAGGTGGAAAAGTTTCTGTCAACCCTCGACTCTGATTCTGCAACTGGTCCTGACGGCATCAGCCCACGGGTCCTAAAATCATGTTCTTCTGCTCTTTCACTCCCTCTTTCTGTTCTCTTCACCCTCTCTTTTGCTCAAGGTCATCTGCCATCTGCTTGGAAATCAGCCAACATCACCGGTTTGCACAAAAAAGGTGCAAAAACAGATCCCAGCAACTACAGACCAATCAGCCTTCTCCCAATTATCAGCAAAGTCATGGAATCCATCATTGCTTCAGATATTAAATCTTTCCTCTTCTCCAATGGCTTGATCTCTGATCATCAATTTGGTTTCAGACCTGGTGTCACTACTCTGGACATGCTGCTTCTGCTTTCTCAACAATGGATGGAGGTCCTCAACGCCAAACAGGAAATTAGAGCTGTCTCCCTTGACATTTCACGTGCCTTCGATACGGTCTGGCACCCTGCTCTGCTCACCAAACTCTCCTCCTTTGGTATCCATGGAAAACTCCACGCATGGCTGGCGGACTCCCTCTCTGGTCGTAGTCAACGTGTGGCCCTGAATGGGTTTCTCTCATCTCCTCTTCCTGTTCAGGCTGGAGTTCCCCAAGGTAGCGTTCTGGGCCCTGTGCTTTTTCTGGTCTTCATCAATGATCTCTCTGACTCTCTTGAAAATCCTCTCTATCTCTTTGCTGACGACTCTACTCTCTGTCGCTCCATTCCTCATCCCTCAGATCGGCAGTCTGCAGCCTCCTCACTCTCTGCAGACCTGGACAAAATCACAGACTGGTCAAACAAGTGGAACATGTCTTTCAATCCTGACAAATCTCACACTCTTACAATGTCTCTCCGAAAGGACCGACTGGACAACCCTCCCATCTACTTTCTCAACAATCCTCTCCAAGAAGTTCTGTCGCTCAAGCTTTTGGGTCTCACTATCTGCCATGATCTTTCTTGGGAAAACCACATTTCCAAGCTGGCCTCCAAAGCCAGTCGCCGACTGGGCATCCTCCGTCGTGTGAAGTCCTTCCTTGGCACACCTGAGCTCCTCACCACATACAAGGCTTTCATCCGCAGCTCAATGGAATACTGTTCCCCCCTCTGGGCTGGTGTTCCTGCCTCACACCTTGCTCGGCTTCACGCTGTTGAGGCCAAAGCTTTCAGAATCATTGGAATCTCCTGCGATGTAGTCAACACCGAGGGCCTTTCACTCACTCACCGCAGGCAGGTTGGTGGTCTTTCTGTCTTCTACCGACTCCTCTCCGGCCTTGCTCCCCCAGCTCTCTCTGTGCTCTGTCCCCCCAATATTCCTTCAGGTCGCACAAGATCTGCCTGCAACCCTCTTATGGTTAAACTGCCAAAGTCTAGGCTCTCTGCTCACCTTCACTCTTTCATGCCCCTTTTCTCCCGCCTCTGGAACAAACTCCCCCACTCCCTTCAATCCCACTCCTCCCTCCAGGTCTTTAAAACAGCTGTTCACCACCATCTCTTATCTTCCCCCATCGAAAACCTTGATCTTTTCTACCCCCGGTAATTCACCCCAGAGTCCTTGCAGTGTTCATATGTTTTATTCCTCTCCCACCTTCCCCCAAGTCCTCCCGATGTCCCTGCTCTCAAATGTTGTGTTTGTGTCCTTCCCCCTCTTCCCCCTCTCTTTTGTGTCCTTCCCCCTCTCTCCCCATCTTGTCTGCCGCTCCCCTTGTTTTTTGTGTTTTGTGTGTCGGTTTTTCTTTTTGTGTGATTAATGTTAGCTCTTTCACGAGCCTCGATCTTGTATACAAAAAAAAAAAAGGAAAAAAAAAAGAGAAAAAAAAAGAAAAAAAGAAGTATATATTATGATGAAATGATGAACTGATTAGATTATGGTGTCAATAGGTCAGAGGGCCAGTTAGGTAAAAATTCTGTTACGAGTTAACTTTGTGAACCAGCAATGGAATTTTGACCAAACTTGATATAAGTATATATTATGATGAAAAGATGAACTGATTAGATTATGGGGTCAAAAGGTCAAAGGTCAGAGGTCCTGTTAGGTAAAAATTCTGTTACTAGTTAACTTTGTGAACTAGTAATGGAATTTGACCAAACTTGATATAAGTATATATTACGATGAAAAGATGAACTGATTAGATTATGGGGGCAAAAGGTCAAAGGTCCAGTTCGGTAAAAATTCTGTTACGAGTTAACTTTGTGAACCGGTAATGGGATTTTGACCAAACGTGATGAAAGTAAAAATTTCAATGAAAAGATGAACTGATTAGATTATGGGGTCAATAGGTCAAAGGTCCCTTTAGGTAAAAATTCTGTTACGAGTTAACTTTGTGAACCAATAATAGGATTTTGACCAAACTTGATATAAGTATATATTACAATGAAAAGATGAACTGATTAGATTATGGGGTCAGAAGGTCAAAGGACAGAGGTCCCGTTAAGTAAAATTCTGTTACGACTTAACTTTGTGTCCCAGTAATGGGATTTTGACCAAACTTGATATCAGTAAATATTATGATGAAAAGATGAACTGATTAGATTATGGGGGAAAAGGTCAAAGTCAAAGGTCAAAGGTCCTATTAGGTAAAAACTCTGTTATGAGTTAACTTTGTGAACCAGTAATGGAATTTTGACCAAACTTGATATAAGTAAATATTATGATGAAAAGATGAACTGATTAGATTATGGGGTCAAAAGGTCAAAGGTCAGAGGTCCCATTAGGTAAAAACTGTTACGAGTTAACTTTGTGAACCAGTCATGGAATTTTGACCAAACTTGATATAAGTATATATTACGATGAAAATAAAACCGATTCGATTTTGGCGTCAAAGATGAAAGGTCACAATATATACATATCATGTCAGGTAAAAATGTGATACTTGAGAACAGCTGGAGAGATTTAAATCAAACTTGGTACAAGTATGTATAATGATGTAATAATGTGGGCGGAGGCGCATCGGTCGATATCTCGACGTCGAAGAGTGCACTTCTAGTTAAGGAAATGTAATTTTAATTAAAATTGAATTTTGAAAATGCCTTCCTGAAAATGGTGTTAAAGGCCATACTTCTTCTCTCAAACACAACCCTCTCCTTCCGTTTAAAGGTGTAGCAGGAAGGTGACCTGATTTATAATAGTCCACTGGCTTAGCTCCAAATTTGGTGGAGATCGTTATGCTGGACCAAAGCAACAAACTTGGTGCAGTTGTTAGTTAGGCCAAATAAAAATATTATACAGGGAGGTGCCCGACTCATGACTCCCGGATTGGGGTTATTCAAGATGGTCGCTGCCTCCATTATTAAAGTTCTGCATTTTTCACAGAGATCGTTACATGCAGGACCAAAGCACTAAACGTGATACAGTTGATAGGCCATATAAAAACAGTCTGGAGTGAGGTGCCTGATTTACGACTCCCGGAATGGGGTTTTCCAAGATGGCTGCCACCTCCATTATCAAAATTCACCTTTTTACCATAAATTCGAAACTGAAGATTTGGTGCAACCAGTGTCTCAAAGAGCGATATGTGCAAAAAGAGTCCGACCTTTACATTCTGGGACCTTGTACTTCAGTTAGAAATGTTGTTTCTGGTATTTTTCCGTTACCATCATGAACTAGAACTTTTCCCTATACACAGATGTACTGGAGGAACTGACACTATTGTTCTTTGTCTTTTATCACCAACGTTATGCCCGCTGGGTCCCTGGGCATTTAAGACATTAAGACTATTCATGAGGGCATCAAGGATCAGCTAAAGTGCTTTTGGGTGTTTCAAAAGGGAGAGAAGGTTTTCTGCCATTGGACCAAGCACACGAACAATGCAATAGAAAGGTAAAAGATTCAGGTGGAGCCATCGGTTTGACATAAAACCCAGCAGCATTGAAGAGATGGATGGTTGCTGGTCCACCACAGGCTTGATTACAGACAGAGTTTGAGGAGCAGTATTCTAGAGACGAGCCTGATGATTTCAAAAGCCACGAAGAGTGCCTCTTGACTTCAGAACTGTAAACCAATTGATGTGGTATGCGATGTGTATGAGAATGTCAGCCTGAAGGAGGCCACATGTGAGAACAGAGAAAAAAGTTTGCGGAGAAAAGTTTATTCACAGACAAAACTGCCAGGGGACTTTGTCTCCTTTCGACATAACTCAAATAACAAAGAGTTCAATTCACAGAAGCTGTAGCTGCCACTGACTATCCACTAGACATAGTCCACATTACCTCTGACCAATTAGTTGTGACAAAGGACAGTAGTGAGCAGATGCCGGAATCTGACCTTGAGGAGGCGGACACACAAATGTGTCTGCATGTTGCAGATGCTGCACATAATGGAGCAAAGGTTATTTTGGTCACCATAGTAGACACGCATGTTGTGGTCATTCATATTGGCATATACTTCCAACCGACAAGGCTCCAATATTCAGCTATAGGTCGCATTTGGTAAGAGAAAAAAACTTTCACCACTTCCATATCAATTCCATCAGGTCAATCTTCTGGGACTGTCACTGGTAACATAACAGGGAGCCAGCAGCCATCCAGTAAGAAGATGGTGTCTCTTAAAAAAAACCGTCCGATTGGACTGGTTCGAGTCATATCAAAGATTTACAGGAAGCATTACATGCTGCAAATAATTGAATTAGAAAGTTTAGACACATGCATCATCTCCTCCTTGAAATTTTAGGTTACGTAAACAGTGTGATTGTTCAGTAATTGCTTGCAATATTTTCCCAAATTATCTCATGTGGGATCTCAATTACCATAAGACCATAATGATCTGGGAGCATGACCCTCAAAGTGTGGTCATAGAGAGTTGTTGCATCTCCATACACCCTTTAGTTTCAAAGTTAGGGCAAAAGGTGCTTTTGATGATGTTGGTGGCAGCCCCCCCCACCCCCCCATGAATATAGCCCTCTAAATTTATTCATAACACCAGTATCAGCATAAAGCATGACCTTGACATAATAGGTATAGACACCTCCTTTTTATTTTTATTTTTTATTTTTATAACCTAACCGCCAACTGTACCAAAGTTGGTGATTTGGTCCGGCGTGTCACAATTGCTTTGCTAAGCCACTGGACTATAAATATAAGAGGATGGGGGTATATCAGTAGAAAGTGGCAAGAAAATAACTATTTTTAGCCACGTCGCAGACGCTGCTCATAGAGTGCCCTCTGCTGCTGTTGTTGTTCTTCTTCTTCTTGTTCTTCTTCTTCTTCTTGTTGTTCTTGCAGAGAAGACAAAACCTCAAAGCTCCACCCATTCTGGGAACCATAGCTCCACCCATTCTGGGAGAGCCTTCATATAAAGAAATATCCACCATTTTATTAACTCGCATAGCTTTGAGGCCTGTTTTGTAGGCCCGTGGTGTCTTCCTCTCTCACACAGTTTTATTTCAAATCAAATTCGATATATCATTTCATTTTTCACAGTCGCTAACATAGTTTTAGACTCGGTTGAAAAAAAACGGGAAGAAAATCCAATGAAAGTTGCCCTTTATAGAACGAAATGAATTCTCAAAGGCCTGTAACTTCAAGTCCATTGTGATATTTTTTTTTAAAATCGCGGCATGGTCAGTCATACACTGCCCGAAATAACAGACGGGAAAATGCCGAGATATATATATTTTGTTTAAATCGCGGCATGGTCAGTCATACACCGCCTGAAATAACAGACGGGAAAATGCCGAGATATATTAAAAATTCGTCACCACACACGGGAAAATGCCGAGATATATATATTTTGTTTAAATCGCGGCATGGTCAGTCATACACCGCCTGAAATAACAGACGGGAAAATGCCGAGATATATTAAAAATTCGTCGCCACACACGGGAAATTGCCGAGATATATTTTCACTTTGCACAAAAATAACATCAAGTAATCGAATCAATAGGAATGTCCTGTGCCTATAACATCGACGTTATAGGCACAGCTGCATCTAGGCATTGTGTAACATCGACGCGGCTTTTGTTTTAATTAAAACTTTTTGTACTTGTTATATTATATTTTCTTGCATATGGGTTTGGTAGAATAGCATCAGAGGTAGCCTAACTCACTTCTGAGGTTACTCATCTTGGTTAGATTCCCGACAAACCGAAAAACTGCTTCGGTAGGGCAGGGAATTGCATCAATGAGTGCACCGGGTGGTGTCCCGCCTACTAAACATTTGCTGGGAATTATATAATGATGTATTTACCTGGATCAGCCATTGTGTGCTGGTTACCTGGCCAAATTCCAAATTCCTGCCCTTACCTTAAACACCCTGAGATTGAATGGGAATCCACCCCCCAGCTTTGCTTCTTAGCCAGAAACATTGACAACTTGTTATGAGTGCTGCAATGGTCTGTGAAGTGTATGGACCGTACTTTACCTTTGACTTCACATTTCTTGCATTCAGTGGATTAAGTGTCCTTTGTATGTCATCCTCAGCAGATCCTAAAGGTGCTTTACAAATAGCCATGTTGACATTTTGAATCCACAACAACACCCGCTCCTCTCCCACCACTTTCCTATGTTACAATTCGATTCTTCTTCATTGGAATGTTTTTCTTCATCACATTATCCATTTGATGAAGAAGAAAGAAAAATGCTGAAGTTTTTTGCACAAGTTTTGCAGAAAAAGTAATTCCACCTTATGTGACAAAGTATTTTTGGCCTTACAACTGGTGCATGTGTGTGTGTGCATGTGTGTGTGTGTGTGTGTGTGTGTGTGTGTGTGTGTGTGTGTGTGTGTGTGTGTGTGTGTGTGTGTGTGTGTGTGTGTGTGTGTGTGTGTGTCAGTTGTCAAGCATTGCCAATGTCATTAGAAGATTACCTCTATGTACAAAAAATAAATAATAGGTTTCTTAAAATTTACATCACAATGATGCACATTAAAAGAAAACAAATAATCTGGCTATAACCGCCCAGCAGGTGGATAAGAAATGAAGACACCACTAAAGTCTAAGTCGATGTGGTCAAAATATCAACAATTCAGGCTCTTTCTGGAAATACATAAAAAAGTGCTTGTGCCAACTGTTGTATTGTACACTCACTACTCCTTTCCTATTCCATCTCCAGGCGCTGCATGACGTCATGGGCGGAGGACCGGCGATGACGCGCGCTGAAAGTGAGTACTCAGTTTTCACTCTGGTTTCTTTATTTTTGTGTTTGTTTTCATGTTTGTTTGTTTGTTTGTTTGTCCAGGTGATATCTCAGCCATCCTTTGAGCTGGGAAGCACCTTTTGATTTTTTTGATTAATCAATTAATCGATTAATTATTTAATTATTCAATTCACCACGAAATTAATGAATTTTCAAATAGTTACAGATTCGGATGAAACGGTGGTGGTTTAGGTATGCTATAAGCCTATTGATTAAAACATTAATTATTTTACGATTGTTATTTATTTATTCTCATTATTAAGTACTTATTTCTTTTCTTTCTCATCTGGGCAATATCTGAGGCACCTTTTGAGCTCGGAAGCTGATATTTGGACACATCAGTGACCATGCGATTTGGCTATAAAGGATATTTTTGATTTCATGATTAATCAATGAATCGAATAGTTATGTATTGATTAATCAATTGATCGTTTTATTTTGATTTATTTTCGATTAATCGATTATTTAATTCATTTTCAAAATGTTGCAGTTTCAGATTGAAAAACTGGTGGTTTCAGTATGCTATTAGCCAATTGATTAAGAAACTAATTATTTTACGATTATTTATTTATTTTAATTACGCAATATTTATTTGGCATGGGGCGGTGTACTTTGAATGTATCTGTGCTAGTATTTGTTTATTTTCTCTGCAAGATCGATGCTCATCAAGTACTTTAGATAAGTACTTGAATGCATTGGAAATAGATGCAGGTGTGGGGATGTTGACTTGTGTAGAAGGTAGGTAGTTTTGTGTTGATGGATAACGGTACTTGGGTTGGCGTAACGAATGGCCTTCTCATGCGCCAAAGTTCCTTTGTGTGTATCATTTACTTTTTATAATTTCACATATTACTCGCAGTAGCAAGTGGAGGTAATTCACAGTAATACATCGAGTGTCCTGAAGTGATAAACCTCACACGAATGATCAAAAGTTATTGCCTTACACTAATGATCCTAAAGTGTCCTAAATGATGAATGCTAACCATTATGACACCCCTTTCCTCCTACTGCTTTTCCTATTTACCTGACTTCCACTCGTGATGTATTTTTAATACTTCATATCCTTTTCCCCAATTCCTTTTCCAAATTGTAAGCATGAGATACATTGCACATTGCTCATCCAGCATTAAAACAACTTTCGGTGTCCTTCAGCATTGGGAGTTTTTGCCATTAGGAGCACTGCTGATGCTCCACCATTCCTCTCCCACCCTCCGCCCAATCCCCTCTTCCCCTCTCCACTCCTGACCTTTTCTCAAACTGTTAAACAGCGCATGCACCTTGTTTAATCTGCAACAAACATGGAAAGGCATTTGATAAATTGCCTGAACCCTCAGGGGAAGCTGAGTTCCTTTTTCCAGCTCCTTTTCAAGTTTGAATCTCCCATATGATTCATGTGGGTATTCATTAATATCTTTGTCCTGAAGGATGATTGATGTAAAAAAAATCTCATCCATGAGCAGTAGGATCAACATTAATTAACCACTGCTGCATTAAGCGATAATTTAATGACGATAATACAGCGTGACAGCATCATGCAGGCATTATGGGGGATTTTTGTTATGCGGATTGAATAATGAATATTGGGCAAATGCGACTGAATGACAAAACAATGTTAACCGGGACAATGTTAAACGAGGACTTACTGTACGAGCTCTGCCAAAAGCCTCGACGATTTACAAAAAAGTGTTCTGGGAATGGGTTCGTTTGGGGTAAAAGAGATCATGAGTATGTATGGGGGATGACCTGGGATTGATTGACAAAACAATGACTGAATGACAAAACAATGTTAACCGGGACAATGTTAAACGAGGACTTACTGTACGAGCTCTTCCAAAAGCCTCGACGATTTACAAAAAAGTGTTCTGGGAATGGGGTCGTTTGGGGTAGAAGAGATCATGAGTATGTATGGGGGATGACCTGGGATTGATTGACAAAACAATGACTGAATGACAAAACAATGTTAACCGGGACAATGTTAAACGAGGACTTACTGTACGAGCTCTTCCAAAAGCCTCGACGATTTACAAAAAAGTGTTCTGGGAATGGGTTCGTTTGGGGTAGAAGAGATCATGAGTATGTATGGGGGATGACCTGGGATTGTGGGGAACAGCTATATTGAAGCCCTGGAGGGAAGAATGGACTGAACGGACTGCGGAAGTTGGTTCGACGGGCGAGGGAAGAGAGGAACAAATGAACAAATAAATTAGTGGAAGTGAGCATTTCTCTACGAGTAAGAATTAGGCCTAATTGGGCAAGGCGGTGGGATGATTATACTGCACTCTGTATGATATCATTCTTGGAATGAGCTGGGTAAAGCAGAGAAACA
Source organism: Myxine glutinosa (assembly GCF_964187855.1). Taxonomy (NCBI): domain Eukaryota; kingdom Metazoa; phylum Chordata; class Myxini; order Myxiniformes; family Myxinidae; genus Myxine; species Myxine glutinosa. The sequence continues at coordinate 249,989,219 of NC_136262.1, forward strand.
CTTCATTAATTTATTATTTTGAAATGGAAAACCATTGGCTCTATTGGGCGTTGAAGGAGTAATGGCTGCAGCATTTGTCATCAGTGGACATGGTACTTCCATCACATTATTCAATGGCATGCAATGCACCTTGTTGACAATCAGAACCATGATGTGGGATTGATATTTCCACATGAAGGAAGCCTTCTCCTCTTCCACATCCTATGTTTATTACAGTCGTTTCAGAAGGCCGAGCTAGTCAACAAACATTTGGCCATAACCTACACTACAATTGACAATTGTTCCTATGCCAACTCGGTTCAGAGAGAGAATAACAACATTTAAGCCTGATCACCTTTGTTGTTCACAGTCAATGTTAAAAAATTGTGGAAGCCAGCCATCAAGAACAATATTTTGTAACACCTTTGGCTCTTCACATGTGACTGCACCGGAGACATGATCGACGATGACATCAATTGACCGAGGAACAGCAACGGGTGCGAATGTGCTTCGTGGCCTCAGTACCAAATGTTTCTGCACTGTGCAGTAACTGCATCCACACCAAGTGCGAATGTGTGTAGAGGCCTCACAGCACCAAATGTTTCTGCACAGTGCAGTAACTGCATCCAGACCAAGTGTGAATGTTTTTAGAGGCCTCACAATAACAATGTTGCTGCACAATGCAGCAACTGCTTCCAAACCAAGTGTAAATGTGTTTAGAGGCCTCACGGTAACAAATGTACCTGCACAGTGCAGCAACTGCTTCCAGACCAAGTGTGAATGTGTTTAGAGACCTCACAGCACCAAATCTATCTGCACAGTGCAGTAACTGCATCCATACCAAGTGTGAAAGTGTTTAGAGGCCTCACAGTAACAAATCTATCTGCACAGTGCAGTAACTGCATCCATACCAAGTGTGAAAGTGTTTAGAGGCCTCACAGTAAAAAATGTATCTGCACAGTGCAGTAACTGCTTCAAGACCAAGTGTGAAAGTGTTTAGAGGCCTCACAGTAACAAATGTATCTGCACAGTGCAGTAACTGCTTCAAGACCAAGTGTGAATGTGTTTAGAGTCTTCACAGTACCAAATGTTTCTGCACAGTGCAGCAACTGCATCCAGACCAAGTGCGAATGTGTTTAGAGGCTTCACAGCACCAAATGTTTCTGCACAGTGCAGTAACTGCATCCAGACCAAGTGTGAATGTGTTTAGTGGCCTCACAGCACCAAATGTATCTGCACAGTGCAGTAACTGCATCCAGACCAAGTGTGATTGTGTTTAGAGGCCTCACAGCACCAAATGTATCTGCACAGTGCAGTAACTGCATCCAGACCAAGTGTGAAAGTGTTTAGAGGCCTCACAGCATCAAATGTATCTGCACTGTGCAGTAACTGCATCCACACCAAGTGCGAATGTGTGTAGAGGCCTCACAGCACCAAATGTTTCTGCACAGTGCAGTAACTGCATCCAGACCAAGTGTGAATGTTTTTAGAGGCCTCACAATAACAATGTTGCTGCACAATGCAGCAACTGCTTCCAAACCAAGTGTAAATGTGTTTAGAGGCCTCACGGTAACAAATGTACCTGCACAGTGCAGCAACTGCTTCCAGACCAAGTGTGAATGTGTTTAGAGACCTCACAGCACCAAATCTATCTGCACAGTGCAGTAACTGCATCCATACCAAGTGTGAAAGTGTTTAGAGGCCTCACAGTAACAAATCTATCTGCACAGTGCAGTAACTGCATCCATACCAAGTGTGAAAGTGTTTAGAGGCCTCACAGTAAAAAATGTATCTGCACAGTGCAGTAACTGCTTCAAGACCAAGTGTGAAAGTGTTTAGAGGCCTCACAGTAACAAATGTATCTGCACAGTGCAGTAACTGCTTCAAGACCAAGTGTGAATGTGTTTAGAGTCTTCACAGTACCAAATGTTTCTGCACAGTGCAGCAACTGCATCCAGACCAAGTGCGAATGTGTTTAGAGGCTTCACAGCACCAAATGTTTCTGCACAGTGCAGTAACTGCATCCAGACCAAGTGTGAATGTGTTTAGTGGCCTCACAGCACCAAATGTATCTGCACAGTGCAGTAACTGCATCCAGACCAAGTGTGAATGTGTTTAGAGGCCTCACAGCACCAAATGTATCTGTACAGTGCAGTAACTGCATCCAGACCAAGTGTGAAAGTGTTTAGAGGCCTCACAGCACCAAATGTATCTGCACAGTGCAGTAACTGCATCCAGACCAAGTGTGAATGTGTTTAGTGGCCTCACACACCAAATGTATCTGCACAGTGCAGTAACTGCATCCAGACCAAGTGTGAATGTGTTTAGAGGCCTCACAGCACCAAATGTATCTGCACAGTGCAGTAACTGCATCCAGACCAAGTGTGAATGTGTTTAGAGGCCTCACAGCACCAAATGTATCTGCACAGTGCAGTAACTGCATCCAGACCAAGTGTGAATGTGTTTAGAGGCCTCACAGCCCCAAATGTTTCTGCACAGTGCAGCAACTGCATCCAGACCAAGTGTGAATGTGTTTAGAGGCCTCACAGTAACAAATGTTTCTGCACAGTGCAGTAACTGCATCCAGACCAAGTGTGAAAGTGTTTAGAGTCCTCACAGCACCAAATGTATCTGCACAGTGCAGTAACTGCATTCAGACCAAGTGTGATTGTGTTTAGAGGCCTCACAGCACCAAATGTATCTGCACAGTGCAGTAACTGCATCCAGACCAAGTGTGAAAGTGTTTAGAGGCCTCACAGCACCAAATGTATCTGCACAGTGCAGTAACTGCATCCAGACCAAGTGTGATTGTGTTTAGAGGCCTCACAGCACCAAATGTATCTGCACAGTGCAGTAACTGCATCCAGACCAAGTGTGAATGTGTTTAGAGGCCTCACAGCACCAAATGTATCTGCACAGTGCAGTAACTGCATCCAGACCAAGTGTGATTGTGTTTAGAGGCCTCACAGCACCAAATGTATCTGCACAATGCAGTAACTGCATCCAGACCAAGTGTGAAAGTGTTTAGAGGCCTCACAGCACCAAATGTATCTGCACAATGCAGTAACTGCATCCAGACCAAGTGTGAATGTGTTTAGTGGCCTCACAGCACCAAATGTATCTGCACAGTGCAGTAACTGCATCCAGACCAAGTGTGAATGTGTTTAGAGGCCTCACAGCACCAAATGTATCTGCACAGTGCAGTAACTGCATCCAGACCAAGTGTGAATGTGTTTAGAGGCCTCACAGCACTAAATGTATCTGCACAGTGCAGTAACTGCATCCAGACCAAGTGTGATTGTGTTTAGAGGCCTCACAGCACCAAATGTATCTGCACAGTGCAGTAACTGCATCCAGACCAAGTGTGATTGTGTTTAGAGGCCTCACAGCACCAAATGTATCTGCACAGTGCAGTAACTGCATCCAGACCAAGTGTGATTGTGTTTAGAGGCCTCACAGCACCAAATGTATCTGCACAGTGCAGTAACTGCATCCAGACCAAGTGTGAAAGTGTTTAGAGGCCTCACAGCATCAAATGTATCTGCACAGTGCAGTAACTGCATCCAGACCAAGTGTGAAAGTGTTTAGAGGCCTCACAGCACCAAATGTATCTGCACAGTGCAGTAACTGCATCCAGACCAAGTGTGAAAGTGTTTAGAGGCCTCACAGCACCAAATGTATCTGCACAGTGCAGTAACTGCATCCAGACCAAGTGTGATTGTGTTTAGAGGCCTCACAGCACCAAATGTATCTGCACAGTGCAGTAACTGCATCCAGACCAAGTGTGAAAGTGTTTAGAGGCCTCACAGCGCCAAATGTATCTGCACAGTGCAGTAACTGCATCCAGACCAAGTGTGATTGTGTTTAGAGGCCTCACAGCACCAAATGTATCTGCACTGTGCAGTAACTGCATCCAGACCAAGTGTGATTGTGTTTAGAGGCCTCACAGCACCAAATGTATCTGCACAGTGCAGTAACTGCATCCAGAGCAAGTGTGATTGTGTTTAGAGGCCTCACAGCACCAAATGTATCTGCACAGTGCAGTAACTGCATCCAGACCAAGTGTGAATGTGTTTAGAAGCCTCACAGCACCAAATGTATCTGCACAGTGCAGTAACTGCATCCAGACCAAGTGTGAATGTGTTTAGTGGCCTCACAGCACCAAATGTATCTGCACAGTGCAGTAACTGCATCCAGACCAAGTGTGAATGTGTTTAGAGGCCTCACAGCACCAAATGTATCTGCACAGTGCAATAACTGCATCCAGACCAAGTGTGAAAGTGTTTAGAGGCCTCACAGCACCAAATGTATCTGCACAGTGCAGTAACTGCATCCAGACCAAGTGTGAAAGTGTTTAGAGGCCTCACAGCACCAAATGTATCTGCACAGTGCAGTAACTGCATCCAGACCAAGTGTGAATGTGTTTAGAGGCCTCACAGCACCAAATGTATCTGCACAGTGCAGTAACTGCATCCAGACCAAGTGTGAATGTGTTTAGAGGCCTCACAGCCCCAAATGTTTCTGCACAGTGCAGCAACTGCATCCAGACCAAGTGTGAATGTGTTTAGAGGCCTCACAGCAACAAATGTTTCTGCACAGTGCAGTAACTGCATCCAGACCAAGTGTGAAAGTGTTTAGAGTCCTCATAGCACCAAATGTATCTGCACAGTGCAGTAACTGCATTCAGACCAAGTGTGATTGTGTTTAGAGGCCTCACAGCACCAAATGTATCTGCACAGTGCAGTAACTGCATCCAGACCAAGTGTGAAAGTGTTTAGAGGCCTCACAGCACCAAATGTATCTGCACAGTGCAGCAACTGCATCCAGACCAAGTGTGAATGTGTTTAGAGGCCTCACAGCACCAAATGTATCTGCACAGTGCAGTAACTGCATCCAGACCAAGTGTGAATGTGTTTAGAGGCCTCACAGCACCAAATGTATCTGCACAGTGCAGTAACTGCATCCAGACCAAGTGTGAATGTGTTTAGAGGCCTCACAGCACCAAATGTATCTGCACAGTGCAGTAACTGCATCCAGACCAAGTGTGAATGTGTTTAGAGGCCTCACAGCACAAAATGTATCTGCACAGTGCAGTAACTGCATCCAGACCAAGTGTGATTGTGTTTAGAGGCCTCACAGCACCAAATGTATCTGCACAGTGCAGTAACTGCATCCAGACCAAGTGTGATTGTGTTTAGAGGCCTCACAGCACCAAATGTATCTGCACAGTGCAGTAACTGCATCCAGACCAAGTGTGATTGTGTTTAGAGGCCTCACAGCACCAAATGTATCTGCACAGTGCAGTAACTGCATCCAGACCAAGTGTGAAAGTGTTTAGAGGCCTCACAGCATCAAATGTATCTGCACAGTGCAGTAACTGCATCCAGACCAAGTGTGAAAGTGTTTAGAGGCCTCACAGCACCAAATGTATCTGCACAGTGCAGTAACTGCATCCAGACCAAGTGTGAAAGTGTTTAGAGGCCTCACAGCACCAAATGTATCTGCACAGTGCAGTAACTGCATCCAGACCAAGTGTGATTGTGTTTAGAGGCCTCACAGCACCAAATGTATCTGCACAGTGCAGTAACTGCATCCAGACCAAGTGTGAAAGTGTTTAGAGGCCTCACAGCACCAAATGTATCTGCACAGTGCAGTAACTGCATCCAGACCAAGTGTGATTGTGTTTAGAGGCCTCACAGCACCAAATGTATCTGCACAGTGCAGTAACTGCATCCAGACCAAGTGTGATTGTGTTTAGAGGCCTCACAGCACCAAATGTATCTGCACAGTGCAGTAACTGCATCCAGACCAAGTGTGATTGTGTTTAGAGGCCTCACAGCACCAAATGTATCTGCACAGTGCAGTAACTGCATCCAGACCAAGTGTGAATGTGTTTAGAAGCCTCACAGCACCAAATGTATCTGCACAGTGCAGTAACTGCATCCAGACCAAGTGTGAATGTGTTTAGTGGCCTCACAGCACCAAATGTATCTGCACAGTGCAGTAACTGCATCCAGACCAAGTGTGAATGTGTTTAGAGGCCTCACAGCACCAAATGTATCTGCACAGTGCCGTAACTGCATCCAGACCAAGTGTGAATGTGTTTAGTGGCCTCACAGCACCAAATGTATCTGCACAGTGCAGTAACTGCATCCAGACCAAGTGTGATTGTGTTTAGAGGCCTCACAGCACCAAATGTATCTGCACAGTGCAGTAACTGCATCCAGACCAAGTGTGAATGTGTTTAGTGGCCTCACAGCACCAAATGTATCTGCACAATGCAGTAACTGCATCCAGACCAAGTGTGAATGTGTTTAGTGGCCTCACAGCACCAAATGTATCTGCACAGTGCAGTAACTGCATCCAGACCAAGTGTGATTGTGTTTAGAGGCCTCACAGCACCAAATGTATCTGCACAGTGCAGTAACTGCATCCAGACCAAGTGTGAATGTGTTTAGAGGCCTCACAGCACCAAATGTATCTGCACAGTGCAGTAACTGCATCCAGACCAAGTGTGAATGTGTTTAGTGGCCTCACAGCACCAAATGTATCTGCACAGTGCAATAACTGCATCCAGACCAAGTGTGAAAGTGTTTAGAGGCCTCACAGCACCAAATGTATCTGCACAGTGCAGTAACTGCATCCAGACCAAGTGTGAAAGTGTTTAGAGGCCTCACAGCACCAAATGTATCTGCACAGTGCAGTAACTGCATCCAGACGAAGTGTGAATGTGTTTAGTGGCCTGACAGCACCAAATGTATCTGCACAGTGCAGTAACTGCATCCAGACCAAGTGTAAATGTGTTTAGAGGCCTCACAGCACCAAATGTATCTGCACAGTGCAGTAACTGCATCCAGACCAAGTGTGAATGTGTTTAGAGGCCTCACAGCCCCAAATGTTTCTGCACAGTGCAGCAACTGCATCCAGACCAAGTGTGAATGTGTTTAGAGGCCTCACAGCAACAAATGTTTCTGCACAGTGCAGCAACTGCATCCAGACCAAGTGTGAATGTGTTTAGAGTCCTCATAGCACCAAATGTATCTGCACAGTGCAGTAACTGCATTCAGACCAAGTGTGATTGTGTTTAGAGGCCTCACAGCACCAAATGTATCTGCACAGTGCAGTAACTGCATCCAGACCAAGTGTGAAAGTGTTTAGAGGCCTCACAGCACCAAATGTATCTGCACAGTGCAGTAACTGCATCCAGACCAAGTGTGATTGTGTTTAGAGGCCTCACAGCACCAAATGTATCTGCACAGTGCAGTAACTGCATCCAGACCAAGTGTGAATGTGTTTAGAGGCCTCACAGCACCAAATGTATCTGCACAGTGCAGTAACTGCATCCAGACCAAGTGTGATTGTGTTTAGAGGCCTCACAGCACCAAATGTATCTGCACAATGCAGTAACTGCATCCAGACCAAGTGTGAATGTGTTTAGTGGCCTCACAGCACCAAATGTATCTGCACAGTGCAGTAACTGCATCCAGACCAAGTGTGAATGTGTTTAGAGGCCTCACAGCACCAAATGTATCTGCACAGTGCAGTAACTGCATCCAGACCAAGTGTGAATGTGTTTAGAGGCCTCACAGCACCAAATGTATCTGCACAGTGCAGTAACTGCATCCAGACCAAGTGTGAATGTGTTTAGTGGCCTCACAGCACCAAATGTATCTGCACAGTGCAGTAACTGCATCCAGACCAAGTGTGAATGTGTTTAGTGGCCTCACAGCACCAAATGTATCTGCACAGTGCAGTAACTGCATCCAGACCAAGTGTGAATGTGTTTAGAGGCCTCACAGCACCAAATGTATCTGCACAGTGCAGTAACTGCATCCAGACCAAGTGTGAATGTGTTTAGAGGCCTCTCAGCACCAAATGTATCTGCACAGTGCAGTAACTGCATCCAGACCAAGTGTGATTGTGTTTAGAGGCCTCACAGCACCAAATGTATCTGCACAGTGCAGCAACATGTTCCCAACGAAAGGACGCGACAATTCAGAGCGTGATAAAGTTGTAGTAATATTTCCTTTTTATTCTACCTTAAGGAACTGGCCTTCTTAGTTTACATTATTTTGCCACGTTTGGACTTGACAAGACATTTGGAAGATTTTAAAATGTTTTTTTGTGTGTCAAATTATTGTCGAAAATAAGCTAACGCCTGCACAGACATGACATGTTATTAGCATGAAATGTAATTATGGCAGCATATCCCATCGTTAATTGAAGTGCAAATGATAACATTACTGCTGCAAATGAAGAGATGTGCTCTTGATGGATGAGGAAAGAAAAATACAATTGAAATATATATTTTATTTTCAAAGCTGAATACGTGAAACGCAAAACATGATCCAAATATAACTTTGGGAAGTACTGTAATAATTTTTAGCATTTTACAAAGATAAAAGTCCTCCAAAAACTAAGTTAAAATTCATTAAATCATTCATGTGTCATGCATGCTCTTATGTAGAACATCGGTGCTGCCAAAGCAGGTTCTTTGCTTGGTTAAAATCCTGGAATGGTCTCATTACAACACAGGAAGTCATGGCAGGAATTTGTAATTTGTTCATGGTGCCAGAGATAGCTTTCCTACTTACTCTTCGTTAAGGACACTGTGGGATTTTTTTAACGTCAGTAACAGTTTATAGCTGGGGCGTGTCCTCAGCCATAATGCAACTCAGCAGCCATGTGCTGCATACAAATCGATGAACACACACACAGACACACGAACTGGAAATCAAGAGCAAACAAATCAAAAGGAACTAGAACAATACTCTTCAACGTCGCCACGTTGACCGATCTGCCTCCGCCCACATTATTACATCATTATAATACTTGTACCAAGTTTTAATTTTCATCCCTTCAGTTGTTCACAGGTTATTATATTTTTACCCTGGTATGACCTCTGACCTTTGGCCTTTGGCATCGGGACCCCAAATCGAATTAATTAATCTCTTCATCATTATACATATCTGTACCAAGTTTGAATTGGATCACTTCAGCCGTTCTCAAGTTATGGACCTATTACAGACTTTGACCTTTGAGCTCTTGACCCCAAAATCTAATCAGTTAATTTTTACATCATTCTACATAAGTGTACCAAATTTGGTCAGAATCCCATCACTGGATCACAAGTTATCGCGGTAACAGTATTTTTACCCAACATGACCTCTGACCTTTGGCCTTTGACGTCGTGCCCCAAAATCCAATCAGTTCATCTTTACCTCATTATACATACCTGCACCAAGTTGTACTAAGATCCCTTTAGCCGTTCTCAAGTTATCGCGGTAACGAAAACCTATCACGGATGAACGGATGGACGGACGGACGGACAGCCGGACGGACAACCTGAAAACATAATGCCTCTGGCGACTTCGTCAGCGGAGGCATAAAATAATCAGCTTCTACCTTTTGATTAGTGAACCAATTCTGTGACCCAATATGCAAATTCTTAAAATGCCAGGTCAATTGGACAAAAATTGATGATTTTATGCAACCTTGACCTTTTGATCTAAATAAAACAATCGACTCCATCTTGTGATTAGTGAACCAATCCAGTGACCAGATATGCAAATTCTTTAAATTTGAAGTCAATCGGGTGAAAATTGTTGATTTTTATGCAACCTTGACCTTTGACCTTTTGATCAAAAAAAAACAACCAGCCTGTAGGTTTTGATTGGTGAACCAATTCAGTGACCAGATATGCAAATTCTTTAAATTTCAGGTCAATCAGGTGAAAAATGCAGATTTTATGCAACCTTGACCTTTGACCTTTGATCGTTAAAAAAAGATTTTATCGTTTGATTGGTGAACCAATTCAGTGACCCAAGATAATTCTTAAAATTTCACGTCAATCGGATGAAAATTGATGATTTTTATGTGATACTGACCTTTGACCTTTTGACAAAATGATAAATTTGTCTGCTCCATATTATCTTAATAAAGCTTTGTTGAAAATTCGATGAGAAAACTCAAGTGGTAAATTGAAATTTCAGGTCAATTGGATGAAAATTTATTATTTTATGTGATGCTGACCTTTGACTTTTTGACAAAGTTATTAATTTGCCTTCTCCATATTATCATAAGAAAGCTTTGGTGAAAATTTGATGACAAAATTAAAATGGTAAAAATGCTACGGCCCAGACAGACACACAGACACACACAAAAGTGATTGCAAAATGCCGTCTCCTGCTGCGCAGGGGACAGGATAACGAGAATGGCCCTCGGAACCTTCACCAGGCTGAACAGTTTGTGTTTTGTATCCCACTGAGAGCCCAGGCCGGGTCTGGATCCAGACCTGAACCAAAATCTAATCGTCTTCTTCTTGTCACCTAACGAACTAATCTAACATGTTTTGTCATAAACCATCCAAAACCTTTTGAAATATCATGCTACAAATCGTTTTTGGCCCTATTTCACAATTGTGAAGAAACACTTAAAAAATTAAAACATTCTCTGATCCGGAACCGGATTTAAATCTTAACCCAAATCTAATCATTTTGTCCTTGTCACATACCCAACTTGTCCACCAAATTTTGTCCGAAACCGTCAACAACTTTTGGAGATATTCTGTTCACAAACGGACAGACAGACAAAACATAAGTGAACAAGTACAAAAAGTTTTAATTAAAACAAAAGCCGCGTCGATGTTACACAATGCCTAGATGCAGCTGTGCCTATAACGTCGATGTTATAGGCACAGGACATTCCTATTGATTCGATTACTTGATGTTATTTTTGTGCAAAGTGAAAATATATCTCGGCAATTTCCCGTGTGTGGCGACGAATTTTTAATATATCTCGGCATTTTCCCGTCTGTTATTTCGGGCGGTGTATGACTGACCATGCCGCGATTTAAAAAAAAAAATATCTCAATGGACTTGAAGTTACAGGCCTTTGAGAATTCATTTCGTTCTATAAAGGGCAACTTTCATCGGATTTTCTTCCCGTTTTTTTTCAACCGAGTCTAAAACTATGTTAGCGACTGTGAAAAATGAAATGATATATCGAATTTGATTTGAAATAAAACTGTGTGAGAGAGGAAGACACCATGGGCCTACAAAACAGGCCTCAAAGCTATGCGAGTTAATAAAATGGTGGATATTTGTTTATATGAAGCCTCTCCCAGAATGGGTGGAGCTATGGTTCCCAGAATGGGTGGAGCTTTGAGGTTTTGTCTTCTCTGCAAGAACAAGAAGAACAAGAAGAACAACAACAACAACAGCAGAGGGCATTCTATGAGCAGCGTCTGCGACGCGGCTAAAAACCTAAACTCCATCTACCATCCATGGTGGAGGTAGTTAAACAAATAAGAGGGTGCAAACTATCCAATGAGGTTCTTAAAAAGGCAAAATAAATAGCATATCATGGAATGTAACTAAAACGGCACTCAGTAGGGACAATACCTCCGCCAAGTGAACAATTTACCTTTTGAATCCCAGAGTAGACCAGAAAATCACAATACAGAATCACATTTAATCGAAATCATCCGTCCACAACTTTTTGAGATATCCTGCTGTATATCGGTTTTGACCATATCACCCAATGGTGAAGAATCACTTTAAAAATTATAGTAGCCGGATCCGAATCTTCACCATAATTTAATCAATTCTTCCTTGCCACACACACAACCTGTCCAACAAGTTTCGTCCAAATCCATCCATAAACTTTTTCAGATATCCTGCTATGTATAGTTTTTGGCCCTTTCTCCCAATGGTGAAGAATCACTTAGAAAAATTAAATAACTCTCATATCCGAATCCATATTCAGATCTTCACCAAATCAAATCGAATCGTCCTTGTCAGACTCCCAACTTGTTCACCAAGTTTCGTCCAAATCCGTCCATACCTTTTTGAGATATCCTGCTATGTATATGTATATATATATATATATATATATATATATATATATATATATATATATATATATATATATATATATATATATATATATATATATATATATATTTTTTTGTATACAACATCGAGGCTCATGTCAGAGCTAACAAACATCAATCACAAAAAAAACGGACACACAAAACATATAATAAAGGGAGCGGGAGACAAGATGGGGAGAGAGAGGGAAGCACACAAGTTCAACAGCAGACAACAGAGACATCGGAAGATCTGTGTAGGGAGAGGGCTTGGGGGGAGGAGGCATGGGAAGATGGGGGGGGGGGGGGGGAGAGGGGTGGGACAGGTATAAAACACATGGACACTGCTAGATCTTCCAGGAAAGAAGTTGGTATTTCAAACAAGTGGATCTGGGGTGAATTAACGGGGGTAAAAGAGGTCAAGGTTTTGTATGGGGGAAGATGAGAAATGGTGGTGAACAGCTGTTTTAAAGACCTGGAGGGAGGCGTGGGATTGAAGAGAGTGAGGGAGTTTGTTCCAGAGTTGGGAGTGAACAGGAATGAAGGAGTGAAGAGGAATGAAAGAGTGAAGGTAAGCAGAGAGTCTTCATTTTGACAGTTTAACCATAAGAGGGTTGCTGGCAGATCTTGTGCGACCTGTATGAATATTTGGGGGACAGAGCACAAATATATCTGGGGGGGCAAGGCCAGAGAGGAGTCGGTAGAAGACAGAAAGCCCACCAACCTGCCTGTGGTGAGAGAGTGAAAGGCCCTTGGAGTTAGCTTCATCGCGGGAGATTCCAATGATTCTGAAAGCTTTGGTTTCAACAGCGTGAAGCCGAGCTATGTGTGAGGCAGGAGCACCGGCCCAGAGGGGAGAGCAGTATTCCATTGAGTTGCGGGTGAAAGCCTTGTATGTGGTGAGGTATGTGTGTATGAGGCCCTAGCCCCTATCTCCGACTGGTGAAGAATCACTTTAAAAATTCTAGTAGTCGGATCAGAATCCGGATCTTCACCAAAATCTAATCATTTCATCTTTGTCATATTCGCTAAATCTCTGCCAAATTTCGTCCGAATCCGTCTACAACTTTTTGAGATATTTTGTTCACAATCAAACAAACACACAGACAGACAGACAGACAGACAGGGGTGGAAACATAACCTCCATCCACCTTTGGTGGTGGAGGTCACAAGACAATGAAGTTTGTGCTAAAGAAAACGAAGTCCTAAAAAACATTTCTCACACAACCAAAGGAATGCCATTGGTTAATCATTGAGGCCTGGCACCTATCAAGTCCAATGCTTTTGACTTAGAGTGTTGAGTTTTAAGACAAAGCCTAAATGCATATATACTATGTCTGAATAAATACATAATAATCACAGACAGCTACTAATAACCAAAAATATAAAATACACATCTGACATGAAGAACAGCAAATTGTACGTGAGATCATAAAATTGTTTGGTTATAATCCCTTAGTGAGCTGATCACATTTATAAATTGCCTTTTCATGTGCTATGTGCACACAGAAATATATTTTAGACAAGTCAGGAGACGACGATGGTTCACGAGCGAGCGGTATTCAATGGCAAAGGATGGACTATAACCGAAACAGGCCCGGACAGGGGGTCGGGGGCCCACGTGGCAGGTGTCGGCCCCCGACATGCGGTGTACATGCCTATTTACAAAGGGCCCCAATGCTCTGCGTGCGCAGGCCTTTAAGAGCCAGCTGTACGTAATTGTGCGTGGTGCTGGCCTGGAAATGTCAAAACGAAGGTTACTGACCTTGAAATGAGATAGAAAATAATGTATAATCAGTTATGAGGTTAGTTAGCTACACAATACCGAAAATTCAATTCGATTCCGACAACTTTGAAAATTTGACCTTTGTGACCTTCAAAGGTCAAAGGTCGAAGATTCTGAAATTTGTTGGAAAACTTGAATTTCATGATGTATGTGATAATATAAGATCATGTACGACATTTCACCCTATCAGGAAGCGAACAATGTAATAAAACCATCTAAAATCGACTTTTTTAAATTTCGTGACCTTGTGACCTTGACCTTGGGGCGAAAATGAAAAATCGAGCTCCGTGGTGCTAGACACATGACATTGGCCTAACCAAATCCCGAAACCCCTTTCAGATTCCACCAGACTCCTCGGAGAAGATGTAGCTTGAATTCGATTACCCCCTAAAAAGACATCTTTTTCGGGCGTGGCTCCGCCCACAATGGGCGCAATACGCCCACTCTAGGCAGGACACAACTAGATCATGATATCAACCAACCACCCAAGTTTCATCCAGATCGGATGATATCATCGGGTAGTTATGCTGCGGACAGACAGACAGACACACACCCATGACGAATATAGTGGTCACTCTGTTTGATAACTCGTGAACCAAAAATATGAGCAGCGCATTAACGATGAGCACTGATACGAGTAAGACCAAGTAATTACAGTCAATGTAGATGACTTATAATATCCACAAAGTACAGAGAAATCTGTTTAGGTTTTTATGACCCACGTTCAATGATGCAGCACGGTTTTTAAGGTCAAAATGAGGCTTTAATGGAGTAAAACTTTCTTGAATAAGAGGAATTATGAACAAGTGTGGAAAGTAGAGTATTAAAGGGGGAAAGGCAAAGTTGTATGCAGGAAGCATTTGTCACCAGAGTTTTTAATATGACACTCCAAATTGAGCTCAGATGCATAACATTTCCTTTGATCATCCTCCAGATGTCTCTACAACTTAATTGGAGTCCACATGTGGCCAAATCAATTGACTGGACATGATATAGGAAGAAACACACCTTTCTATACAAGGTCCATCAGTTGACAGTGCACGTCAGAGCAGAAACTCTACCATGAAGTCCAAGGAACTGTCCGTAGAACTTCGAGATATAATTGTGATGAGGCATAGATCTGGGGATAGCCCAGTGTTGGCTTAACTGTTAAGGTGGCTGGTTTGAGATCTCAGGGTCCTGAGTTCAAGCCCATGTCACACCGTTGAATTAACACTAGGTGGGTTGACTCAGCCTGTCATCCATCTGAGGTCGACAAAATGAATACCAGCTTACTGGGATGAATGAAACATTCAGATATCTTGCGTTGGAGTGTAGACTCATCCAGGACTCTCCCCAATGGCCTAGGAAACTGCTCTGGCAGCCCTATGCATCATCACGATTGAGAAAGGAGTGGTCATCATCATCATAGATGTGGGGAAGGGTATAGAACAATTTATAGAGTGTTGAAAGTTCTCAAGAGCCCAGTGAGCTCCATCATTAGGAACTGGAAAGAATATGGAACTTCCCACACTCATCCTAATGCTGGACATCTGACCAAACTGAGCAACCAGTCAAGAAGGACCTTGGTCAGGGAGGTGACCAAGAACCCAATGACCACTCAGACAGAACCACATAGTTCCTTGGCTGAGGTGGGAGAATCTACCAAAAGGACAACATACCCTGCAGCCCTTCACAAATTTAAGCTTTTTGGGAGAGAGGCCAGACGGAAGCAACTCCTGTGAAAAAGACAAATGACAGCACGCCTGGAGTTTGCAAAAAGGCAAATGGAAATCTCTGAGGGCATGAGGCAAAATATTATGTGGTCTGATGAGATGAAAATTGAACTATTTGGCCTGAACGCAAAGCTCTACCTATGGTGAAAACCGAGCACAGCTCATCACACATCTAACACCATCCCTAATGTGAAGGATGGTGGTGGCAGCATCATTCTATGAAGATGCTTTTCAGTGGCAGAAACTAAGAGACTTGTAGAAATAGAGGGAACAATGAATGGAGCCAAATACAGGAATATCATTAAGGAAAACCGGCTTCAGAGTGCAAAAGACTTTAGACTACTGCAAAGATTTACGTTCCAACAGGATAATTACCCCAAGTATACAGCCAAAGCAACATTCAAATTGCTTCAGAACAAGAATGTGAAAATCTTTGAGTGGCCCAGCCAAAGTCCAGACTTGTAACACATTGAGAATCTGTGGAAAGACTTGAAGATTGCTGTTCACCGACGCTCCCCATCAAACTTGACAGAGCTTGAGCAAATCTTCAAGGAAGAATGGGTGAGACTCCTCCAATCTAGATGTGCAAAGCTGGTACAGACATACCCAAGAAGTCTCAAAGCTGTAATCGCTGCCAAAGGCGCTTCTACCAAGTAGTGACTCTGAAGGTTGAATGCCTATGTAAATCAGAAAATTTTCCATTAAGTATAAATTCATTGGATATAATTAGGTTGTGTTAGTCCATCACATATAAATTGGTGAATACTTATGTAACTCTCTTGGAATTCTACTGATAGTTCCTTCGACTTCATGGTGGAGTTTCTGCTCTGAAATGCACTGTTAAAGTAGGACCTCATATAGAATGGTGTTTTTCTTTCTAAATCATGTCCAATCAACTGAATTGGCAACAGGGATACTCCATTCAAGTTGTAGTAACATCCCAAGGATGATCAGAGGAAATTGGATGCACCAGCGCTCAATTTGGAGTATCATAGCAAAGGGGTTGAATACTGTCCTGTGATTGCCCTTGGTGAAGACCGGGAAATCACGGATAGCAATCGAGCTTACTTTGAGGCGTTATCCAATTGATGGCGAATGATACGCGATGAGGAGAAGAATACCGACTTACCTGGACGGCCTTGGTGACGTCTTCACCCTTTGAAAAGAAACTCAAACCGAGGCGGATTTTATGTACAAAATAAAACACGGCTTTATTGCTGGACCCCGAGAACAATGAAATGCGCCGGTAAATAAAATCCTAGGTTGGGACCCCACACACCTCACTTCAACAACAAGCACAGGGGAAGAATTAATCAAAGGAACCATTGTGTTCTGCGTGGTGCGGCTTAGCTCTGTCTGGCTGCAGTGTCAGGGATCGTCAGGGATATCAGGCACCGAGCGCAGTCGCCCGATGCGGCTCCAGTTGACGGGAACAAGCCCCCGACGCGCCCCCATTCACCAGGCCTCGATAAAGCCTCTCGTGCCAAGTGAGCGAGCGGGCGTGCAACCCGCCTCCACAGCCGTGCAATCTCCTCCCAGATTCGGCACGGTCTGCGATGCACTCAACATTCTGTTCAGAAAGGAGAGAGTCGAGGGTGAAGGAAGCCATGAGGGCAAGAACGAGCGAGGTCCAGGCACCAATGTCTATGGCAACGAGCAGGGACGAGATGGAGAAAATGTCAGTCTCTTCTGCTTTTTGTCAATCCCTCTTGATGTCATCTCTCTCTCTCAGCCAATCCCTCTCGGCCAACATTACAGGCTCAACCCTCCACCAATGGCCACGTCACGTCTCTCTCATGCCATTCGTTCGATGGCCAATCAGTCTGTTGCTTCCCTTGCTCTTGCTTCACCACTCAGCGAGCTGCTTCTTGCCTTTGCCCTGACCAATTGCTGCGCCTCGGGGTGTGTCCATTGCCTGCCTGCTCGATGTGTGTTGCCATGCCAGCTGGTGATGTGGCTGGCTGTAGCTGCATCGGCGGTGCCCCGAACTGGCTTTCGGTGAGTTTTATAATAAGGGGGGGAATTAATTAATGTGTGCGCTAATGGGGATGGATTCCGAGCTGGTGTCTATGTGCGTTGCCATACAGGACACATGGATGATCACAGGGTTGACACACCGGGGAATTAGCTTAATCCCTATTCTACTTATCACAAAGCCATCCTCGTATGACCACAAAGATACACTTAATCCGAACAAACCGCCTAAACAGAAATTACAGGTGAGATTCCCTATCACAACAGTCAAAGCACCTACCTATGCAGATCTACCTGGATCTATATACCACTACTCCAAAATTCATAACAATACTTATTGACGCATGACATTTCAGCTTTTCATTTTAAACTATTTTGTAAAATTTTTAAATAAAAACAAGACCAAAAGTCTAACTGGTGTAGCCGGGCTTGTAAAATATTATAAACCACAAACACATATGATTAGCTTTTTAAACAGTCGCGAATGCTGTTTATAACATTAAACAAAGAAATTTGGAGGAATCCAGACATCCATGAGGTAAGTTTTACTTACAGAACTGAGCGAAGATCTACTGTAATCTATATACCCCACAATGGTTGGAGGTGTGTTCATTTACCAAGCAGCTAACTAGCGCTTGCCAAGCCAGCCGTTCCTTAAGGGTTTTGAATGGTGTGCTTGCTCGAAACGTTTAACCACTTGGCAATCTCTCCACAATAAACTTGGTAAATGAACACACACCTAATGTTCTTGAGACCCGACCATAGATCGACTGTAATCTATATACCCTAAAGAGGAATTACCTTTCCTGCCTCTCTGGAAGTGAGCTGGTGTTTACGCCGTAATGACATCATATATGTAATGACGTAGCATGACGGCCGGACACAAAACCTCCGCTGCTGTAATATATATAAGATATATATTTAACCTTCAGTACGTTTGCAGTCACTACAAAGGGATTAGTGTTACGATTAGATTTACTATAATAATAACGTTTCGTTATTATCACGAAAATTATATATATTTTTTAAACCGAGGGGAATTCCTTACTTCTGCTTTTACACCACTTCAATCCATCAACTTTCCATTCACGACATTGAGATTAAAGTGTTATTATATTTACTATAATATTATTATTACCACAAAAACGATACTACTGACACAATACCATTGTACAGACTTGGCATTTAATATGGAATATTTTTTTTTCTTGACTTGGGTTTACTTTCTGAACTCAGTATATCAATCTGGTGAGTTTATTTTACCCTTCGGTGATGTCTTTGTTGAAAGAACCATGTCACTGATTGTCTGTCGCAGCAAGAGGTCAATAACAGGATTATATCACAGGTGGCGTGACAAAATGTAAGGACAGGTAGATTTGATGATTGGCTTCACAATCGGGTATATAAGGGTTGTTGCGTTCTGTATTAGTGGAAAACAACTGCTGCACGTCTACAAAAGTTATTGCCGCTTCCTCTGGAGATGGTCCGTCAACTTGACAATGCTGTTTGTCATGGAGTGGTGGCTTTATGAAATTCTGGCATGAAACAGCGTGCTATTGCTCGGCAGTATGGCATCACTCAAGGTCAGGTGTCAAAGATCCTGAAACGAAATGCTCAGAGGGGTGTCCCTACTCCAATACTGAGGCCAGGACGTCCACGCAGAACCACAAGGAGAGATGATCGCCAGCTGCACCGGTTAGTCTGCAATGGCCGTACCAAGTCAGCTAATCGGCTTAGGGCTGAGTGGCAGCAACTGACAAATGTGCCTGTATCCAGAAGGCTAGTCAACCAACGACTGGGTCAAGCAGGCTATCGTGCCAGGGGTCCCCTGAGAAAGCCACGCCTGACCAGACAACACAGCCAGCGCCGATTGCAGTGGGCCAGAGAGCACCGTCAATGGCAGCCAGGACACTGTAATCACGTGACCTTCAGTGACGAGTATAGATTTCTGGTCAAGATGGCCACGTCCTGGTGTGCAGACAAGTGCATGAAGCCCACAACGAAGATTGTATAGTGCCAAGAGTCCAAGCTGGAGGTGGTGGGGTGACCGTTTGGGCTGCTTTTCATGCAGGGGGCAAAACTGACCTGGTTGATCTGAATGGAAACCTGAACCAGTTCAAGTACAGGGTCATTCTGGAAGAAACATTGCTTCCATTTGCTCGTGCAGCCTTTCGAGGAAACTTTGTCTTCCAAGATGACAATGCACGGCCTCATCATGCTCGCATGATCCAATACTTTCTTGCTGACCGTGGTGTAGAGCATATGGACTGGCCTGCCATGTCCCCGGATATGAATCCGATAGAGAACTTGTGGGCAGAATTAACGTGTCAAATCGACAACTTGGACCAGCAGCCTACCTCTGTGCGTGAATTGCAGCAGGCTATTGTAACTGCATGGCAAGCGATTCCTGTCCAAACCTTGGCAAATCTCGTGAAAAGCATGCCTCAACGTGTATGTGCTCTCCTGAATGTTCGTGGGGGTTACACGAAGTACTGAACTGTAATTTTACTGTCCGTAATCCCAGTCATAATTTAGCTTTTGTTTTTGTTGAAATTTTTTTTGGCTAATGTGCAAAATAAAGAGATACTTCTGGAAAACGTACAGAAGTTTAACACAGTACTGTCCGTGAATTGAGTTCGATATCAGTTTACATCACTTTCAAGGATCAATTTATTTGCTTCAAAATGTCAAATGTGGTTTTTGTTTCTTTTAAAGGTCACATTAACAAAATCTAGAATAATTTCAACATAATTCCAATGAACTTTTGGTTTTAAGTCATCTTGAAAAGTAAATTCACCCCCACAAAAAAAATATTCCATATTAAATGCCAAGTCTGTATTAAGAAACCTGGGTTGAGTTTGTCTGAAGGGACGGTGAGTCATAACGCCTAAGGCCTAGATACGTTCCGTTTTGTTGGAAGAGACGTAACGACCGATGCTTTTGATATTTGATGATGATTTTAACAATCGGTTTGTTTGTGTTTCACAATGAATGAAAAACCTAAACGTAGAGCATGGCGATTGTGATATACTAGGGCATGCCCGTACTATATCTATATCTAAAATTATATCCCCCCCCTCTATTTACATGAAATGGTTTGGTCCAAAGCGAACGGCTTGCGAGTACGGTGACAATCCCCCCCCTCTATTTACATGAAATGGTTTGGTCCATTCGCAAAGCCAAAGCGAACGGCAGTTACGAATCGCAGTTACGATGAATCGCAAAGTAGTTTTAATTAGTTTTAAAACATAGTTTAACGCCAACATAGTTTTCCAACGTGAAATAAATGAATACGCTCTCAAATGTGCCGTCCGAGGCAGAGTGTGTTCGCCACGTTCGGCACACGCGATAGCTCGCTGCTCTCTGATTGGTTGAATCGTTTTTTGGACATAGCTCGGTAAGTAATTGTCCGATTAATATGAAACCTTGAAAAGGCACATCCTCGGGTCCCCAGCAATATACCTGGCAAGTTTAAAGTATATCGGACCCGTGGTTGTCGAGAAACAGCGGTCACAGACAAACAAACAAACAAACAAACAAACACACATACAGAGATTACTGGAATTATAGATAGATGACAGGTTAGACAATATGTTCGGCATGAACAGCATATAAATAAAATTGGCGGTGTGTGGAGAGTCAGCCGCAGCACCGCCGTAATGACATCAGACGTAATCACATCACCCTGTCATGTAACCATATCCTCAGCTCTGATTGGTATACGTTTGAGGGGACATACATACATACAGACGGACAAACACTGTTCTAGACGGCTCTGCCCGATCGGCTACCCCGTAAAAAAAATTCCACTTTGACTTATGGGGTATTATGTGTAGATCATTGACAAAAAAAATCTCAATTTATCCATTTTAATCATGTAAAATCATTTTCAATCATAAATCTCAAACATAAATCATTTTTCTCCTCTCACCCTCTCCTCTTTTCACCTCTCGCTCTCCCCCCCCCCCCCCCTCCCCAATCCCACCCGCAAACACATTTGGGAGAAAAGGGTTGTGGTGTGCAGTAAGCCTCAATTTTATGAGTTTAACCAGGATATGATAACTGGAAGAACGCATACGTCCTGGAATATCAGGGGAGGGTGTGATGGCTGAGAGCAGAGGGAGCTAGACTGGAGAAGAGCAGTAAAAAACAGATGCCATCGACCTTTATAACTGACAAAATGACAGGAACAAACTGCAGCAACAAACAGGAAAAGATTAGGAGTGGGGTATAATTTTTACCAAATGCCACAAAAGCCATCTAGCCTCCTTGTTCATATTTCGATGAAAAAATGAGAAACAGCTTCTTTGGCAAGTGGTTATAAGGGCCTGCACAAACTTTTCAGCATTAGTTTTATAAATTCAAGCTGCTGCTTAATCAATAGCCTGGAGAAGGAGCAACACTGAATCTGTTATAAAGACTTTTCAAAAAATGTAGTAAAATGATGTTGTGCTGTTCCAAAATAACAGGCAATGTGCATTTATGAAATAGTTCCAGAGTTCGCTCTTTCAAAAACTGACAGTAAAACTAGCCAAGTGAATACAGGATGCCTGAGCTATCTCCGATGTTGCTTACGTCATAATCACAATGGAGATGGCCAGGAAGTATCCTCCAAGCAATGCCACCAGCAAGCAAGGTCTGCTTGGAGTATAGTGTGGACTATGGCATATTGACTCACCTGAATGCAAAACCATCAAAGCACTAAAACAAGTAGAGAGTTCATAGAACACGTTACCCCACACAGTGTTCAGGTATAAACTTCAATTTAAAATAATGATTTTATATTTTAAAGATCAACAACAACAACATGCATTTTAAAGGCCATTTTCCCTGCTAGAGCGGGGGTTAGCCTTGCGGTCCCCATGACAATCTTCTCCATTTTGCCCTATTTTCTGCATCTCTCCTTGTTAACCCCCTTGCCCGCATTTCCTTGTCCAAGTTATATTTTAAAGATCGTTCAAAAATAATCCACAGGTTGTAGTTACAGTGCTATTGAAGCAGTTTTACACAACACTCTTATACACCATCCTATTTAACATGTCCAAGTACTGCAAAACGTAAGGGTTTTGAAAGTACAAAGAAGGCACTTCCTTGTTCTCCAGTGTTCAAGTATATAATTCAATTTAAATAAAATCAACATTGTAAAAGTCGTATAAATGAATTCCATCCGAAATTTACTACCGATTTACCACCGTTGATGCAGTGTCTATTACACCACCCTATCTAACATGTTACATTAGCTATACATGCTTGGTGTTGCCTCTGCCACTGAAGGCGTCTGACTGTGAACAAGATATCTCAATAAGTTGTGGACGGATTTGGACAAAACTTGGTGGACAGATTGTGTGTCTGACAAGGACGATTCGATTCGATTTTGGTGAAGATCTGAATATAGATTCGGATATGAGAATTATTTAATTTTTAAAGTGATTCTTCACCATTGAGATATAGGGCCAAAAAGGATATGCAGTATCGCATGATATTCCAAAAGGTTGTGGAGGACTCATGGCAAAACTAGGTGGATGAGTTGGTTAGGCAACAAGAACAAGCCGATTCGATTTTGGTTCAGGTCCGGATCCACATCCGACCTATCAGTGGGATAGAAAACGTAAACTCTTCAACCTGGCGGAGGTATGCTCTGTCCTAGTTCGTGTCTTTTTGGAATGATCTTTCCTGTTTCCAATGATTTTCCATCTTGTTTGACTGCCAGGCAGAGACACAGAGTAAAAACCCATTATCTCCCTCCTCTCTGCACATGTGAGATCAGGCCTAAGTAGGCTACGGGAAGACGACAGGTTCTTTTTTCCGATTCATGTCCAGATTTGTGTTCAAAATATAACATTCAATTGAAATGAAGTTGTTCCTCGATCATAAACTGACGTAGACAGCCAGACGGACATGAACCAATTGCTTCACCCCGCTTTTCGCTTCACGTGTGTTGAGTAATAAGATGGATAAGCTATTCGGAGTGCTGGCATCACGACGGAGAGAAAATGGTCTATCCTTGCGTTTTCAACAAACAACTTACAATAACATACATAACTTTTGCTTCAGGTACTTGTTAAGGGTGTAGTACTGGTGAAAAATTGAGAAAACTACATAGGTACCTTTGAGAGGCCTTTACACAAAAACAAAGTCAAGTTAATATCTAATTTTCAGTTTTTCTTGAAAGATATAATCTTGGCTTTAACTCAAACCAGTTTCAACGCTTCTTTGTCATATTACATGCATATAATTTGCATAAATTAGACCGTCAATAAAAAACAAGGAAAAACAAAGAACACATTTCTACTTCTATCTTCTATGTCACCTATCATTCTTTTCACACAAAACTTGGCACATGTATTATACATGTGTTACCCTACTACCTGATGAGAGGATTTTGTGAAATTATGTCAAATGTTCACTAATTAGCTAATTATGCCAATTACCAGATAAAACTTGGTTGTCCTTCAATAAATCCACAATGGCTACTCCTATAAACAAAAGCCTTCATCATTTTAAAGGAAGTGATATTCTGAATATCCTGTCCAAATTTCAGCCCAAAAGAATGATGCAAATTTAAAGTTATAACAAATTTCATGCAAAATATTATATTTCTTGTAAATTGCGTGTAAAGATAACAATAATTAGGGGTACTTCTATGACCTCTAATAGCATGGTTCTTGTTTATAAGACTATAAGGAAACTGTTCAGCTAAAAAAAAAAAATAACAAAATCACCTGTTCACCAGTACTACACTCTTAAGGAGTTCTATCCTGTGCTAATCCTACAAGAGAGTTCGATAAAATGTCCAAATCCCTTAAGAATCCGGCTTTGTAAAATCACTCAACTATGACTTGGCTCTATAGATTTATTGCTTGCGAACATTTATTATTACACACGAAATGGTTCCGCATGACTGTTGGATCTACAAAAGAATGAAATGAACTTTCATTTGGGCAAGTTCGGCCTTTGGTAAATGTGTGCTGTTGTTCTCTCCTGACACGTAGCATTTCCACCTCTGCCAGGGTCTTGATACTGGCATGATGTCCCGAGACAGCGAATATTGTACAACGGCAAAGGTCAATCATTCACACAAGTAGTAATCTTATACAACTATCTTACACGACAAATGAAAAATAGATAATGAGAGGAAAAATAACACGTCAACAGAGGCAAAAATAACAGAGGCAATCCGTGACAACATGCAAGGACAGAGAATTTAATTCTGAGGTTGTGAAAATCTCAATCTCTCTCAAATTAAGAACTTTTTCATCCACAAAAGTTTCCAGAAGCTCGCATCTCATCACTGGGATGTCTCTTCAGCTGTGTTGTGCATAACGGTTTTGCATTATTTCTAAGGCACTCTGTGCCTGTCTCACCAACAGCACCAAGAGAGTATGATTCTTAGTATTTGACTGCACAAGCAGGTGGTTTAAAAAATAAAAAATTGCACCTGAAAAAGGCATCAGGATTCAAATTATAAAAGATAAATGGTTGTTTATTCCCATATTCCTCTGGGGACATCAGAGGATCCATCAATGGGCATGAACGTGCCCTTAATGAAAATGTAGTTGGTCACTTGGACTTCTCAAGGTACTGGTGGAGCAGCGCTCAACCAATTCAGGAATGTGTAATTGGCTAGGATTCCAGCACACATTGACCATCTCTTTTGAGATATGCAATTGGACCTTTAACAATAATGGTTGTTGCCTGTCTCTCCCTGCATCCAATCGCAATGATAGCGTATGATGATTGTATCCATGTATGAATTAAACCGGTGAAATATTAAACAGTTAACACGCACCGACACACACACACACACACACACACACACACACACACACACACACACACACACACACGCTCTTCAGCTAGTGTTTGTTGTGATTGTGAACCCAAATCGAGAGAGATGTACAGTATACAGTGCCATTTGCAAGCCCGACCATTATTCAAAGGTGGATGTCGGGATGTTTTCACATGATAATTTATTGGGACCATCCCTACCTTGTTTACATACTTTTTGGCACATCAGCTCTACATCCTTTTACAATGATTTTTTTTTTAATTTGTTGCATTGTATGTTGCACCCAAGGAGATTTGAAGAGTAGGATCAGTGGCGCATTAACATTTTTTGGGGCCCTCGGCACAAACCACCGATCTTTATGAAACCTCACCAAATCATAGAGTTGGCCATAAGGAAAAAAACCTATTGATTTTTAGGTCAAAGGGTCAGGTAGGTCAAAAGGTCAACAATTTTGGCAGATTTCTAAAAATCCTAATTTTCATCCGATTCACTTGAAATTTAAAGAGGATTTGCATATCATGACAATCAATTAAACCAGCAATTATTTTGACGTCAACATAGGCCAAAAGGTCAACATCGGCCAAAGGACAACAACATATTTTAGGGATTTCGCAAGTATCGTACTGTGCACAACAGATTTCTTGTTTGTCTGTTTGCATGTCAGTTGGCCACAAGTTACAATTCCAACCGGATTGTCATGAAACCTTACCTAGTTGTAGAGGTAGTCACAACTGAGAAGCCTATTGGTTTTTAAGCCAAAGGTCATCTTGAGGTCAAATTTCTAAAGTTGTTATTTTTCATCTGATTGCCGTGAAAGTTGAACAGCATTTGCATATTGAATCGTTGAATTGGGGAAATCAACTATTTTTTTAGCTTAAAAGGTCAAACGTCAACTCAAGGTCAAACTTCTAAAATCATCAATTTATGTCTAAAAAAAATCATCAATGTTCATCCGATTAACCTGAACATTAAAGAGCAATTGCAAAGTGCCTCACTGAATTATGAAACCAACTATTTTAAGGTCAAAAGCTTAAAGGTCAAATTTCAAAATCATCAATTTTCATCTGAAAATCAATGAGCTATGCGTTAGATTGTCAACTTTAATCTCAATGAAATGGACAATTTGATGTCTCAATGGCAACATTTTTTGGGGTGGGTTTGGGGGTGGCTTTTTCAAGTATCGTGCTCTGTACGACATCCTTTTTTTTTTTGGTATACATAAACGAGGCTCGTGGAAGAGCAAAAAGTTTATTGTAGAGTGCTCGACAAGTGGCTTAAGCACACAAGCAAGCACCTCAACAAAACAGTTGGTAATGAACGGCTGGCTTGGCAAGCAATAGCAAGCTGATTGGTAACTGAACACACAACCTAGACAGACCGAAGACCCTTTTCTGATTCTGCCGCTTGTGTAATGAAAAAGTTAATTTCTGGTGATGTTCAACCCTTTTCGCCTTTTGTTACCTCCGCAACCAAAGGTGGATGGAGGTCATGTTTCACCCCAGATCTGTCTGTCTGTTTGTCTGTGAACCTGATATTTCAAAAGGTTGTGGATGGATTTGGACGAAACTTAGTGGACAGGTTCGGTGTCTGAGAAGGACGAATCGATTCAATTTTGGTAAATACCAGAATGTGGATCGGATACAAGAATTGTTTTTATTTAAAGTGATTCTTCACTTTTGAGAAATAGGACCAAAACGATATACAGGGTGACCCAGAAGTATGGTCATTTATAACACTCATGTAAAGTACAATAAAAAGTTGTATTTCAAAACCTTTTTTTACAAGAAAGTGAAATACATAACATGCCATTTATTTGTGGAAAAGAACAACTAGGAGATGCGCACCATTTGATCTGACACATTCGTCCAATCTTGGACACCAATTATTCATGACGTTCTGCAACATGGCCACGTCAATATCATTGATTTAGCGTCTGATGTTTTCCTTAAGTTCATGAAGAGTTTGTGGACGGTTAACATACACTTTGTCCTTTAGATATGACCACAATAAATAATCACATGTAGTCAAATCGGGTGACCTCGCCAGCCATGGATTATCGCCGTTTCTGGAAATGACATGCTTTGGAAAGAGAGCCCTTACAGTAGTCATTGACACTCTGACAGTGTGGGAGGTTGCACCATCTTGCTGAAACCACGTCATTGGGCTCACTTTTGTAAATTTGTTTGATTCTCTGGAGAGGAAGTTAGAAACCATATCGATATATCGAGCTGCAGTAACAGTGACGGCATTTCCGTTATCGTTCTCAAATAAGTAAGGCCCTATGATGCCGAACGACAAAAGTGCACACCACACACTATGATAGCGAAAGCTCGTTCCTCACCCGACCAGTTCCACGTGGTCACTCAAGTGTTCTGCCTGCAAAAATAAAACGAAATCAGTAAAAAATAAAAATAATAAAAATGCATGTTATGTACTTCAATATCATGAATGAATTTATTTTGAAATACAATTTTTTATTTCCTTCACACAAATTTTAATAATGACCATATTTCTGGCTCACCCTGTATATGAAGCATGACATCTCAAAAAGCTGTGGAGGGATTCAGACGAAACTTGTTGGATGCTTTCGTTAGGTGACAAGAAGCAAATGATTAGATTTTGGAGGTCTAGATGCAGATCCTATCAGGGATACAAAACGTAAACTGTTCAGCCGGGTGGAGTTACGCTCTACCGACAGTGCCTCTATAGTTCTTACCTGTTCTGGTGGCTCAATGTCTCACCACCAGGTAATCAGGTCATTCTGATAACACTGCCACAGTTGCTTTGGATCTTATCCCATCTTTAGGAGTGCAGTTCGTGCTCTTGGAAGGGAGAGGCAGAAGGGATAGTATTTTCCTCAGCCATTGGTTTCAACAAGAGCAAAGGTTCAAAGTAAGAGATACCAAGTCACAGTGACACATGACTTGACCCCAAATCCAACATTTGGATATTTCACAATGTGAAGAACCAGTGCACTCCAAGCATGACATAGCTAGGAGCTAGGTTTAAGAAAATCATAAATTGTCCAAGTTTTGAGGACAATACATCCTTTAACTCCCAGTAAAATGTATTCAGTATAGGTCTTTAATACTGTATGTCAAATTGACAATGATAAAACCATCCCATCTAATTTCGCTATGTTGCATATTGATAGAACTAAAGTATTCCCTTGTGGAATACCTTTTCAAGTTTCCATCATGTTTACTTCCTTCCAGGGTAACTTGAATTATCATGCAGATCAGGAATAAAGGTTTCTGCAGATGAGACAGAATAAATGAATGGAGTTTTGACAAATCCTACACAGATTAATTATAATACAGGAAGTATCACACATTTTAAAATGATAGTCCAGTCAATGTCTCACTCAGGATTCCACTTGTAGCTTTCAATTTGGAATAGATAAGCTGGATTATGCATGAATTGTACTTGCCAGCAGTCTCGATCTTGAATTCTGAATTTTCAATGAGCAAGCACCTTGTAATTTGTTTGTAAAGTTGTAAAGTTTGAGGATTTGTAAAGTTGAACTTAGTTTATTTTGTCATATATACAGATTATAAAAGGACAGATGCACTACAAAATCGCTGATCTGAATCATGAATACCATACAAAAACGAACTTTCCATGACAAACTATTTTTGAGATATGAAGGTAAGATTGATGATGAATTCTGTGGTCTAACAAATAACTGAGAAAAAGATTGTTCTGTTAAAAGTTATATCTAATTACCTCCGCCAAAGGTGGATGGAGGTTATGTTTTCACACCTGTGTTTGTTACTTGCGAAATCGAAGATTTTTCAAGTATATTGGTCGGTTCCGTTTGTGGTTCTGTCTGTTTGTCTGTTTGTCTGTTTGTCTCTGTCTGTTTATTTGTCACCGGCATACAGGTCACAATTTTCAACCGATCTTCACGAAACTTCACCAAATGGTAGAGTTGGTCAAAAGCAAGAAGCCTATTGTTTTTGGGGTCAATAGGTCAAAAGGTCAACTTGGCCAAAGGTCACCAACTTTGCTAAATTTTTTAAATCCTCAATTTTCATCCGATTGACTTGAAATTTGAAGAGGACTTGCATATCTGGTCACTGAATTCAACCACCAAGTATTTTTGAGGTCAACATAGGCCAAAAGGTCAACATAGGCCAAATTTCTAAAATCCTCAATTTTCATCCGATTGACTTGAAATTTGAAGAGGACTTGCATATCTGGTCACTGAATTCAACCACCAAGTATTTTTGAGGTCAACATCGGCCAAATTTCTAAAATCCTCAATTTTCATCCAATTGACTTGAAATTTGAAGAGGACTTGCATATCTGGTTACTGAATTCAACCACCAAGTATTCTTGAGGTCAACATAGGCCAAAAGGTCAACATAGGCCAAATTTCTAAAATCCTCAATTTTCATCCAATTGACTTGAAATTTGAAGGACTTGCATATCTGGTCACTGAATTCAACCACCAAGTATTTTTGAGGTCAACATAGGCCAAAAGGTCAACATAGGCCAAATTTCTAAAATCCTCAATTTTCATCCGATTGACTTGAAATTTGAAGAGGACTTGCATATCTGGTCACTGAATTCAACCACTAAGTATTTTTGAGGTCAACATAGGCCAAAAGGTCAACATAGGCCAAATTTCTAAAATCCTCAATTTTCATCCAATTGACTTGAAAATTGAACAGCATTTGCACATTGAGTCACTAAATAGGAAAACTAACTATTTTTGAGGTCAAAAGGTCAAAGGTCAACTCAAGGTCAACCTTCCAAAATCATCATTTTTCATCTGAAAAATCATCACTTTTCTTCCTATTGACCCGAGCTTTGATCAAGATTGTCAATTTTAATCTTTATGAAATGGACCATTTGCTGTATCAATGAATTTTTTTTTCTTGGGGAGGAGTTGGGGGTGGATTTTGCAAGTATCGTGCTCCGCATGACATCTTCTTGTTTGTCCGTTTGTCTGTCTGTCTGTTTGTGAACAAAATATCTCAAAAAGTTGTGGACGGATTCGGACAAAATTTGGCAGATATGTAACGTATGTGACAAGGACAAAATTATTCGAATTTGGTGAAGATCTGGATTCGGATCCGGTTACTAGAATTTTTAAAGTGATTCTTCACCATTGGGAGATAGGGCCAAAAACGATATATAGCAGGATATCTCAAAAAGTTGTGGACAAATTTCGACGAAACTTGATGGGGAGGTTGGGTGTCTGACAAGGACAATTCGATTCGATTTTGGTGAAGATCTGAATATGGATTCGGATATGATAATTATTTAAATTTTAAGTGATTTTTCACCATTGAGTGATAGGGCTAAACCCAAAATATAGCAGGATATCTCAAAAAGTTATGGATTGATTTGGACCAAACTTGGTGGACAGGTTATGTGTGTGACAAGGAAGATTCGATTCAATGTTGGTGAAGATCTGGATCCAGCTAGTATAATTTATAAGCGATTCTTCCCCATCGGTTGGCTTCCATGGGGAGGAGGAGATTCCTCCTTATAGGAAATGCCCCAGTCATTGGTTGTGGTGGGAAAGGCGGTGCCATTATTGTGACGTCGCTGGTACCCAGAGTACCCCAGGAAGTAACGACACTTCCCCCAAGCTCAGTGGCGGTGTCACCTCTAGCAGTTTTGCGTAGTGTGGTGTATGTTCATCTGTGTGTCCACGTGTGTGTGGCAGCTCCGCTTCAAGCCTTAAATCACTAGGGGGCCCATTGGTCCATTGGACCAAACTTTCATTGGTCTTCACTGCCTTGTAGCATGCCTGCCTGCCAAACTCGGGGGACTTTTAGGTCCTCAGAGTCTTTTGGGTGCTTGGGGACTTTTGGGTCGTCAGAGACTTTTGGGTCTTCTGGGTCTTTGGGATCTTCTGGGTCTTTTGTGCCCTCAGGGAGTTTTGGGCAATCTGGGTCTTTTGGGTCCTCAGGGATTTTTGGGTCTTTTGAGTCCTCAGGGACTTTTGTCTTCTGGGTCTTTGGGGTCTTTGGGGTCCTTGGGAACTTTTGGGTCTTCTGGGTATTTTGGGTCCTCGGGGACCTTTGGGTCTTCTGGATCTTGTGAGTCCATGGGAATGTTTGGGTCTTCAGGGTCTCTTGGGCCCTCTGGGTCTTTTGGGTCCTCGGGGACTTTAGGGTCTTTTGGGTGCTTGGGGACTTTTGGGTCATCTGGTTTTTTTTGGGGTCATCTGAGTCTTTTTGGTCCTCAGGGACTTTTGGGTCATCTGGGTCTTTTGGGTCATCTGGATATTTTTGTTCCCCAGGGACTTTTGGGTCATCTGGGTCGTTTGAGTCCTCGGGAACTTTTGGGTCAACCAGGACTTTTAGGGTCCTTTGGGACTTCTGGGTCTTTTGGGTGATTTTTGTCTTCGGGGACTTTTGGGTCATCTGGATCTTTTGCGTCATCAAGGACCTTTCGGTCACCTGGGTGTTTTGGATCCTCAGAGATCTTTTGGGTCATTTAGGTCCTTGGGGACTTTTGTGTCCTTGGGATATTTTGAATCCTTGGGGTCTTTTGGGTCTCAAGTATTAAAGGGTATTCCAAAGTCGAAACTCTAAGGGGTCTCAGCAGTCTAAAGGGTTAAAAGGTACATTTGAATAGTATGTAATTAATTAATAGACGTCATAAAGTATGCCTCACATGCACGCACACACACACACACACACACACACACACACACACACACACACACACACACACACACACACACCACACACACACCTCATCCATTTATAGCAGGTGAACATCCATAAAAAATTTATCTTAACTATTTGATTTGATGAATAGATATTAACTGAGCAGTTAAAAAATTATTTACAGATTCCAAGCACAAAATGTTTTTACATTTATTCTGGGTGTGCATAATTACTTGTGAGAAAGTAAGGCAATCTGGTGGTTTGTTGTACACAGATGGAAAAAAGGCAAGCAGGCCTACAAAATAGTGCTGTTTGCAAAAAAAAATTATTGAATCAAATTCAAATTTTCTTTAATCATAAATGAAAGAACCCTGATGATGATAGTGATGTCATAGTTCACATTGTATGACAGTCACATTGTATCACATTGTATGACAGTTGTCATACCAACTCGGTATGACAGTCATCTTGGATTGAATGCATATGATTAAAAATATACTTCTCAGAAACCGTTGAATGGAACAATTTTACACTTGGTTCATCGTCAAGTACTCCCAATGGGGAACAAAAGCATCATATTGATGACATCATCGGTGAAGTGGTATACCAGAAGATAAATGTTTTAATCAAATGCCTTATCCTAAAAATCTGAAATTGCATACACATGATCTATGACCCACTTGTATTGAAATATTAAATTTATGACATCATAGGTCACATGGTTTGGCAGCCACATGAGATTCAACCTAAAACCTGCCCTTGTGTTTTATACTTCTCCCACCCCCTCCCCCCCTTCCCACGCCTCCTCCCCCCAAGCCCTCTCCCTCCCACAGATCTCCCGATGTCCCTGCTCTCAGATGTTGTGTTTGTGTGCTTCCCCATCTCTCCCCATCTTGTCTTCCGCTACTCTTATTATATGTTTTGTGTGTCTGTTTGATTTTTTGTGTAATAAATGTTAGCTCTTTCACGAGCCTCGATCCTGTATCCAAAAAAACAACAAAAAAAAAAACATATTCTCACAAACCACCAAAGTGATCGACTCCAAACTTTACGTGGGTCATCAACTGGGCCTGGCGATTAAAATTTGATCACAGAAACCTCACCGATCACATGGTTTTGCAGCCATAGATTGAAGGAAAATATTAAATAATTATATCTCAGAAAAAGCTTACCCTATCAATAGGGTAAGTGCGAAACTTTCCAAATGTCATCCAACACCATTGCTGCATGTAGTTTGAAAATGATGACGTTGCAAGTCATATGGTTTGGCAGCCATCTTGGATGGAAAAACAAACCCTATCGGATCAACACGAAACGTCACAAACATAATCAGGGGATCATGTTTGTACCCATACATGTGCAGGGTGTACATTTGCGATGCGATATGTCATGTAATTTGGCAGCTATATTAGCTTGAGAGCCAATATTTAAAAAAGCCCGTTCCCCGAAACTGCTTTACCGATCGATGTGAAACCTGTCATGACTGGTAAACATAGGGGCAATACCCCTGGTGCTCACCTGGTAAAATAAACAGTATACTGCACTGGCTAAAGGTATTTTAAACCAATTTCAATGGTTGCTAGAAGACAGGGCAGCATGTAAGCTTAGAATCATAATAACATAATCATAAGACTTTAAACAAACAAACAAAAAATACCTGACATGACGCTGACATCATGTGCATAATATATTGTTGCGGATATGGGATTTGGCCTCCATCCATATCCGCTTGTAAATATTCCCCTATTTCCCCAATACTCCCCAACTATCCCCAATCCCCCATTCCCTAGTCCCATTGTCTGTAAACAACACTCTGTAACCCCGACCTTCCCCTTTTTCCCCCATTAAATGTCGTGCCCAGGTTCACCGCATCTCACGTAGACAACTATAGGACATCTTGCTAGTTATTCTTAGTCTATGTCAGTTAAGGACTCGTTTCCATTAATTCTGACTCTTCGTTGCACCAGAATGTGATTGTATGGCACCAGTAGTAAGTTTAGGACCTCCCAATACCTCCCCACAATCTCATCTCCGCATCCTCCCATCATCTCATGAAAGAACAACACCAACAACAACAACAGCGGCGCGGGGAGTGCGTGTCCTCACTCCGGCTTGGTTAGCCGCCATTGACCATGTGCTCCGACGGGGTTACCACACAGGGGCTGACTGTCAGCTCCTCGTCAAGGGCGGAGCCCGGTAACCCCCCCGCACCCAATAAGAAGCGGCGGACCGATTCCATCTGGGGCGGAGCTAACGAGCCGAGGGCGTGTCACTCCCCGCTGGATATACGCAGCCACTTACCGGAGGTGACGTCAGATGCGCCCCCAGCTTGGAGAGAGAAGTCGCCACCTCCAAGCGCTGGATACCTCCCCGCATCTCTGGACCGGACCGGGTCGATTCTGCCCCTGAGCCAAGGTGCACCTTGAGCCATCGACTGCCTGCCCTCCCCTGCCATCAATCCCTGTGTGAGTCAGTCTTGTCCCGTTTGTCTGTGGTCTGTCGGGAATAAGATAAAACCGTGTCTAAGTGCCCACCTTTCTGTGCTGTACCTCTTGTCCGTGTAGTCTAAACATTCTGCAAACCCATATTATAACCTCCTCCGGAGGTCTTGAGAACTGTACCCCTGGTGTCGTGTCATTTAACCCAGCCGTTGTGTCCTTTCCTTCATTGATCTAGCGTAGCGCGATTCGGCCAACGTTCGAATGTAATCGGGTAACTTGTGCGAACACGGCGGCCATTCCGCTCGGCCCACCATAACATCAAAGTCGTGTCCGTAACAATATATTTGTAAATATTTATATATATTGTTGCGGTTTTAGAACCCACACTTTTGTAAATAATAATTACTTGTAAATATTCCATGACGGTAAAGGTTAAAGGTTGCACCCCTAGTTAGTCCACCAGCAACACGTATGCCACCATAGGAACTCAGTTATTTCCTTATTATGTGTTTTAGATAAGGCCATGTTTCCAATAGTTGAATCTGCGTTGCATCAATCAAATAAGGAGTAGGCCTGTTCGTCCATTTTGCCAATCTCTCTCTCCCAATTCTATTACGCGCCTTGCCAGCAGCGTTCGCGCCTTAGCGCTCGCTCAGGCGCCGCCATTGACCATGCGGGCGGCTCGAGGAAGAAGGGGGCGGAGCACCAGGAACAAGGTGTGGCCATGTCAACCAGCCATCAATGGCGGAGCCGGTAAGCCCTGACCAGCCAACCAGGGCTGATGAAATATCACCGGCGGGCGTGGCCTGGCAGAGCGCGGAGTGATCTAAAAGCACGATATATAAGCGTGAGCGCAAATCCCTTTTACGGACTTCTTTCGGGGACTTCTTTCCAAGGACTGCGCGGAGGCGGCTGATTGTAACAGTCTTGAGGACTGCGCAGTGCGCACGCTGGCAAACGGATTTCTTTGAGAGACTTCTTGCACATGGACTCGTTGGGAAAGGCACCTTATTGAAGGACTTTTTGGGAGAGCGCCTGAATGAGAACTTGAGGGAGAGGGAGTGGCATACGCTAAAGGACACGAGCCTTCCCCCCCCGCCGTATGTAAGGTCCGGTCGCGTGCCAACGATACGCAGAGCTGCCTGCCGGGTTTCGCCCGCGGAACCGGAGCCTGGACGGGGGTCGACTGGAGCCTGGATCATCTTCCTGGACCTTCCACCCTATCAGCTACCATCCCGTGTGAGTGTGTATGTTTGTCTGGGGTTGTAAGTTAAGACTGTATAGTTAAGCCTGCCCTGTGTCCTGCTTCTTCTTCTTCTTGTACATTCTTTCCTTTCCTCTTCTTTTTGGTTGTTAATAAATTCACCTTGTTCTTTCTTGGTTTTCCCCTAATCCGATTGCCTCCGTCCTTTGTTTCCATTGAGTACCTGTGGCACGATTTCGGAACCGCTAGAATCGGGTTTAGTCTTTGTTAATAGCTCGGATCGCGGATTGCTAAGCGCTCGGCAATTTCCATCTTATCCGTGGTTCGAGCGGGAGTTATTCCCTCGTTTCCGGCGGGCGTTAGTACTTAGGTAGCAGCGAACCCCTAGGCCTAGCAAACCCTACCTAACGCCGTGCCGGGAAGGACGTTATAGCTTCCCAGGACTCGGGACGGCCAGCTTAAAAGACATGGGGATTAACCCCCCCCCCCCCTTGATAAGGGGAGCGCCGACCCCCGAGTTCCGTAACAATATATATATTTGCATAAAAAATGGGTTTTTGTCATCACTCGATTTTGCCAATGCGGAATCTCAAAGACCGCCTGGCCTTTTCAATATGTTGTTGCATCATTATAATTGCACTGAATTTGAAGTTGTGCACCTAATATTTAATTATTGGCCTCGACCTACTTTTTTCAGATTGTGATATAATTAACAAAAATGACCCTTTTGATCAATAACTTGAATAATTTTCCTCCGATTTTAATGATGTTGAGTTTTATGGATAGGTTGGAGATGGGGACACACTTTTTTAATTTGCAAATCTATTCGTAAATGTTGAAGTTCAAAGTCTTATGGTGGTCCAAAAAAAATATGGCCATCATTGGTTCATATGCCATGGGTCATTTGTGGGCGATCGCAAAGGGTAAGCAAGCCCCTTGGAGGAGGCTTACTCTTGGCGATCGCTTTGTGATTTTAGATATATAGTTTCATTGTGACCTTACTGGATGTAATTACTCACTGGTCTTGAGTCCTACACCATTGAGTGTGTTGGCAGCCGCCCCATTATAAAGTCAGTGTGTTTTTAGTGTAACTACACCATAGTGTAAAGTTTAGTGTTTTTAGTGTGTTTTTAGTGTTTGGCCTTTCTCTCTGTCACCGCAGGCAGGTTGGTGGTCTTTCTGTCTTCTACCGATTCCTCTCCGGCCTTGCTCCCCCTGCTCTGTTTAAGTGTCTATGCTCTGTCCCCCAAATATTCCTCCAGGTCGCACAAGATCTGCCAGCAACCCTCTTATGGTTAATCTGCCAAAATCTAGGCTCTCTGCTCACCTTCACTCCTTCATTCCTCTTTTCTCCCGCCTCTGCAACAAACTCCCCCACTCCCTTCAATCCCTCTCCTCTCTCCAGGTCTTTAAAACAGCTGTTCACCACCATCTCTTATCTTCCCCCATCCAAAACCTTGATCTTTTCTACCCCCGTTAATTCACCCAAATCCGCCTCTTTAAATCCCCCAACTTCTTTCCTGAAATAATTCCTAGTAGTGTTCATTTGCTTTATTCCGTGTACCCCTCCCCCCAAGCCCACTCCCTTCCACAGATCTCCCGATGTCCCTGTTCTCTACTGTTGTTTGCTTGTGTGCTTCCCTCTCTCTCCCCCTCTTGTCTCCCACTCTCTTTATTATATGATTTATGTGTCTGTGCATGTTTTAATTTTCAATGTGTTAGCTCTTGCACGAGCTTCGATTCTGTATTTTAAAAAAAAACAAAAAAAAACAGTACCATTATACAAACATCCTCATTTTGTGATTAAAATAAAAATCAACAAAACCCCTGAATTTGTCTTAATCCATTTCTCGAACACTCATACTCATAATGCAGTCCACGCTTAACATTTTCCTAACCAAGTGTATATGTTTCAGAAATTACCTTGACTGATGTGGCAATATTATACTTCTTTGTGGTTTATTTCTGAATGTTGGACACTAAACTGCTGCCGATTAAAAGAAAAAATTGGCAATACTCCCTAACCTTAAGAAACTCCTGGCAGAGGAAAGGTGAGAAAATGGTAATATTTGTCTCAAAAGAATATATCTCCACATCGAATGTTCGGTATAAATGAATACATCTCTCAATGTTCATGATTCACCAGGAGCTAAAATGATGACTTTTTAATACGCCAGTTTTGATCAAGAAAAATCCTGACTACAAAGGGTGTGGAAGGGCAAAAGCTGAACAATGTGGTGAAGAATAGGACCAAGAAGAGCATACAGAAAAGCAACATGAGAATGAATATAGAAAGGCGCAGATGGAAAAACGTTTTGGACGTAGAAAGAAGAGATATGAGAGAAAGTTAAGAGAGACAACATAAATTGGCAATAAACTATGGACCTGAAAGTTTGGAGGGAAGAGCAGGAAAGGACAGATTAAGTGAAGTGATTCCACAGAAAATATAAAAAGGGTTCAAAGGAGTAGAGGTGTGCATCAAACTTAAACTTGAAAAGTGTAATAACGCTTGGGAGACAGTGCGGCCCAAGAGGACCAGAGGGCCACAGAGGGTTAGAGGAGCAAAACAGGGTGGAAAAAAGCAAGAGCTAAAGATAACTGAAAGGCCATCAGGCTGCAGTGAGAGAGAAGGCAGCAACGATCCGAGTCATCTCAAACAAAGAGCCTGATAATCTTCAGGGCTGAACCTCAATGGCATTCAGAAGTGCAACAAGGCTTGCCATAACCCCAGTTATATAGTAAGGGCATTTTATGAGATATTTCACAAATCTGTTAACTAAATTGTTACCAAAAAATTTCTTCACCAATATGTTTGTAAAGGTGTGTAATAACATGTGTTAAAATGTTGAAGTTCAACTCCCGTGGGAAACCTAGAAAAAAAGCTGTTGAATTCGGGTACCGAAAAATTATTTTCGAGAATTTTTATTTTTTTAAATCGGCCTTAAGTAACTTATGAGGGGTCAAATAAGGGTTTTTCATGATTCTGAGTTGATTGTTAACATTTATATTTTCACTTTTACATTTACACACAAAGTAGCTTTTATTTCACATACATATATAATACTCAAGAGTTATTTCTCATTCACAATGTCAGAAGTTTCAACAGTCATTGTCTATGTCTTCTTCAGACTCAACAACATCATGACTGCAGTTTCTGCATGTAATGCCATTACAGACTCCACAGGCCGAGATGCACGTGACCCCATTCTTCTTGCAGCTGCATCGCCGGTTGCTGCAATCTCCATGACAATTACAGCTCGTGAACTGCAATAGCTCCTCAGGAGCCGTGGGGTCCAGTGTTGGAATTGGCTCATACCCATGCACACCTATTGTCCATCCATAGTCACTGGGGTTCAGAGACATGCTCTGTAGAAGGATCCAGTCCCGGGTCTGCAGGGAGGCACGGAGTGAATGTTGTGCAGCTGCACCCTCTGTTGGAGGTAGAGTCTCTGGTTTGATCACTCCTGCCGCTGCCTTCCTTGAGAACATGTTGTACCGAATTTCACCCAATGTAGTATCTCGTCCATGGTAAATGTACTTGAAAATCGCAGTACCAGCCTGAATCACTGTTTCCTTGGTGGCTTCTGTGTCAAGGAAGATGTCGATGTACTCAGCCGCGTCCCCTTCGCAAAACCTAAAACTCAGGATAGTTGGCTTTGATCACCCACCCCGCTGCCCAGAGTGTGTCACCTGCAGTGAGGAGTGGCTGATCATGAGCCAGGGAGGAGGAAAGCTCAGCGAGGGGGAGAAACATGATCGCGTTCGTTCCTATCTGTTTCCTGTTCGTAAATGGAATAATCTTTACTTCAGTTCCTCTCAGGATCTTAGCTTTGTCGAGTGCCTTCAACTTCACCCGGGGGAAAGCTGCTGTTGTCTGTGGATCTGGCAAAGGTGGTGCCGGAGAGGTGACTTCGATCCAACCCATTGAGTGAAAGGGAGTGTTTAAGTGAATAGAGACAATGTTTAAATCTATATTGTCTCCAACAAACTGAGTGACTGCATTGTTTGTTTCCCCAACCTCCATAAAGACCACCTGATCATTACTTGACAATTCACTTTCACTGGCTGGCACTTTGGCTGTCATCACTGATTGATCCTCAAGCGCAGCATCAACCGCAACCTCATCATTGATCTGTTCATCGGTTTCCTCCACAATGGTGTCAAGAGTGCCAGAAGTATCTGGAACATCATCTCCACTCCTACTATTAAGGAAGCAGTATTTGTAGTTTTGTGTCTCCGTGTAAGACTCAGTGTATCCCAGCCGGTGGAACTTGTTGAGCATCCATTTTGACCCAAATCTATGATCAAGTTGTATGGCAAGCCCCATTTGGTGTGGCAATACTCCAGACCGAGGTCGACAGGCCTTAATAAAATTCTGCCCCCAAACGGCAACTCTTTCGTCTGTCTTGACAATCGGTCTCAAGAACATCTGAAGGCTTGCAGGAACAAGTGTCAGCTGACTATCGATGTCAGTCATACTGTGTGTGGTGGGGTATGACTTTGGACCTAAATCAATCAAGGCAATGAAGGAGCTGCGCTCCAACGCTAGTCGAAAGAATTGACGCGACCAAAGACGGAATTCGTCTGAGTTGCTTTATTGAAACAAAACAGCTCAGGTATTCTGACAAGCCCGTTTATCGGGCAGCAATATATATACACATTTATGTCGGGAAGTTTGCCCGGCAAAAGCTATACCGGGCATGCCCGGGTGTCAAGGGCGAGCCTTGGAAAGGCGAGTCTGGACCTGCCCGGGCGTGTTTGGCTGCAGCCTGGCAAGTCGAGGCTGGGCGTGCCCGGGCGCTCTGGACGAGCACTGGAAAGGCGATAGCGGGCATGCCCGGCGGCTCTGGGCGAGCCCTGGAAAGGTGATAGCGGGCATGCCCGGATGCTCTGGGCGAGCCCTGGAAAGGCGAGAGCGGGCATGCCCGGGAAAGACGAGACCGGGCGTGCCCGGGAGGTTCGGGCGTGCCCGGGAACAGTGAGTCCGGGCATGCCCGGGAGAGGCGCGTCTGGCCGTGTTCTGGCCGGTGCAAGGCGATTGTGTGCATCCAGCGGTAACCGCTACACACGCCCCTCCAGAATCGACCTGCACCGGCAGGGTCAATTTAAGGGGGGTCCGGATGACCCGGCCGAAGCGACCCCTGGAGGGTCGTGGGGAGGGGTCCGACGTGGTGGTGGGTGGTCGAGCGGGGGGAACTGTGGATGGGGGGCGGCCTCGCCGCGGAGGAAGGGCCAACCGTGGTGGTCGGTCGACGTCCATGTGCGCCGGTTTGAGGCGGTCCACAGAAATCCGGTCTGGCCGGCCACCGAAGTCGACGATGAAAGACTTGTCGCCCCGTCGCAGGACCCGGAAGGGCCCGTCGTACGGCGGCCGGAGTGGCCCCCGGTGCGCGTCATGACGCACAAAGATGTACTCCGCTGTGCGAAGCGCCGGGGGGACGTAGGACTGGGGGCCACCGTGGCGGGACGTCGGCACGGGGGCAAATCGTCGGGCGGCCTCCTGGAGGTCCGAGCGCTGGCGAGCGGCGGACCAGGGACTGGTAGCGTCGGGCACGAATTCGCCCGGGACGTGGAATGGGCTGGCCGTAGACGAGCTCGGCGGCGGACGCCTGGAGGTCTTCCTTGGGGGCCGTGCGAAGGCCCAAAAGGACCCACGGCAGCCGGTCGGCCCAACCGTCGTCCTGAAGGCCGGCCATGAGTGCGGCCTTCATGGAGCGGTGAAACCGCTCGCACAACCCGTTGGCTTGGGGGTGGTAGGCCGTGGTGCGGTGCAGCGTGACCCCCAACGAACGGGCGACTGCGCCCCAAAGCTCAGACGTGAACTGTGGGCCGCGGTCGGACGAGATGTCCGCTGGTGCGCCGAAGCGCGCGACCCAGGTGGCGATGAACGCCTGCGCCACGTCGGCGGTGGTGGTGGAGGTGAGGGGCACGG
The DNA here is from genome assembly GCF_964187855.1 of Myxine glutinosa. Classification (NCBI taxonomy): domain Eukaryota; kingdom Metazoa; phylum Chordata; class Myxini; order Myxiniformes; family Myxinidae; genus Myxine; species Myxine glutinosa. The sequence continues at coordinate 250,030,540 of NC_136262.1, forward strand.
CCTCCGGCCACCTGGTGGTCCTGTCCACCATGGTGAGCAGGTGGGTGAACCCCTGCGAGGGGGGCAGGGGACCCACCAGGTCCACGTGGACGTGGTCGAAACGCCGTTCAGGCACGGCGAAAGGTGCCAGCGGGGCCTGGGTGTGGCGGTGGACCTTGACCCGCTGGCAGGCCGTGCAGGCGTTGGCCCAGTCGCGGATGTTTCGTCGAAGGCTGTGCCAGACGAAACGCGCCGACACCAGCTTCTGAGAAGCTTTCCGGCCCGGGTGAGAAAGGCCGTGGATGGAGGCGAAGATGCGGCGCTGCCAGGAAACGGGCACGATGGGGCGAGGCTGGCCCTGGGAGACGTCGCAGAGCAAGACGGTGCCCGCGAAGGGAATGTCGGCCAGGCGGAGGCCCGTGTCCGCCGCACGGAGTGCCTGCACTGAGGCGTCGGTGGTCTGGTCGGCCGCCATGAGCGCGAAGTCCACGCCGAGGTGGACCGCGTTCGCGCTGGCCCGAGAAAGACAGTCGGCCATGGCGTTGTCTTTGCCGGCGACGTGCCGGATGTCCGTGGTGAACTCCGACACGGCGGATAGGTGGCGCTGCTGGCGGGCCGACCACGGCTCCGTGACCTTAGCCATTGCGTAGACCAACGGCTTGTGGTCGACGAAAGCCGTGAACGGGCGGCCCTCCAGGAGGTGTCGGAAATGGCGAACGGCCAGGAATAGCCCGAGCAGCTCGCGGTCGAACGTGCTGTAGTTTAACTCGTTCGGCCGGAGTTGCCGGCTGAAAAAAGCGAGTGGCTGCCAAACCCCGTCCACCCATTGCTCATGGACGGCGCCCACCGCGTAGTTGGAGGCGTCCGTAGTGAGGGCGATGGGCGCGTTTAGCACCGGGTGAGCCAGCAGCGTTGCGTCGGCGAGGGCCCGTTTGGCGCTGGCGAAGGCCGCGTCCATGGCCGCGGACCAAACAATGTCATGCTTGGCCGGCTTGCCCCGGAGGGCCTCGTAAAGGGGCCGCATGAGCTGAGCAGCGCGGGGCACGAATCGGTGATAAAAATTCACCATGCCGAGGAACTCTTGGAGGGCCTTGATGGAACGGGGACACGGGAACGTGGTGATGGCCTCGACCTTGGTCGGCAGCGGCACGGCCCCGGTCTTGGTGATGCGGTGGCCCAAAAAGTCAACGGTCGTCGCGCCGAAGTGGCATTTGACCGGGTTGACAATTAAGCCGTGCTCGCTGAGGCGACCGAACAGTGTTCGGAGGTGGAGGAGGTGCTCGGCGCGGGACGTGCTGGCGACGAGGATATCGTTCAGATAGACGAAAAGAAACGGCAGGTCGCGCAGCACGCCGTCCATCAAGCGCTGGAACGCCTGGGCCGCGTTCTTGAGGCCAAACGGCATCCACAAAAATTCGAACAGGCCGAACGGCGTGATGACGGCCGTCTTCGGGACATCGGCCGCCCGGACAGGTACCTGGTGGTAGCCCCGTATCAGGTCAATTTTCGAATAGATGATCCGTCCCGCCAAACGGGCGGAAAAGTCCTGAATATGCGGGATCGGGTACCTGTCGGGGGTGGTAGCGTCGTTGAGACGGCGGTAGTCGCCACACGGGCGCCATCCACCCCCCGGCTTTGGCACGATGTGCAGTGGCGAGGCCCACGCACTATCGGAGCGCCGCACGATGCCGAGGTGCTCCAACGCGTCGAACTCGGCCTTCGCCACGGCGAGCTTGGCCGGGTCGAGGCGGCGGGCCCTGGCGTAGACCGGCGTGCCCGTAGTGGGTATGTGGTGCTCGATCCCGTGCCGCACCGCGACGGCCGAAAACGTCGGCCGCGTGAGGGCCGGGAATTCCGCGAGCAGGCGAGCGAACTCGTTCGCTGCCGGGAGGGCACATGCCAGTTCGGTCGGCGCGGAGCTGCTCATTGTGCACGCCAGGGAGCTGAAGGTCTCGGCGTGGACAAGGTGACGTCGTTTGACGTCGACCAGCAGCCCGTGCGCGCAGAGGAAGTCGGCGCCCAGCAAAGCCACAGGGACGCTGGCGGTAAGAAAAGTCCATTGAAAACGCTGGCTGCCGAAGCAGAGGGTGACGACGCGTGGGCCGAAAGTGCGTATGGCCGAGCCATTAGCAGCGACCAAAGAGGGGCCGCAAACGGCGTCCCGCCTGTCCTGCTCGGAGGCGGGTATGACGCTCAGTTGGGCGCCGGTGTCACACAGGAAACGCCGCCCAGACGCTTGGTCCCGAATAAACAGCAAGTTGCCCGAGTGGCCGGCGCTCATGGCTGGGAATGAACGCCGGCCCGGCCGTTTCCCGACCTGCCGAAAGTGCATGGGGGCTGGCACGTCCGAGCCTTGTGTCCGAACCTGGCATGGTAATAACACCACGCCCGGTCAGGTGGAGGCCCCGGCCGTCGTGTCGGAAGCGGGCGGTGCGGCGTGGCGGCCGCCAGTTGCACCGGCAGTTCGGCCTCCAACCGCGCAGGGCACTCGGGCATCGTGGGCGTCGCCTCGGACGGCGGCGGGCTCCAGGTAACCGTGCCGATGTGCTGGCCTGCCGAGGAGATCTTATCGGCTTCCCTGGCGAGGGCGCGGGAATCCGTGATCAACGTGCCAGCCAGGGCGAGGCGTACCGGGTGAGGCAGCTGGCGAAGGAACAGCTCGCGGAACAGAAAATCCGGAGAGTGCTCACCGAGCAACGAGAGCATATAGTCCATGCGCTCGGACGGGCGCGTGTCGCCGAGCTCGGGCAGAGCGAGCAGGCGCCGTGCGCGTGCTGCCGGTGAGAGGGCGAAAGCGTCGAGGAGGAGCGTCTTCAGCGCGTCGTATTTGTCAGCAGCTGGCGGGTGCTCGAGGAGGCTCAAGGCGCGGGCCGCGGTGGCGGAACGGAGCGCCGCCACAACATGGTGGAAGCGGGTGTCGTCCGCGGTGATGCCTCGCAGGGCGAACTGAGAGTCCGCCTGAGCGAACCAAACAGCCGCGTGAGCCTCCCAGAAGGTAGGCAGTTTAAGCGTCACTGCCGTATCCATGTCGGTAGGTCACCAATGAAGGAGCTGCGCTCCAACGCGAGTCGAAAGAATTGACGCGACCAAAGACGGAATTCGTCCGAGTTGCTTTATTGAAACAAAACAGCTCAGGTATTCTGACAAGCCCGTTTATCGGGCAGCAATATATATACACATTTATGTCGGGAAGTTTGCCCGGCAAAAGCTATACCGGGCATGCCCGGGTGTCAAGGGCGAGCCTTGGAAAGGCGAGTCTGGACCTGCCCGGGCGTGTTTGGCTGCGGCCTGGCAAGTCGAGGCTGGGCGTGCGAGGGCGCTCTGGACGAGCACTGGAAAGGCGATAGCGGGCATGCCCGGACGCTCTGGGCGAGCCCTGGAAAGGCGATAGCGGGCATGCCCGGACGCTCTGGGCGAGCCCTGAAAAGGCGATAGCGGGCATGCCCGGACGCTCTGGGCGAGCCCTGGAAAGGCGAGAGTGGGCATGCCTGGGAAAGACGAGACCGGGCGTGCCCGGGAGGTTCGGGCGTGCCCGGGAACAGTGAGTCCGGGCATGCCCGGGAGAGGCGCGTCTGGCCGTGTTCTGGCCGGTGCAAGGCGATTGTGTGCATCCAGCGGTAACCGCTACAGCAATATCATTGGATATGAACTTGAGTGCCGTCTTTATGATCTGAGTCTTCTCATCTCCATGGTCAAGATTAGCATGATGCACTCGCAGAATATTGTCGGTGCCATCTTTGAGACAGAGTACATCTGCCCTTCTTTCCTGTGTTGTGAAATACAAGGTGTCTTCGTATTTCTCTAGAAGTTTTATCTTCAGCCAATGCTTTGAATAAGAAAGGCTCTTCTCTGGTGACTGATCAAACTCCTGCAGCTTTTCATGGACTTGGTCCATGTTCATTACCCCATGCTCTAATTCTGAGTCTAACCATTCGCAGAATTCAATAAAAACTGCCTCTCGCTCCTCATCAATACTCCTCTGTCCTCTCTTCCTTTTTCCTTCCTCATCAGTCTTGGACAAACTGTCACCTCTCGCAAACATAAGTTTGCATCGCAAATGGTACAGTGTTTCTTCTGCTACCAAGTCATTGATCCCTTCCAGGCGTCCAGTGACTTCAGTGCCCCAGTCATCCCCGCGACTCCGTGCTGTCTTCAGCAAGCTTGCCTTCAGTGTATCTGCAGTCAAATTATCTGGCACTCTGTATTTCTTTCTAGCTTGTGCTGGATTATTTTTGTAGAGCTGGGCTGGTTGGTTGCAAAGAATGCATACATCCTTATACAGGAGGTCAACTGACTGTGATCTTCTAGAACTGCAGCCAGTTGATGAACTGAACTCACAAGTAGTGCGTCTTCTCTTCAACTTTGATGACTCTTTCTCTGCCTTTGATGCTTGAGCTGACTTCTTGGTGGTTGCAACAAAGTTGTTGTACAGATCATTTTTACACTTCTGGTGGTACCTCAGTTTTCCTTCCTTTTGAGCCTCCTTCATACGTTCCACAACAGTAACATTTTCGACAGTTTCTGCTTGTTTCAATAAAGTTGAGTATCCCTTTGGAGTTGCCTGTATGAGCCTTTCAGCTGGTGACATGTACTCATCCTGAACGACGGACTGCTTTATAAACATTTATGACAACAATTGCTTATTTTTAGGTTCAAATAAACATACTCATCCACCATTGATGCATACACATTCCTTCAAGGTGAACAACACATCCGCAGATGGCGCAGACCCATCGGCCGATGGGTCTGCATTGTCATTTCTCGTGCATCCACAGATGAGTCAGACCCATCGGCCGATGGGACCGATCCACAGATGGGTTCCACCATATATATATATATATATATATATATATATATATATTTATATATATATATATATATACATATGTATATATATATATATATATATATATATATATATATATATATATATATATATATATATATATATATTGTTACGGTTTTGCGCGACCCTGTTCCCTTACCAAGGGGAGATTAAGCCCTTTGTTCTCCTGTGGTCTTTGCAACCGCAAGACTTGAGTCGCCACTTCCGGTCAGACGCGGGACAGGGTTTCGGGACAATTTTCGCACGTACCTAAGTACCCACGCCGCTGCGGAAGCGGGGATCAAGTCTCGCACGAACCACGCATAATTTGAGTACACACGAGCGGATTACATACCACGTGGTCCGTGCAGTTACCTTGGTATTGGAACCCGATTAGAGCGATATAATTCATACCATGCTTAGTCAATGATGGAAAACACGAGACGGTCGAATCAAAGGAAGAACACGTTTAATTATTATTATTTACAATGATTGGTATAAGAAGCAGAGACACAGGGCACTCTTAAACAGTCTTACTTATCACCCAGACAATGGGCCCATTCACACTCACAGAGGGATGAAGGAAGAAAATGTTCATGCGCTGAACGCGCCGGCTTTGGTCGTCCAGGAACAGCTCACCTGGCGTGGCCCCCTGGTGGTCACCGTACGTTCCCCGGTGAAGACAGGCAGACAGGCGGGAAGGATCCTCGCAGCGCGTGTATTGGCAAAGCAGGCAAGCGGAAAGATATACGCATGTCTCTGTAGTCCGGCACGGCTGTCTTTCACAGCGCGATTAATACAATGGTGCGCTTTCACTCGCGTAACTCAACGGAGGATCTGACTCAAGCTCAACCGAGAACTCAACTTGTAACTCATGCGCGTTTCACCTGAGCTCATAACTTGTAATTCAACACCACGCATCCCTTCTCATAACTTGTCACAGCGCGTCTCTCATCATAACTTAATTCAACAGAGGACTGAATACAGCGCGTCCCTTCTCGCCTCAACTTGGTGCTCCGAACCGACTCTCATAACTTGACGAGGACCTCTCCCTTCTCATAACTTAATTCAACAGAGGACCCCGGCTCACAAAAAAGTAAGTACACCCCATGTAAAGTTTTGACTTTTTCAACATATTTAAACATACAGCTATTTGATCTTCATTTCAACAATATTGATAGATAAAGGTGATATAATATAACAAATATCATGAAACATTTACATTTTGTAGTCCATTGTATAATTTAAATAAACATAAATGCAAATTTCACATGTGGAAAAAGTAAGTACACCCTTGTCTCTAATAGGTGGTATTGCCCCCTTTGGCAGAAACAACGTCAAGTTGGCGTTTCTTATAGTTATAACTGTCTACCAGTCTCTGACATCGACTGGGAGAAATTTTTGCCCACTCCTCCATGCAGAATTATTTCAGCTGTACGATGTTTGAGGGGTTTCTTGCATGCACAGCTCGTTTCAAACCCCCCCACAACATCTCGATGGGATTTAGATCCGGGCTTTGACTTGGCCATTCCAGAACCCTCCATTTCTTTCTTTTCAGCCATTCCTTGGTGGATTTACTGGTATGTTTAGGGTCATTGTCATGTTGCAAGGTTCACCTTCGGTTGAGCTTCAACTTTCCGACAGATGGCCTCACATTATCCTCAAGCACCCTCTGGTAAAATGAAGAATTCATGGTGGATTCTATGATGGTGAGCTGCCCTGGCCCTGATGCAGCAAAGCTGCCCCAACCCATAATATTTCCACCACCATGCTTTACAGTTGGTATCAGGTTCTTGTGGTCAAATGCTCTTTGGTTTTCGCCAAACATATCTTCTGGTACTGTGGCAAAATAGCTCTACTTTTGACTCATCTATCCAGAGCAAATTGTTCCAGAAGTGCTGGTCTTTGCCTTGGTGTTCATTGGCAAACTTTAGTCTTGCCCTGATGTTCTTTCTGGACAGCAAAGGTTTCCTCCTGGCACACCCCCCATGTAGATCAAAGTTGTGTAGCCTCTTTCTAATGGTAGACTGGTGCACTTTGACATCAAGAGTGGCAAGAGCTACCTGTAGGTCCAGTGATGACATTCTGGGGTTCTTAGAGACTTCTTTCAGCATCTTGCGGTCTGCTCTCAGGCTGAAACTGCTGGGGCGGCCTGGCCTGAACAATTTGGCAGTTGTTTGGAATCTTCTCCACTTGTAGATGATTTCCGGACAGTCGAATGATTGATTTCAAATTGTTTGTAGATCTTTTTAAATCCCTTCCCAGACTCGTAGGCATCTATTACCTTCTTTCTGAAAGCCTCAGAGCTCTTTTGATCTAGGCATGGTGATGCCACACACTGCTGCACACTTCAACAACAAAGAGCAAACCAAACTAAATGTCTGATGTTTAAATAAGACAGGTTCCTCCAAGATCCTCTCTAATGATGTTCTAACCATTTGCACCTCAGCTGGTGCACCTGATTCTAATTTTAGGTATTTGAAGTAGTGATAAATGTAAGGGCGCACTTACTTTTTCCACATGCGAAATTTGCATTTATGTTTATTTAAATTATACAATTGAGTACAAAATGTAAATGTTTCATGATATTTGTTATATTATATCACCTTTATCTATCAATATTGTTGAAATGAAGATCAAATAGCTGTATGTTGAAATATGTTGAAAAAGTCAAAACTTTACATGGGGTGTACTTACTTTTTCACGTGACTGTATATGAAGTATTATGTTAAGCAGAAAAAAAATGTAAACAAGCTCAAATTGTATGATTTCAGATTTCCAGCATTTGAAATGATTACTGCAAAACCATGTGTTTAAAATCTCATCAATACTCCAAAGCATTCCAAAAATGAAAGACTTGTAAATTTGTTCCATAGAATGACTTTCCAAAATAAAGCATTTGTATTGTGTGGATTTTGTATCTTTACATTGTAGTGTTGCAGGCCAATTTACGCATCGGCTCTGTCACATCACCTGCCATCTGCTCGCCTGGTTATGGGACTGGCTTGGCAAACTGTGCATCGCACAATGATCCTGGTCAAATGAGTTCTGAGAGGAGAATGCCACCGCTGTGCCATTCTAAATCTCAGCTGCAATTTTAAGGATGGAAAACAAAAATAACCAGCACATTGTATTCATCTGTCTCATGTGAAAAACGTTCTTTATGTACATTTTATGCTGAATAATATTGTTTGCAATGAGTTTTGGTGATGGCAGCAATTTTGAAAGTCCTGCAGTCTCATTTCGGACTCACCCAGAAGCAAGGTTTATGTCCTTATAAGATGAATGATCTGTTAATGAGGAGATAGAGTGGGCAGATTCTAATGGAGATTGAGAGGTTGAGTGAAATAAAGCAGAACAGCAGAGAGCAATCGATATATGTCTGTCTAAGATAAGACTGAACGATTTATACTTTAAATTACTTTCAACAAAAATATTCCAATTTCAATGTATCTTCCATAATTTAAACTACTAATGGGGGGGGCGGGGGGGGGGGGCTATGTACTCAATTTCAAGTTCGTGTGCAGTTCATGTTAATTTTGGCCAACCACTATAAATGTATTCTACTGGGTCCTACTAATCGGAAAAATGATGTCACCATTTTTTTCTGTTGACCTTTAGTGACCTTGACTCAAGGTCAAAGTTCAAACGTCATTACAGTGACCATACTTCATCCAAAGTATATCGACCTTGGTACCAAAATGCAGCAAATTTCACAAGGAACATTGATTATGACATTTGTTTTGGCATTTGCCCTCTCAGATGTTTGCAATAAGCAAATGACCTAATTAGAGAAAAAAATATGCATAATTAACATATAGTCTTCACCATACACGTAAATCCCATCACTTCGCATTATTATTGAGTTCCAATCATTAGTTACCATCTCAAATGTGTTCTGCTGGATCCTAAACTGGGAAAATATGTTGCTTATTGTTTTCTGTTGACATGTTCCTGATAGTAACTGACCTTTGACATGTACTTGACTTTACTTACCTTGACCCAAGGTGAAATGTCAAATGTCATTTTAACCATGTGACGCGATCAAGCAAAATAAGTCGGATGTCTCGAATATTGATTTTTGGATTCAAGTTCCCAATGCTTTTCTTTATACTGTTCATTCATCATGCTCATTTGCTCATGTTGTTTGGGTTTTTAGCCATTGGTAGTATTTTTTACATTTAATTTGTTGCCTAAAAACACAAAATTGATTCTGGCAGATGTCCAAATCACTTTGCTTGTTTGAGTCACGTGGTTAAAATGACATTTGACATTTAACCTTGGGTCAAGGTAAGTAAAGTCAAGTACATGTCAAAGGCCCCCCCCCCACTATACACACACCTTAGCATTTTATACTGCTTGTGTTTCATGTTGTTGCCTGTTTTTGTTTTTCACATGTACACGATGAAATCTCTACCACGAATCCAAAGAGGGCCTTTCAACGAAAGAATGGCTAAAAGAGACCCACTTAGTAGTAATTGTTCGTCAAGGGTCAGGCAGGAATATGGCATAGATGAGGCAGCACCAACTAAGAGCGATTTACAAAATTAATCATCATACCACTGCTGGATACTGCTTGTCATTTTGGCAATGTAAGCCTCAGGCCGAGCAAGAATGCGAAGAAGAGTTATCAAAATATTGGCAGACACATACTAAATGAACCTATAAAAATTTTAATCACTTCAAAACATACAAACAAATACATTAATGCTTATGTGAGAATGAGACACTGTATGACCTATAGAGTGATTATTTTTTACTTCCAAAACACTTTCGAAGGGATGGTTTCCTTACTCCAGCAGTCTATCAAAATCATGCAGCATGGAAGGCAGGAACTTGTTTTATTTGCCTAATAAAATATTTGCATTAAAATATTTTCTGAAAGTGTGCGTGAAGTAGATTTACAATCTCACAATTAACTCAGGGCTCTCACCAATTCAAATGCAGACATTTTGGAGATAATTTAAAACTAGCGGAGCCTACCAATTCACTGTCGTTGCTGACGGACCAATTAGTCGTCCAGTTTGCCAAAATTAATTTACCAGTGTGAAGAGTGCTTTAACCTTGGCGTTGCCCAGGTAAAAAAGAAGTTGTAATAACCTCTGCCATCACCACCAGGTGGCGCTACACAGTACACATTTACATAGAGAATTTATGCTCCCACACCTCCATACCCAAACGCGAGGCTGCGGCCACATTGCCTATGTTACCCCCCCCCCCCCCCCCCCCCCCACACAAAGTTTTATTTGTACCCTGAGTTTGAGTTTGTAACTTAAAAAATGTGGCCGTCCATAGAACACATACAAACAGAGAGAAAGATTTTTGGCTTTTATAGGTATAGATCAGCAAAAATTGGAATTCAAAATAATTTTTAGATATTTCGTTTTTCCCCAGTTTAGCAGACAGCGAATAGCTCGGTCTACTAAACATTTGTGTCGCTTTATAAAATCCATATCACAATACAATGATTTTGAATAGCGAAACTAGAAGGGTATGCTGTGGGAGCGACCAGGGGAGTTTGCTTCTATCCTTATTCAAAACATCTCACTGCACTGGAAAACTTGTAATACACTTTCCTACCCGGAGGTGGCGCTACACAATACACATATACATAGAGAATTTGCACCCCTGTCCCTGTCCCCCAAGACCACCGGCAGATTAAAACACGCCTATACACTAACTGGGGCCATGATGATCCTATGTAACAAGTCTGGAAGTAATCTGCCCAGAACTGTAGGATGAGTAGTGTGACAAGCAAACAAACAAACACTGGTCTGTGAATTATAGTAAGGATAACCATCTGGATATATGACATGGGTATTTTCTACAAACTACAATACAGCAAGCAGAAGAAAAAGTGTCGTTTTGCAAGCACAATCGACACCTCAGGTACAATAACTAAACTACTAAACGTGATAACACTTAATAATTAATGCTTCACATACCTGTCTGTCACTTTATGGAATTCAACCAGAAATGCATTGGAAACCATGAGGACATACTGAGAGAAACAGCACGTAACCACTCAAAGATTTTTGACAACTGACCCCAATTTGCCTTATTACCTTGAGCAAATTCCATATATAGCTGAAGTGCACAAAAATTGCATGGTGTTGAAAGGGACAGATGATGTAAGACATTAAAGGAACAAATATATATATATATATATATATATATATATATATAGTTGCGGTTTTGGAATAAAGGATAACCCCCCTCGTAGGTAGACGCACCACAACATGTAGCCTCGCAATAGTATAGTTATTTCTTAGTAAATGTCAGGTAGTCTCCTTTCCTGTGTTAGTTTTGCGTTGAGCAGGCCAGTGAGCTTAGGTGTTCTTTTGGCGCTGAAATGCCACGTGCTCGGCCTGAACAAGTCTGGCAAGGCCGAAGGGAGGAGCTGCAGGGGGAGTGGCCGGTATGCGCGAGCTGCCAATCAGAGCTCGAGGGGAATGGCTAACCACGGCAACAGGAGACGGAGCATGGAACATTCGGGTAAGGCCGGGGCGGAGCTATAAAACCCTGCCCCGAGCCCCCCCGAGTCAGAACGCACGAGAACGCGAGTTGAGAGTCGCGCAGTCCAGGAGTCGAGTTGAGTGAGAGCTTGAGTGAGTCAGTCAATCGCCCAGCCCCGGAACAATTGCCTGTTATCATCTTTGTACACGAACTTGCCCCGTGCCCTGCGCTCTGCGCTGTATTAATCGCGCTCGTGAAGACGACCTGTTCCGGGCCACAGACGCGCGATCTCCTCCTGCCTGGTTTTCCTGCACGTGCCGTGACCACCAGCGGGCCACGCCGAGCGAGCTGTCTGGAGTGGACGATGCCAGGCGCGTTTGGCGCGCGAACCTCCTTTCTTCTTCTCCCCGTGTGCGTGAGTGGGCCCTGTGTCTGGGGATAGGTTAACATTGTTTAAGTGCCTGCTTTGTGTCTCTTCGAATCCTGTACATAAATAATAAATTGTGTTATTCCTCTTATTTGACCGTTCCCGTCCCTTCCATTAATTGGCCTCACATAGTACGAATAAAACCGCTCGAATCGGGTTCCATAAAAGTAATGGCACGAGTCACGTGATACGCACACCGCTCGGCGTAATCGATTAGCATGGCTTGTGCGAGTTCCGGTCCCCGTTTTCGTGGCAGCGTGGGTCAAAGGTACGTGCGGCGTCGACCTGATACCCTTTTTCACGCTTGCTGCGGAAGTGGCGATTCGGCCTCGTGGACACGAAGACCCAAGGGGAAAAAGGGGTTTAATCCCCCCTTTGTAACGTGGATGGGCTTTTGGAGATCCGCAACAATATATATATATATATATATATATATATATATATATATATATATATATATATATATATATATATATGTATATATATATATATATATATATATATACACAGGCTGAACAAAATAATTCCTACCTGGAAATTCACTGAAGATACATTCATAGAACAAAGTGAAAAAACGTATTTTCAGCTCTGGGAGTTGGTGTTTTTCAACTTCCTTTTATTCGTTTTAACCGATGTGAACATATTATTTCATTAATATCACTTTCACATCATAAATCAATCGTCTTATCTTCATATAATCAGATAATATTATGTTTGTGAGGGGGTTGGCATTGGAATACCTGAGGGCCAGGTAGGATTGTATTGGATAGTGTGCTCCTACTGTCGTGAAGAAGAAGAAACCTGTAACTAAGTCGGGATCAATTAGACCGGATGTCGTGTAAGAGCGTATCTTTGTCCCCAAACTTAGGTTAGGGGTGGCGTTATGTTAATTAGTTAGGGGTTAAGGGTAAATCCCCTGAATGTAAGTTGCCTCTGTGATTTCCCCTTGTTCGTTATGACACTACACACACACTACCAGCAAGTAATCGGCGCGCATTATAACACTAAATAAACTACCCGGAACCAGGACATTCAACTACCACTGATACCACTGACTGGGTGATTCTAAAGGCCGGCAAGTGGCCTTGAGGCCACGCCCCGAAGAACCATTGGTCAGGACGGCCATAGAGTGATGAGATGGCAATCACTGATAGGAGCACGCGCGGACATCGTCGGATGACATAAGAGCCCTGGGAACAAAAGACTTGTGTCCCAACATATTCCTTCTTCTTGTTCCGACTTTGATAGTGAACAGACGGATGTTTTGTGGTCCCTGGCTTTCATCCTGTCACTGTCACAGATATTCTCTTCTTCTTGCACTGGGTTCCAATTGCGAACAGACGCATTATTTCTTGGTCCAGAGTTGAGAAAGGGCGGTCGCACATTGACGCTCTTCGGTTCGGGGTTTCAGGATGAGCAGCCGCACATCCTTGCTCAGTTCCTGGTGTCCGGCGAAGGCGGACGCATCTGCGCATTTCATTTTATTTTCCTGGTCCGCACTATCGCTTTGAGCAGCCGCATTGTCCTTTCACTGGCTCTTTGGTGCTGGCTGTGCGGCAACTGGGTGTTCTGAGAGACAGCAGTGCTGTGTGAAGCAGACAACATAGACGAGCGCGGCCTGCTCGCTTCGCGCTCGTTGGTTAGAGTGAGCGAGCTGCGCGCCAAGGCCTGTTTCCCGTGCACGGACTTTGCGCCAGGGCGTGTTTCCTGTGCACGGACCTCCGGCACCCATTTGTGAGCTTCTGAGGGTTCAAAAGCTGCTCAAAGCTGAGTACACTACATTTTACTTTCGTTTATTTTATCATCCCCTTGTGCGTATATGAGTCTGTTTGGGGGCACTCCATTTAGGAATATTGGTTTTATTGTGCATTTCTTTGTGCTTGGCATTGTTTTTATTAAACCTGTTTTATTGTTGCATTTGAAACCGTGTCGGTTTGCGTTGATTACCAGGATGGAAGACGTCCAGTGAGATCCATACAGGTAAGAGCTTCGCTACCCTTTGCTGCCTCCTCCCCCGCGCGCAATAACACTGCCATAGTTGACTGAACGCCTCGGAGTGATAAGCTCGTTCGGCTACCGTTAAATTGGAGGATCTTAATCCCCAGGAACACGACAATATGTATTGGTAGTCAGAATTGTATTTTATAGCTGGAAGTTACGAAGGGCGTTTAAAACGTTCTACAGATGAAATAAAATTGTCCAACAAATGCAGCCATTTTTTCCCCCATTTTCAATATCGAAGTATATACAGTACTATATTGTTGCGGTTATAGAAAACGGACCCCCGGAGGTATTGCATCCAACATGTAGGAGACCCTGAGTTAGATATTTCGTTTGTATGTGTGCATAGGCAGGTCCCTTCCCTGAGTAAAGGGAACAATGAATGGAGTGAAATATAGGCAAATCCTTAAGGAGAACCTGCTTGTGAGTCAATGTGGCGAAGTGACTGCGAAGTGACTCAATGCAAAGACTGCGGCGAAGATTTACGTTCCAACAGGACAATGACCCCAAGAATACAGCCAAAGCAACACTGGAATGGCTTCAGACAAAGAATGTGAAAGTCCTTGAGTGGCCCAGCCAAAGTCCAAACTTGAATCCCATTGAGAATCTGTGGAAAGACTGCAAGATTGCTGTTCACTGTCGCTCCCCATCCAACTTGACAGCTTGAGCAAATCTGCAAGGAATAATGCGATAAACTCACCAAATCCAGATGTGCAAAGCTGATACAGACATAATCAAGAAGACTGGAAGCTGATATTACTGCCAAAGGCGCTTCTACAAAGTATTGACTCAGGTGACTGAATACTTATGCAAGTCTATTAGACATATACGTATATTAGATATTTCTGTTTTTAATTTTCAATACATTTGTAAAAAAAATTCTGAAAGAACGTTTTCACTTTGTCATTACAGTAATAACCCGTTTGTATTATGTATAGATTATTGACAAAAAATCCTAATTTAATCCATTTTAAATTCAGGCTGTAACACAACAAAATGTGAAAAGGTTAAGGGCTGTGAATACTTTCTGATGGTTTTACCTTGAGCAGCACATAACTTGTAATATAAATTATGACTTGTAACATCCATTACCTCCAGGTATAGTGCTAAACGATACACTCACACTATTCAGCCTTGAGAACTCGGTCTCATCAAGTACAAAAATCTTCATTTATTACACAACTTGCTCATCCCTTTATTTGAGCGGTGTATTGGCCAGACCGCCAAGCACACCTCTTATCAAGAAGCAGTGACAGTGTAACTTTAGCAGTACAGTGTGACATTATTAAAATACGTTAGCGTGGTGAAGCAACAATGCAAATTGGACGTATACGTACATGGAATCTCTGCATCTACTGTGCATTCAATTGTTAAAATTTCTTCGAAAATGAAGCTCCTCCTGTACCACTCGGAAAATACATGAGCGATCGCCTGGCTACCTCAACCCACAGCTTCCTGTCATATGGAGGTCAAATCCTAAGGCTTGAATGACTGTGTTGGTGTGCCAGGACTACATATATAATGTTTGTGTGGAGGGTGGTCTGAGGGGTGGCATAACATTGAATTATCGCACAGCCTTTCATCAGCACCACATTGGCAGGGGGCCTTGTCTAGAAGGAGCAAAATTTGTTGGTGGAATTGTTGGAGAAGCTGGAGAAGAAATCTTCAATGAAGCTGGAGAAGGCTTGAAGTGGCGAGGAGATTTGCATTCTCTCAAATAGGGTTTCAACCCATGTCATTGATTATAAAATATTTTTTCAAACAATGTGTATACATATGTATTAGGAAGAAGATTTCGGGTGGTCACATATCGTTACCGCGTATCTTGCGGGATGTGAGTTGGACAGGCGACCATGATGGGCCATGACCTGCTCATGGTCATATATATTTTCTGCACATCTCACGGGATTGTGAGTTGGACAGGCGACCATGACAGGATGGTCACATTATCTATGTTCTGTTTTATGCATATCTCGTGGGATTGTGAGTTGTACAGGCGACTATAACGGATCGTGACCTGCTCATGCTCACTTGTCCTTTCTGCATATCCTGGACAGGCGACTGTGACGGGTGGGAATGGGGTTTGAAGGCTTGAAGTGCAGACGAGATTGGCATTCTCTCAAGCAGGGCTTAAACCCATGTCATTATAAAAGGTCTTTGTCCATGGTCATTATTTACTTTCAATGATGTGTATACATATTCATCAGGCACAAGATAATTGGTTTTGGATCGTTTATTGTCATATTTCTTTTCTGCATATCTCGCAAGATTGTGAGTTGGGCAGGTGTCAGTGACGGGTCGGGAGGGGTTTTGAAGACTTGGAGTTGGGAGAGGATTAATGCCATAGGTTTGGGAGGGGAGGATGATAACTTGGGGTTGGAAGGTGGTGGTTGACAACTTGGGGTTTGTGAAGGGGGTGGTGAAGGTGGGAGCCGGGGGCGGGGAGAGTTTAGGACTTACATTATGCGGAAATTATATGAGTCCCGGCTAGAGTATGTATATATTTGGTATTTGGTTACACAGAGAAAGTGGGATGGGCTATATTGTTGTAATAACAGCATGGTCCCGTGATTCACATAGTGTAGATATACTCTTGTGAATAGGGGAAAATGTCAGGATAAGTCGTCTTGTTAAACGTTAAACGTGACACAGAGGAGGCAGCGTATGTAATTTATAGATATTAAAGCAAGGGATAGGAGTGGATATGTAAAAAAAAAACTCCTGTTTTTGGATGATGGCATGGCCATGAAGGCACAAAGAAAGTGCATTGTGGTTCAGAAGGAGGTAACATTAATTGTTTGGCCAGTGTACCATAGGCCATGGCGGCGAGATCAGCTGCAGGGCCCTGGAGAGGGGCATAAGACTTTTTCATTGGGACTGTCCCATGGGATGGGACGGCCCAGAAGATGGCATGCCCACAGAAGCAGAAAATCAATGAGCAGGATGCAATGCCAAAAAGGGTGGTGCCAATGTTTACCATGACCAAAACGACACCTGAGCATGGCAGTTGGTTTCAGTTCCTTTCCAGTGCAGCTTGGTTTGAGTTTAAGTGCGCAGTTTGAGGATGTGAGGAGAGTTGGGAGGACGTCGCCTCGCAATGCCTTTGCACCTCTTCATCACCGCACCCGAGTTGCACTACAGCCTCCACCATCACTGCACTGAATCTACAACCATCGCTGTATGTCCTTCAGCCACAACCATAGTTGCACCACAACCACAAACCTTGCTGCACTGCAGTCACTTAACTACCCTGCTCACCACGAGCTTGCACATTCCCCAGCTTCGTTCCAGCTACAAGTACTTGCCCACCCCATTGTTTCTTGTGATTCCATTACTTATTAGTGGTGCCATAGTTGGGTTTGGATTTAGTGTTTTATTTCTCTCCTGTATATAAGTTAATTTGTCCCTCATCCCTTTCTGTGTCTGTCCACCACCAGATCTGTTCTGTACTTACTTATTATCCCATCTACCCTTTTCCCTGTATAGCATTGTAAACAAGCATTCTGAGTATTGCACTGCAATACATGTCCCCAACCGGCAGACTGTCGTCCGGAAAACCGCAAGGTCGCTCCGTGGAGCAGCCTGCACGTATTGCACTATGTGTGAATTATATAATTACCAACTCACGGTCTGAGGTAACTCGGCTAAAAATTATCCGATTTACACCAAATAAAGTTCATGAATGGTTGCACAGACCCCTACGTCTCACTAAAAGTGGAAACAGAATGTAAATTGGAGTTTAAACAAGGAATAGTAACAGCTTTGACTTACCGCACTCCAAATTATAGTCCGGAAAACTGTTGGGGAAAATACCAAAGTTCAAAGTACCATAACTTTGTCAAAAATGATCGAAACGTCGTGAAGTTCGAACTTGATCTTTAACTTATCATGAGGAAACCATGTACCAAGTTTGAAATCATTAGCATTAAGAGTTTAGAAAAAAAGTCCGGAAAACTGTTCTTTGCGTGACAGACTGACAGACGGACAGACTGACAGACGGAAGGACGGAGGGACGGCGTGCAAACCTATAGTCCCCTACGGTGTACACCGGTAGGGGACTAATAAACACCATTTTAATTGCAAAGGAACTTTTCCCACCTGTTGCACCGGCAAGTTTGGCCTCATTTTGGTGATACTTGGAGAATATCAATGCAATATTAAAGAGAACGCAGTATTATAAATTCCGTTTCAGGATCTGTGGATAGTCATAGACCTCTGGCTCAGAGTTGCCTGTGTGAACAGAACTTCTGACGCACCAAAACCTTTCTTACACATTCATTAAACTCATGTATAAACAAGCGTTACGCCTAGGCCCCCCGTCGGTGAAGTGATGTGAGTTGACAAAGTGGTAGACGCAGGAAACATGGAAGAGTCGATAATATTTGCGAGTGGGTTGGAGACACACCCACACACTAGATTAGAAGTTAGTAGTTCGTTTATTAGTCCCCTACCGGTGTACACCGGAGGGGACTATAGGTTTGCACGCCGTCTCTCCGTCCGTCAGTCCGTCCGTCTGTCAGTCGGTCACGCAAAGAACAGTTTTCCGGACTTTTTTTCTAAACGCTTAATGCTAATGATTTCAAACTTGGTACATGGTTTCCTCATGATAAGTTACAGATCAAGTTCGACAAAAAAACTTTTTTGACAAAGTTATGGCACTTTGAACTTTGGTAATTCTGATAATTCTGATGATCCTTAACTCAGTGCCATTTTAAGTTTTAATTTCCTTTAAAAAAGATTTTCTCTGCAATAATAGGACCGATTGAGATCAAATTTTCACCATAGGAGGGACTCGGTCTGTAGAATATTTTTATGGTAATTATGACGTCAGGTCACGTGGTTCGGCAGCCATATTGTTTTTCGTGAAAACACGAAAACCCCTTTTTCTCTGCAACGGCTGAATAGATCGAGGCCAAACTTTGCAGGCAGAATCGCATACCCATGACGAACAAAAAAGTCAACGAGCATGACGTCATGCGTCACATGGTTTCAGAGTTATGACGTTTTAAAGCATGAACCTTTAAAACCGAGCTCTTCCGTCATTCTTGATCCAATCGAGGGGAAACTTCACAGATCTGTTGAGCATGCCAGTCTACTAAAAGGTCCTTTTGGAATTTGCGATAGGGCACGTCGTTTGGCAGATAATGTTAATTAAACGAAAATATTTTTTTTGAATGGAAAGCTCTTGTTTATTCGAGAGTTCTCCTCAAGCCGCACCGCGCGCCCTCAGCCTCGTCTCGCGAACGTTAAAAGCGCGACACAGCGCGCGCTTTCGGGATGGGCGGAGCCAAGCCGAGCAACATATATATACACATCGATCATTGATCGTGAACCGGAAAATATAATAAATTACTGATATTTAGCGACTCGAAAGGTTCTTTATCAACAACTTATTTTCTCGTGCTTCTGCTGACCTGTCTGCAAGGTGTATAAATCGAAGTCCCGAGTGCAAATCACAGGTGAGCCCATCCTGAGGTAATTAGCGATTGGGAATGATTCAGAACCTGTGGGTAAATAACCCTTGGAAATTTCCCCAACAGTTTTCCGGACGACAGACTGCCGGTAGGGGACATGTATTGCAGCGCAATACTCAGAATGCTTGTTTTTCAAGATATTCCGCTCACATGGTTCAGACATATATGGTGGCGGCCATCTTGGATTTTGACGTGGCGACCCAATTTTGAATAGCGTTCTTCCTTATGCGTAGATACACCCACACACCAGATTAGACGTAAGTAGTTCGTTTATTTTTCAAGATATTCTGCTCACAAGGTTCAGACATATATGGTGGCGGCCATCTTTGATTTTGACCTGGTGACCAAATTTTCAATAGCGTTCTTCCTTATGCGTAGATACACCCACACACCAGATTAGACGTTAGTAGTTCGTTTATTTTTCAAGATATTCCGCTCACAAGGTTCAATGCATGCACGCACACATGCACGCACGGACGCACACATGGACGGAGCGGAAAACCATAGTCCCCCTTTCGCTCCGCAGTGCGACGGGGGACAATAAATGAACTACTAACTTCTAATCCGGTGTGTGGGTGTATCGAGGCATAAGGAAGAACGCTATTGAAAATTTGGTCGCCACGTCAAAATCTAAGATGGCAGTCGCCATTTATGTCTGAACCTTGTGAGCGAAATATCTTGAAAAATAAACGAACTACTAACTTCTAATCTGGTGTGTGGGTGTATCTACGCATAAGGAAGAACGCTATTGAAAATTGGGTCACCACGTCAAAATCCCAGATGGCCACCGCCATGTATGTCTGAACCTTGTGAGCAGAATATCTTGAAAAACAAGCATTCTGAGTATTGCGCTGCAATACATGTCCCCTACCAAAGTTCAAAGTGCCATAACTTTGTCAAAAATGATCGAATATGCAAATTTATGCACGGTTGATGCTGGTTTTCAAACTTGATCTGTGGTATGCTGAGACACATGTGTGTCACGCCTCGCCTCGTTGATAAGCCCGCAAGGTCGCTCTGTGGAGCAGCCTGCACGTATTGTACTGTGTGAATTATATAATTACCAACTCACGGTCTGAGGTACCAGCGATTCAAGAGATATCCATTAAAAAAATATATATATTTACGTTTAATTAACGATATCTGCCAAACCACGTGCCCTATCGCAAATTCCAAAACGACATTTTAGTAGACTGACATGCTGATCAGATCTGTGAAGTTTCCCCTCGATTGGATCAAAAATGAGGGAGGAGCTCGGTTTTAAAGGTTCATGCTTAAAAACGTCATAACTCTGAAACCATGTGATGCATGACGTGATGCTCGCTGACTTTTTTGTTCGTCATGGGTGTGCGATTCTGTCTGCAAAGTTTGGCCTCGATCTTTTCAGCCGTTGCAGAGAAAAAGGGGTTTTCGTGTTTTCACGAAAAACAATATGGCGGCCGAACCACGTTACCTGTGACATCATAATTACGATTAAAATATTCTGCAGACCAAGTCCCCCCTACGGTGAAAATTTGATCTCAATCGGTCCTATTATTGCAGAGAAAATGGTTTTTAAATTAAATTAAAACTTAAAATGGCACTGAGTTAAGGATCATCAGAATTATCAGAATTCCTAAAGTTCAAAGTGCCATAACTTTGTCAAAAATGATCGAAACGTCGTGAGGTTCGAACTTGACCTGTACCTTATCATGAGGAAATCATGGGCCAGGTTTGAAATCATTAGCTTTAAGCGTTTAGAAAAAAAAGTCCGGAAAACTGTTCTTTGCGTGATGGACTGACGGACGGAGGCACGGCGTGCAAACCTATAGTCCCCTCCGGTGTACACCGGCAGGGGACTAATAAGCGAAGTACCAACTTCTAATCTGGTGTGTGGGTGTATCTAGGCATAAGGAAGAACGCTATTGAAAATTGGGTCGCCACGTCAAAATCAAAGATGGCCGCCTTGCGTCTTCCACTTTGTCAACTCACATCACTTCACCGACGGGTGACCTAGGCGTAACGCTTGTTTTTCAACATATTTCGCTCACAAGGTTCAGACATATATGGCGGCGGTCATCTTGGATTTTGACGTGGCGACCCAATTTTCAATAGCGTTCTTCCTTATGCCTAGATACACCCACACACCAGATTAGAAGTTAGTAGTTCATTTATTTTTCAAGATATTCCGCTCACAAGGTTCAACGCACGCACACACACACGGACGCACACATGGACGGAGGGGAAAACGATAGTCCCCCTTTCGCTCCGCGGTGCGACGGGGGACAAAAAAACATTTAGAAATGTAATTGTTGATTTTTCTCGGACAACTATCTTGTTTCCGCATACTTGTTGTATTCCCCACACCTTACTATAATTCACCAAATGTCTGTCTGTCTGTCTGTTTCCAGGTACCGCAAAAACGGCTGAACCGATCGCAACGAAATTTTGGGTGGGTAATCCTGGGACCCCCTGGAGTAAAAATAGGCTATATTGTTTTTCCATTTTTTCCCCCCAATTTTCCAATTTTTCCAATTTCCAATTTTTCCAGTTTTTCCAAACACGATGGAATAATATTTACCGATATGAACAGTGATGTGGCTTTTATTGAAATTCTACAAATACTGTTTAGATTTTGATGATTTGCGTGTGATATGATTTAACGGATGTTTATATAAATCGTTTAAAATAAAATAAAAAGCCTTCAATTTCTGATATTTTGCCTTTTCATTTGGGCCTCCCAATTGAAGCCCCGCCCCTAGGGCGGGTACCGTTGCTAGTAATCTAAATGTATGAGGTATATAAAATCTATATTAATTTTTTACATAAATTAACTCAGAAGATATTACTCCAGAGTGTCGCATTAAATGATGTTTTCTTTTACTTGCAGGTCGGTAAACAGTGATACATTGCTCTTTACATAATATGCGATTAGAATAGGTGTTATGTGAGCCTATACATAAAGGCAGGATAACTCAGAGGAAGTTTACTTTGATATGCCTGGTCCAGGTTCATTTTCTGATGGAATAGAATCAGAAAACAATTGATTGTCTCGGTGCTTCATAGGTAAACAGTTACATGAAAACCTTCACCATCCTTCTGAGACGATCAATCAATTAGATTCAGTGAATCAGCTGGTCGCAGTACCATTAATGTCATGTGGTTATACCATCAATCCAGTACCCCAGAGCAGGGATTACACTGAGTGGTGTTTGCCATCACCAACCCAGGAGGGTCGGGATTTGAACTTGCACTCACAAGATTACAAAATGGAAGCTCAGATAGGGCCATTTGAGCCAACTCGGAACGTCTTTGGATCAGCTGTTAAGACTCCTATCACTTTGTTGTGGACATTAAAGATCTCATTGTACCAACATCACAAACTCTGTATAAACTAGATTCTGTGAAGGTTATTTCATTTTACAATAATTCACTTTTGTTTTTTCTCTTTTTTTTGTATACAAGATTGAGGCTCGTGTAAGAGCTAACATTGATCACAAAAAGACAAACTGACACATAAAACATATGATAAAGGGAGCGGGAGAACAAAATGGAGAGCAGGAACATCGGGAGATCTGTGGAAGGGAGAGGGCTTGGGGGGAGGAAGCATGGGAAGGGGGAAGTTTAACCAGGAGGGAGACCACAACTCACAACCCCAACACACAACTACATATAATGATAACTTACAGAGTGTAGTCTTGGTGAGTTGGGAGTGGGCAAGATTACAAAAATCCATAATGTGAAATTTGTAGCTTTTTAACATCTTATAGGGAACACTTGAGGAAACATCTGGACTCAGCACTGTCAAAAGTCATTGTAATGGAAGACGATCTTACAATTGTGTTGTCTTTGCTATAGCAGACACATTACTTAGTTGAGAGTGCATTCCATCGATGTCAACAAAGGCCAATACTGTATGTAAGGATGCTGAGAAAAGCTAATGTCATGGGTCCTTTGAAGAACCATCACCAATAACATGATGAAGAAGAAAACCATTATTGATCTTTCTGACCTCACTTACTTAGAAATAACAGCACACTGGAAATTCCTTTCTCTGTCCATTGATTGAATTGCAACTACTGCAACTGGCATTACAGTCAAGATAGCAACACGATGAGACGCAAGGATGTGGTGTGTACGCAATGCTCTCAAGACTGAGCACGATTTTCATCCCAGCTAACACAACACCGTTGGGCCAACGTTGGAGCAACGTCGGCACTTACGTTGGATTTTTTTTAATGATTTTTTCATTTCAGGTGTGATTCAGGTGTGATTTTTTAAATGTCTTTGTTCTTGTATTTGAGGAAAGTTATCATGTTATACGAATTACGCTTCAATTGAAACTTTATGCTGTCTGATTTTGCGTAATGCACAGTTTATGCAGAATAATAAAAAATTTGGAAACCATTTTTCAAGGTCAGCCTCTGAATAGAAGTCTAGAAGAGGGTCTCTAATGGCTGTTGATTTGTGATTCAAAACAGTTGCAGACTACAATGGTAATTTAACCTGAACTACCAACAACCCCCAGAGTCAGAGAAAAAAATTCATATTTATAATCACATACAAGATATAATGTGCCACAGAATATAAAAAGTTATTTTGTTAATGTTTATTTTTGCTTGTTATGCATCTGAGCAAATGGTATTTATTGAAATATTTTATATTTTTAAATACCTTGTATTAAGAAAAGTTGCATTGTTCCAAAAGTTGAATTTGAAAGTTACACGTTAAGCAACAATACAATGAAAATTTACTAGAAAGCATTTCAAAATGCTAAGCCCGTCTATGTCCATTTGTAATCAGACGTCTTCTTCTTCTTCTCAATGCTCAAAATAACGAAAACAGTTTAAAACTAGAATGACACTTCGACGTCAAGACGTCGACCGATATGCCTCCTCCCACATTATTACATCATTATAACACTTGTACCAAGTTTGATTTAAATCCATTAGGCTGTTCTCAATTTATCACATTTTTACCAGACATGACCTTTGACCTTTGAGGTATTGCCCCCAAAATTTAATCACTTCATGTTTACATCATTGTACTGTACATAGCTGCACCAAGTTCTAATTTAAATCCCTTCAGCTGTTCACATGTAATCACATTTTTACCTGACATGACCTCTGACCTTTGGCCTTTGACCTCAGGACGCCAAAATGTAATCATTTACTCTTTACATCATCATACACATCTGTACCAAGTTTGAATTAGATCCCTTTAGCCATTCTCAAGTTATAGACCTATTACAGACTTTGACCTTTGACCTCTTGACCCCAAATTCTAATCAGTTAATCTTTACATCATTATACATACATGTCCCAAGTTTGACTTGGATCACTTCAGCCATTCTCAAGTTTTAGACCTATTACAGACTTTGACCTTTGACCTCTTGACCCCAAATTCTAATCAGTTAATCTTTACATCATTATACATACATGTCCCAAGTTTGACTTGGATCACTTCAGCCATTCTCAAGTTTTAGACCTATTACAGATTTTGACCTTTGACCTCTTGACCCCAAAATCTAATCAGTTCATCGTTACATCATTCTACATAATAGTACCAAATTTAGTCAGAATCCCGTTACTGGTTCACAAGTTATCGCGGTAACAGGATTTTTACTTAGAATGACCTCTGACCTTTGACCGCGTGATCCCAAGATCTAATCAGTTCATCTTTACCGCATTAAACATACCTGCACCAAGATCCCTGCAGCCGTTCTCAAGTTATAGACCATAGGTAGATCACGGACGGACGGACAACCTGAAACATAATGCCTCTTTAAACCTTTTAAACTTTGTCAATAGAGGCATAAAAAATACAAAATGAAAATTGATGATTTTATGCAGCCTTGACCTTTGAGCTTTCAATCTAAAAAAAAAAATCAGCTTCTAGCTTTTGAATGGTGAACCAATTATGTGACCCAATATGCAAATTCTTAAAATTTCAAATCAATCGGGTGAAAATTGGTGATTTTATGCAACCTTGACCTTTGACCTTTTGATCTGAAAAAACAATCGGCTTCTATGTTTTGATTGGTGAACCAATTCAGTGACCCAGCATGCAAATTCTTAAATTTTCAGGTCAATCAGATGAAAATTGACGATTTTATGTGACACTGACCTTTGACCTTTTGACCAAATAATTCATTTGTCTTCTCCATATTCTCATAATAAAGCTTTGTGGAGATTTTGAGAATTTGATGACAAAACTCAAATGGTAAATTTAAATTTCAGGTCAATCGGATGAAAATTGATGATTTTAGGTGACGCTGACCTTTAACCGTTTGACCAAATTATTGATTTCCTTTCTCAATATTATAATAAAGCTTTATTGAAAATTTGATGACAAAACTCAAATTTTAATTTCAGGTCAATTGGAAGAAAATTGATGATTTTCGGTGATGCTGACCTTTAACCTTTAACCTTTAGACAAAATTATTAATTTGCCTTATCTGTATTATCATAATAAAGCTTTGGTGAAAAGTTGATGACAATAGATGAAATGATAAAAAAAAGTAACGTCCCTGGGACACACACATACAAACACACACACACACACACACACACACACACACACACACACACACACACACACACACACACACACACACACACACACACACACACACACACACACACACACACACAGATAGACACACACACACACACACACACAGACAGAGATAGACACACACACACACACACACACACAGAAGTGACACACACACACACACACACAGAAGTGACACACACACACATACACACACACACACACACACACACACAGAAGTGACACACACACATACACACACACACACACACACAGAAGTGACACACACACACACACACACACACACACACACACACACACACCCACAGAAGTGATTGCAAATCCCCGTCCCCTGCACAGCAGGACAAGAAGTTACCAAACGCTACGATATCACTATCTGGAAACTATTTGAGAATTAAGCAATCAGGGTTTCCCGCATGGACCTGCAACATGAATGGTCAGATGATTTGCCATATTAAGGTATTCGTTATTCCATTGGAGAGTTTACAAAACATTCCGTCTTCATCTTCAGCCCGAGGACTAATGCTATAGATTTACTGACATGCCACGTAAGAATGCTGTCTCCAGAGCTCCTTCGAGTCCATATTAGTAGATCTTAATACATAACAAAAACCAAAAAGGTTTAGCAGGAATGGGCAATCCATCTGCCATGATCACTACAATAATTGATAACATGTCAGGAGCAATATGCAAATCTACCGAAAGCAAATAACAGCAGTAAACCTTTAAAAAATGTATGCTTTTCTCAAAGGACACACAAAAGAAAACCCATACGTTTTCAATGACAGGTAACATGATTGCTCGCCAACAAAAAAAAACACATAACTCTCAAATAAATAACAATGTCAAGGTAATTTGGCGATTATACAAACTTTCACTGCTGGGAACAACAAAGAATAATTCTTCATCCAAAATCTGATTCGCCTGACTTTATAATTCACGATCACCATAAAGTCTGGAGATTGGCAGAAATTGGGAGAGGAGAGGGAGAGGGGGTGGCATTGCTATTTATTCTAGGAGGCATTGAGGATAAAGAGTTATTTAAATGATAATAAGTGTGCCGACCTCGTACATTCTTATCAATAATTGTAATAGCTAAGGCCAAGCCATAATAAAACGTTTGCTGCCATGGTAGCAGAGCATAGCATAACCGACTGACTGTGCGGATAACGCACATTAATATATATTCAAGCCAACACTTCAATTTCTATATAACACAAGGACTGTGTATTTTCAATGGTGTCGATCATTTATGATGGTAATAATCTTACAGCCTTGCATTCTTTAGTTTTGAGTTAATGTTGAGGTCAAACATTACTTCTTCCTCGAAGATTTATGAATGCGATTTTGGGCCTTGATATTCTCAACATATAGCGAGAACGGCACTCGGTAGAGAGCATACCTCCACCAGGTTGAACAGTTTATGTTTTGTATCCCACTGAAAGGCCAGCTCTGGATTCGGACCTGAACCAATATCTAATCGGCTTGTTCTTGTCACCAAACCGACTCGTCCACCAAGTTTAGTCATAACTCGTCCGTAACTTTTCTAAATATCATGTTATATGTCACTTTTTGCCCGATCTCTCAATGGTGAAGAATCACTTGAAAATTAAATGATTCTCGTATCCCAATCCACATTCAGATATTCCCCAAAATCGAATCGATTTGTCCTTTTCAAACACCCAACCTGTCCACCAAGTTTCGTCCGAATCCGTCCATAACCTTTTGAGACATCGTGCTATGTATCGGTTTTCGACCTATCTCCCTGTATTGAAAAACCTTCAAAACCTCACTCCAAGATCCGAGGCTTGTATTCAAATCGATCTTTGGCATCCTACACAACAGGCAATAATATCATCAGTCCTACAATCTAATAAAGCATTATAAAGCAAAGCCAAGCATTTAAAACATTAGTCATGAATCCCAGTCACTTCTTACCAATAAGATCCAGCGCTCATCTCTGCATAACTCATTCAGCAGACAAGATAATGACCCCCTCCCCCCCTAAGACAGAGCGCTTGCCCCCTAAATAGGCATCCAATATGCCCCACGCCTACGAAGGCTCTTCTTCTTCTTCATTTTCACCACAATCACCCTCCCTTAAGAATGCAGCTAACAGGTGTAAATGAATAAAATCAGAACGAATAAGCTACCAGCCAAAAAGTGTGAGGCTGACAAAGCCGCCCAATCAGAGAGCGATAAATTCAGTCAGCACCCGGGCCCCCAGCACTAGGTGTTGGCACTTTACTCGAAGGGCTCGGAATGCTTCCTGGTGCAGGCGACACGGGTGACAAACTTCCGGGGTCCGAATCGGCAGCACCGGTCTCAGCATTGTCCCAAAACGAATCCAACCGGGCGGGGGTAGTCACGTCGACCTCGGCCGGTACACTTATGACAGGCTGCCCATTAACCTCTCCACAAGGCGCGAGATGCCGGACCGACACAGTTGTCTCTCTACCTTCGGCGAAATGGACATGCGCGTATTCCGGATTTGCTTCCAATATTTCTACCCGGTCCACGAAGGTCCACCCGGTCCACGAGTGGCTCTGATGGGCTGCTCACTTCAGGAAACCCAGTCCCGGCTCAGCTAGCAATGAGGGTAGAGGCTGCCCGATGGTGCTGTGACATCGGTACTTAAACAGTTGCTCGTGAGGAGTTGCGTTAGTCGCAGTACATAGGAGAGACCTGATGGCGTGTAATGCTTCTGGAAACACACAATCCCACATGTTCGAAGTCATCCCACGGGATCGCAGAGCCATAGTAATTGCTCTCCAAATAATGGCATTGTAACGTTCAATTAAACCGTTCCCCATGGGATTGTATGCCGTGGTGCGGCTTGAAGCAATTCCCCGCTTGAGAATAAATTGCTTGATCTCCCCGGATAGGAATGCCATTCCTCGGTCACTATGTATGAAAGCTGGATATCCGAACATGGGAACAACTGGCAAAGGCATCGGATTACCATAAGAGACGACTTGTCTGAGCAGGGAAATGCAAACGGAAATCGTGAATACTCATCAACTACCATTAGAAGGTAGAAATGTGTTTTGCTGCTCGGCAAGGGCCCTTTGAAATCGATGTTCAGTCGCTCCCACGGCCGACCTGTATGAATCAGCGTACCCTTAGGAGGCTTGTAAAAACTCGGCTTAAGTTCTGCACATACTGGACATGTCTTGCATACATTGTGAATATCGTCGACGGAGAAAGGCAAATTTCTACTCCGAACGAAGTGGGCCATACGGGCGATGCCGGGGTGACAAAGGGCAATGTGCATAGTACGTAGATCGTCGACCGTCATTCCGGAGTAGATGGGACGAGACAGGGCGTCGGCCGCAAGATTATCCTTTCCCGGTCTGTACACAATATCAAAGGTATAGTTGGCCAATTCTATGCGCCAGCGTGCAATCTTCTCGTTCTTAATCTTTTGAGAGTGCTTACAGTCGTACATGAAAGCGACTGATTGCTGATCCGTGATTAGTCGAAAATGCTTCCCCAAGAGGAAGTGTCGCCATCTATGGACTGACTCCACTATAGCGTACGCCTCCTTTTCAATCGAGGAATGGTGCCTCTCAATGTCTGACAAGGTCCGTGAAAAGAAAGCCACCGGTTGCCCCCCCCCCCCCCCCACCCTGATTCAGTGTGGCCACGATTGCACAATCTGACGCATCCGTCTCCACCACGAAAGGAACTTTCTCATCGATGGAGGTCACAACAGCCCCAGCTATGTCATCCTTCAGTTGTAGAAAGGATGTCTGAGCAGCCAAGGTCAACAGAAATGTTTTTCATGCGACGAGAGGCCATATCTTCCCTGAGAACCTTGGGACCCACGATGAGTAAATCGCATATAGTCCCTTTATATTGCTCGCTTTAAAGTCACCTGATCGACGGGAGGGGCTAGGTCGAGTATGGGCTGAGAAGCGCCGAATCGGGCCGTATCTCTCCACCAGACACTGTGTAGCCTAAAAGATCTATTGTTTTCACAGAGTAGCTACACTTGGCTTCGTTGAAGGTCAACCGGTATTTACGAGCCACTTACAAGAAGCGCCACAGATTAGCATCGTCGTCCTTCTGGTTCCATCCGCACACAGTCACATTATCCACGTACACGAATACATCTTGCAATTGTTCTGTTGAAAGGATATCGTCTGTTGCCTGTTGAAAGTAGGAACTCTGTTTGTAAGACCGAATGGGAATTTACGAAATTGGTACAACCTCTGGCCAGGCTAGAAGGCCATGTAGGGCCAGTCGACTTCCCATATCGGAATGTGATGATAGGCGCTATGAAGGTCCAGCGTGCTGAAAACTCGATATTTCGATACCGCCTGGACCATATCATCCATTCAAGGGAGCGGGTCGGCATAGAGTTGTGTTAAAAAAAAAAAAAAAAAAAAACACCTTTAGAGGCCATTTCATCGAGTTATGTGAAACTGTTAATTGTTTGCAAGTAGTCAACGACCATGCGTTTGCGATGATTAGCGCTATTCATGACCAGCACTTGAGCCCGCCAAGGTGAGAAACTGGGTTCGATTACTCCCTCGAGCAAACGACGGTTAGTCTCGTCGGCTATAAACTGGACATCAGCCTGAGAATACTGCCTAGATTTCACGGTGACAGGGTGGCAAATAGATGTTAAACTTGGGAACAGTGGAGGACGTTTGATAGCTATCTCAGCTAAACCGCATACCAAGCCCGACACGGCACCTACAGAGAGTGTATGCGCACCACCGAACTGCATCTCTTGACGTTTATGCCGGTTCAAGAAATCATGTCCGAGAAGCACGTCCGAGCAAAGGTTCCGAAACACCAATAACTTCACATCCGGATACGTAACATCATTTGCAATCAGCTTAACCACACAGAAACCGCACATTCGCTGCCAGAAGGCCCCTGAGGCCATGTATACATGCTGTGCCACAGCAACAGTGGGCCACCTGTGGTGCTCGATGAGACACTGGCTGATGAAGATTCGATCACTTCCAGTATCAATCATCGCTTCCACCGCCTCACCGTTTATTTCCACTGGAACCACAGCGCGTGCAAGGCCGCGCGGAGCTCCCCGTGACCCGGAAGATATGCGCGCTCCAGAGAGCATCGTCTGTCACGCTTTGGTGGACCGATAGACCTTGGCGAAGCATCCTTTTTTCCCGCAATTGTGACACGTCATCTCCCGAGCAGGGAATACCGAGCTGGGGTGGTGGCGATTTCTGCAGAAGTAGCATTTGGCAGTTTCCCCAGCAGGGGTCGCCATGGCCGCTGTGCGTGGCTCACTCTCCTCGTCGTCAGAGCCCTCTCCACGGGAACCCTGGCTGGTGATACCCCATGCCGGTGCTGGCTCGGCGGCAGATTCTGACTCCCCGCGATCATCGGCATAGGCCGTAGCACCTGCAGTTACAAATACACGGCTGTAAGTTTCAGATCTGACTTGAGCCGGCTGGAAGACTTGGGCTTGGTCAAAAGCCGTTTTGAAGTCCAGCGTTTCGCTCGCGAGGAGCCGCTGTCGAATCGCGGGAGACTGGAGCCCAGTTATGAAAGCATCGTGCACTAAATCATTAGTGCACTCTACGCCCGTGCGATCCGGTATGGCACAGTCTTTGCTAAGCTGCCGTAAGATCTGTGCGTATTGCTCCAGCGATTCCATAGTCTCCTGTCAGCGCATCGCCAGAAGATGCCACGCATATACAGTGCTGCACGGTTTAACATAGAGAGCCGTCAAGGTTGCTATGGCCTCACTATAGGTCGTGCAAAGGGAAACATTCATAAATGGTATGGGACACGTTGCAAGACAAAACGTTCGGTCGCTGAGCATCTGTAATCTCCAGGACTAAGTCTGTGTCGAGCCATAAGGAGTGACGCCAGTGGGTCAGCTGGCTGACGGCGTCGCTCACACTGCAGGCCCTGGAGAAGCGTTCCACCTTGAGCTTTCCCATGGTCCTGGAACTTCTCAGATCGATTTGAATAAATTGTATTGAAAAACCTTCAAAACCTCACTCCAAGATCCCATGCTTGTATTCAAATCAATCTTTGGCATCCCACACAACAGGCAATAATATAATCAGTCCTACAATCTAATAATAATAATAATAATAATTCATTTATTTTGTATAGCGCTTTTCCAGAAGCCCAAAGGCGCTTTGACAGAGTGGAAAACATAATGCATAACAATACATGAAAACAACAATTGCAAAAAGACAAGAATCAAGAAAACAAACAGCAGCGATATACGGCATATATATAAGACAAGAATCAAAAAGACAAGACAAGAATCAATAGGGAAATATTTAAAGCAAAAGGAGGGAGAAGGAGAAGAGATAGTCAGGGGTTAAATGCTGTGGGTTGAATGTTGAATGCAGCATTGAACAGGTGGGTCTTTAGTGATGTTTTGAATGTGGTGAGTGAGGAGGAGTCTCTGATGGTGTGAGGTAGTGAGTTCCAGAGGGTGGGAGCAGCGATGGAGAAGGCCCTGTCCCCCCAGGATCTGAATTTGGTCCGGATGGAGGGGGTCAGGAGGTTTTTTTTTTTTTTTTTTTTTTTTTTTTTTTTTTTTTGTATACAATATCGAGGCTCGTGAAAGAGCGAACATTAATCACACAGAAAGACAAACCGACACATAAAACATATAACATAGGGAGCGGTAGACAAGATGGGGAGAGAGGGGGAAGAACACAAACACAACATTTGAGAGCAGGGACCGAGAGACATGGAGACATCGAGAGATCTGAGAGAGGGCGAGGGCTTTGGGGGGGGGGGGGCGTGGGAAGGGGGCAGTGGGAGAGGTATAAAATATATGGACACTGCCAGGACTTCCAGGAAAGAAGTTGGAATTTCAAACAAGGTGGATCTGGGGTGAATTAGCGGGGGTAGAAAAGATCAAGGTTTTGGATGGGGGAAGATAAGAGATGGTGGTGAACAGCTGTTTTAAAGACCTGGAGGGAGGAGTGGGATTGAAGGGAGTGAGGGAGTTTGTTCCAGAGGCGGGAGAAAAGAGGAATGAAAGAGTGAAGGTGAGCGGAGAGCCGAGATTTCGGCAGTTTAACCATCAGAGGGTTGCTGGCAGATCTTGTGCGACCTGTAGGAATATTTGGGGGACAGAGCACAGAGAGAGCTGGGGGTGCAAGGCCGGAGAGGAGTCGGTAGAAGACAGAAAGACCACCTACCTGCCTGCGGTGAGTGAGTGAAAGGCCCTCAGAGATAGCTTCATCGCGGGAGATTCCAATAATTCTGAAAGCTTTGGTTTCAACAGCGTGAAGCCGAGCTAGGTGTGAGGCAGGAGCACCGGCCCATAGGGGAGAACAGTATTCCATTGAGCTGCAGATGAAAGCCTTGTATGTGGTGAGGAGCTCAGGTGTGCCGAGGAAGGACTTCGCACGACGGAGGATGCCCAGTCGGCGACTGGCTTTGGAGGCCAGCTTGGAAATGTGGTTTTCCCAAGAAAGATCATGGCAGATAGTGAGACCCAAAATCTTGAGCGACAGAACTTCTTGGAGAGGATTGTTGAGAAAGTAGATGGGAGGGTTGTCCAGTCGATCTTTTCGGAGAGACATAGTAAGAGTGTGAGATTTGTCAGGATTGAAAGACATGTTCCACTTGTTTGACCAGTCTGTGATTTTGTCCAGGTCTTCAGAGAGTGAGGAGGCAGCAGACTGCCGATCTGAGGGAAGAGGAATGGAGCGGCAGAGAGTGGAGTCATCAGCAAAGAGATAGAGAGGATTTTCGAGAGAGTCAGAGAGATCATTGATGAAGACCAGAAAAAGCACGGGGCCCAGAACACTGCCTTGGGGAACTCCAGCCTGAACAGGAAGAGGAGATGAGAGAAACCCATTCAGGGCCACACGTTGACGACGACTAGAGAGGAAGTCCGCCAGCCATGCGTGGAGATTTCCATGGATACCAAAGGAGGAGAGTTTGGTGAGCAGAGCGGGGTGCCAGACAGTGTCGAAGGCACGTGATATGTCGAGGGAGACAGCTCTAATTTCCTGTTTGGCATTGAGGACCTCCATCCATTGTTGAGACAGCAGAAGCAGCATGTCCAGAGTAGAGTGACCTGGTCTGAAACCAAATTGATGATCAGAGATCAAGCCATTGGAGAAGAGGAAAGATTTCATATCAGAAGCAATGATGGATTCCATGACTTTGCTGATAATTGGGAGAAGGCTGATTGGTCTGTAGTTGCTAGGATCTGTTTTTTCACCTTTTTTGTGCAAAGCGGTGATGTTGGCTGATTTCCAAGCAGATGGCAGTTGACCTTGAGCAAAAGAGAGGGTGAAGAGAACAGAGAGAGGGTGAGATAGAGCAGCAGAGCAGGATTTTAGGACCCGTGGGCTGATGCCGTCGGGTCCAGTTGCAGAATCAGAGTCGAGGGTTGACAGAAACTTTTCCACCTTGTCAGGAGGAAAGGACACGGAGTCCAGGAGCAGCAGGGTACGACTGGGTATGGTGGGTACAGAGAGGGATGGGTTTGGGACACAAGATTTAGAGGCAAACACAGAGTTGAGGCATTCAGCTTTTTCACGTGCGGAGTCAGCTGTGTAGCCGTTTGAGGTAAGGGAGGGGATGGAGGGGGAACAAACACCAGAAACGGATTTGACCAGACGCCACCAGGATTTGGAAGAGGGAGACAGATAAGAGAGTTCGGTCTTGAGAACGGAGAGATATTGTTTCCTGGCTCTCCTGAGGGTGGACACACACTTGTTTCGGGCTTTGTGAAAGGAAATGAGATTTCCTTCCGTTGGATTTGCTTTCCAGGAGACGAAGGCAAGTTGTTTCTGGGCAACAGCCTCACCACAAGATTCTGTGTACCATGGACGGGAGGAAGGGTATGACAACTGAAGACGAGATGGGATAAATCTGTGCATGAGAGAGAGCAATTTACTTTGGAAGAATTCCCAGGATGAGTTGATGTCAGAGGTGGTAGAGATGGGAGACCAGTCCAGATGATTGATGGCTGCTTGAAGACC
Organism: Myxine glutinosa; assembly: GCF_964187855.1. Classification (NCBI taxonomy): domain Eukaryota; kingdom Metazoa; phylum Chordata; class Myxini; order Myxiniformes; family Myxinidae; genus Myxine; species Myxine glutinosa. The sequence goes on from NC_136262.1 coordinate 250,065,211, forward strand.
GTGCCAGTTGGCCTGAGTGAAATGCCAGACTCGTCGACGCTGAGCAGGCTCCCTGAGGATGGTCAGAGAGATGTCCACTTTAACAAGGACATGATCAGATGATCCGATCGGAGCAGAAGAAGAGCAGCAGACATTTTCAGGGAAGTTAGTCATAACCAAGTCCAGAAGAGAAGATGTTCCGTTGACTGAGATCCGGGTCGGGAAATTGACAGATTGTGTCAGTCCCAGTGAGTCGCAGAAGTCCTTTGCTGAGGAGCCATGGCTGGTGAGAGAGGTACCCACACCCAGCCAACTGGCATGATGACAGTTGAAATCACCACATATGAGGAAGAGAGAGTTGGGATGAGTAGATAGAAGTTGGTCCATATCATCAGACAGCGAGATGTAGATGGAGTCATCACTGTTTGGTGGACGGTACAACACACATATGAACAAGAGGTGGGAGCGAAGGGGAAGCCGTAGCCAGAGGTATTCCTGGGGGTGAGGTGGAGAGAGTGCAGTGCAGGGCGAGTGAGGAAGAGAGTTTTTGATAAAGATAGCAACCCCGCCTCCAGGACGAGGCTCAGGTCTATCATACCGGAGGAGGGAGTAGCCCGGGAGAGATACTATGGAATCAGAGACATCATAAAGGAGGAAAGTTTCTGTTAAGCAGATCACGTCTGGTTTGACAGAAGCAACCTGTATGGAGAGATCAGTTAAGTTTGAACGAAGGCCCCGGATGTTTGAGGTCCATACCGTTAATGAAGAGGAAGGGGGAGCATCAGATACAGAACAGGGGGGAGGAGGGGTAGGGTAAGATGTGGAAGAGGTGGAAGAGGTAGGGAGAGCTGTTGAAGGTGTGTCAGACATTTCAGAATAGCTCGGAGAAAGGGAAGGATGGGGCGGACAAAAGGTTTGATGGTGATTGGGTGAGCCACAATGAGGTGTTATTTGAGGAGGGGGAAGAGCGAGGCAGAAGGTTGGGGGAGATGGAGGTGAGAGTTTGAAGGGGGAAGAAGCGGGGAGGACGCTTTGAGGAGGGGGAGTGAGCGGGGGGAAATTGAGAAGCAATGAGGGTGGGGAGATTTGAAGGGGAGGGGTGAGGGGGGAGTTTGGGAGGGAAGGGACAAGGGGAGGGATTTGAAAGGGATGGGATATGGGGGAGATTTGGAGGGGAGGGGTGAGGCAGGAGTCTAGGAGGGGAGGGGCGAGGGGGCGTCTTGGCGGGGAGGGGTGAGGGAGTAGTTTAGGAGGGAGGGGGCAAGGGGGGAGATTTGAAAGGGATGGGTGATGGGGAAGATTTGGAGGGGAGGGGTGATGGGGAAGATTTGGAGGGGAGGGGTTATGGGGAAGATTTGGAGGGGAGGGGTGAGATTGGATTTTTGAAAGTGTACGATTTATGGGAAACGAACATTTATTGCAAAATGAGTTTCTTGTGACCTTCGAGTTAAAAATACGTTTAAGGACGCTGGATGGAGGATGGAGTGCAGGAGAGTTTAGGGAATGTAGAACAAAGGCACTATAGGAGATGGATATTTTTTTTGGGATGAATTGATTTGGTGAGCAAGTCGAAAGCAGCCTTTTAAAGAAGAAGAAGAAAAAGGTGTTATAAAATATGACGGAATACATAACTTGAGGGGAAAGTGTAAACATTGAAGGTTAATGAGTGAAAACTATCTGGGGAAATGGGGGAGAAACACGTGGTCGAAGAACGAACGAACGAATAAGAATGAATAAACGAATGAGAACAGAGAAGGAAATGTTTTTTTTTTTTTTGTTTTTTTTTTTTTTTATGAGTTGAGATTTACACAAGGAAGTAGGCTATGGGTGAAAAGACTGGGAATACAGAGAACGAAAGTTATTGGATCACAAACGACGGACCACTGAGAGAAAAACAAAGCCTCAAGGTTGTACAGTGCACACTGTACAAGGCCTTGCTCGCGACACGGCAAACAGACGATCAATTTATGAAAGATAAACACCGAGAAACAACCAAAGTTGCACACAATAACTTCACACACTGAAAGATAAATACAGTTTCGACAAAATACAATTGTGAACAGACTTAACTTCGAAAAACGTGGAGACCGTGCGGAGCTTCGAAAATCCCTGCCGCCGTCTCCAAGATCTCGCGAGATCCCTGACCAGGTTTGAAGGTTGGTACCAGCAGAGCGGAGGTTGCGGGTGGGAGTGTGTCTGGAGAGGAGGTCAGCCAGGTAGGATGGGGCCAGGTTATGGAGGGCTTTGTATGTCAAGAGGAGGATTTTGTACTGGATTCTCTGGGGGATGGGGAGCCAGTGAAGCTTGTAAAGGACGGGGGTGATGTGGTCACGGGTCCGGGAATGAGTGAGTAGACGGGCAGCGGAGTTCTGAATGTATTGGAGTTTATTGGTGATTTTTGAGGGTGAACCATAGAGGAGGCTATTGCAGTAGTCCAGACGGGAGGTGATGAAGGCGTGGATGAGGGTTTCTGCAGCCGTGGAGGAGAGGGATGAGCGGAGACGGGCAATGTTTTTCAGGTGAAAGAAGGCTGACTTTGTGATCTGTTTAGTGTATTTGTCGAAGGAAAGGGTTTGGTCAAAGATGACGCCAAGATTCCGGATGTGAGGGGAGGTGGATACTGGGATACCGTCGATGTTGAGGGCAAAGTTATGGGTGGATTTTGTGAGCGTTTTTGGGCCAATGATGATTATTTCAGATTTATCACAGTTAAGCTTGAGGAAGTTGATTTGAAGCCAGGATTTTATTTCAGTGATGCAGTTTGTCAGGATAGAGTGGGTGTCGGTGGAGACGGACTTGGTGGAGATGAAAAGCTGGATGTCATCGGCGAAGCAGTGGAATTGGAGACCATGACGGCGGATTAAGTGACCGAGCGGGGACAGGTAAAGGATGAAGAGGAGGGGGCCAAGAACTGAACCTTGGGGGACACCTTGGGGGAGGGGAGCAGTGGGGGATTTGCAGTTATTGATGGAGATGAACTGGCATCTGTCAGAGAGGTATGATTTAATCCAAGAGAGGGCAGTGCCGGTGACGTTAAAGGTGGATTCAAGTCGGGTGAGGAGGATAGTGTGATCGATGGTGTCAAAGGCAGCGCTGAGGTCGAGGAGGACGAGAATGTTGAGGTTGCCAGCGTCAGAGGAGAGGAGAAGGTCGTTGGTGATTTTGAGGAGAGCAGTTTCAGTACTGTGGTTGGAGCGGAATCCGGATTGGAATGTTTCATACAAGTTATTGGCAGAGAGATGATGTTTGAGTTGAGTGGCTACAGCGCGTTCCAAAACTTTTGACAGAAAGGGTAGGTTGGAGATGGGTCTGAAGTTGTTTAGGGTGTCAGGGTTTAGACCAGGTTTTTTTAGAATGGGGGTAACAGCAGCAATTTTGAGGGAAGGTGGGACGATGCCTGTAGACAGGGAGGAGTTTATTGTTGCAATGATAAGTGGAGAGAGAGCAGGGAGGGAGGCTTTGACAAAGCTGGAGGGGATGGGGTCAAGAGTGCAGGTGGCAGTTTTCATTCCTATGAGGAGTTCAGAGAGGTCAGTAGGAGAGATTGGGGAGAACCGAGACAGGGGATGGCAGGACAAGGGGGGGCAGGTGGTTGGAGGGGGAGCGGGTGCGGCGGTGGTCAAGCTGTTGTAGATGTTGTCAATTTTGCGTTGGAAGAAAGAGAGGAAGGAGATGCAGTTGTCTACTGTGAATGACTGGGTGGTGGTGTTCAGGGGGCGGAGGAGTTTGTTTATTGTCGAGAAGAGTGCTTTTGGGTTTCCGGAGCCAGAGTGGATAATTTGAGAGTAGTAGGCAGAGCGGGCGCGGGAGAGGGCATCTTTGTAGTGTTGTATGTGGTCCTTGTAGGCTTGGGAGTGAACTGTGAGACCCGTTTTATTGCGGAGTCTTTCAAGTTGGCGAGCACGAGTTTTCATCAGGTGGAGTTCAGGGGTAAACCAGGGAGCAGAATGGGTGAAAGAAACTGTTTTGGTTTTTACAGGCGCAAGCTGGTCAAGGCAGGAGGAGAGAGTGTGGTTGTAGTAGTCAGTGAGGTCGGAAGGGGTGTGGAGGTCAATGAAGGGAGAAGTGGACATTTTTTCAGAGAGGGTGGATGAGAATGAGGTAGGTGAAAGAGCGTTTAGCTTACGGAAGTTGATTGTGCGATAATGCCTTGGTGTTGGGGCGGGGATGTTGATGGTCAGAGTGATGGCTAAGTGGTCAGAGAGGGTGAGGTCGGAGCCATAGAGATGGTGCAAATTTAATCCAGTGGAGCAGACAAGGTCCAAAATGTGACCACGGATATGGGTAGGAAAGTCGACATGTTGAGTGAGGTTAAAGCAGGTGAGTAAATCAGTGAAGTCAGTGGTTATTGTGGAGTCAGTGGAGTCCATGTGGATATTGAAATCACCAAGGAGGAGGATTGAGGGGGAGAGGGAACATAGCTGGGTCAGAAAGTAGGAGAAGTCAGACAGGAATGATGGGTGTGGTTTGGGAGGGCGGTAGACGACAGCCATGACTGACTGCGTGTGACCAGAGAGTTTTAAAGCCAGGTGTTCAAATGATGGAGCAGATGAGATGGAGATGAGGTTGGTCTTGATGTCTTGACGGTGGATAACGGCAATTCCACCACCTCGGCCCTCCGAGCGTGGTTTATTGACGTAGGAATATCCATTGGGTGTGGTGAGGTTGAGTGTGTAGTAGTCCAGAGGTTGTTGCCAGGTTTCGGTGAGACAGAGAAAGTCCAGTTTGTTATCCAGGATGTATTCGTTCAGGATGAGGCATTTATTGTTGAGGGACCGGGTGTTGAACAGGGTGAGCTTGATGTTGTTTTGAACAGCAGGGATGAATTCAGGTGATTTAGCCAGGGTTCGTAGGCAAGAGGTGCGATCGTGTGGGTTGCTGTGACCAGGTGCGCTGGGACGAAGAGTGAGAGTGCGCTGAGCCGACCAGAGGACGGGGATGGAGTGACCTGATTGCAAATAAACAAACTTGCGACCGGAGCCACGGTGAATGTACCTGGGTCGTCGGAGGAGTCCATTTGATTTGATGGCAGAGATGCATGATGGGGTGGAGCGGGTATTGAGCAGAAGAAGCCTTGCGGCGGAGTACTTCAGAGCCATGCCAGGCAGGAGCGAAGGGACGAGTACGAGGCCAAGGTCGAGGAGGCAAAGCGGCAAACGCAGCGGCAAACGACTGCAGCCGCTAATCAAGACCACAGCGGCAAACAAGGCCACAAGGCCACCGGCAAACAAGGCCACGGCCACAATCAACGGGAGCGGGCCTTTCGAATTCCGTATTCCGTACCATCAAAAGCAGATTCCGTTATCCAGCCGGAGAACACGCGGCACGTGCGGGTGTGAAAAGGCAGGACAGGTGTGAGATGTCAGGTCAGAAAGGTAGAAGCAGACCCTGTACATCCATCCAGTCGGAGAAGCGGCGAATATGCAACGCCAGCGTCCTCTCGCAACCGAACCCGGAAGTGATGTGACGGCATGGTAATTACATGACCTTGTTCTTACATTCGAAGTAATAAGGCATTTAAAGCAAAGCCAAGCATTTAAAACATTAGTCATGAATCCCAGTCACTTCTTACCAATAAGATTCAGCGCTCATCTCAGCATAACTCATTCAGCAGACAAGATAATGACCTCCTCTCAGACCGAGCGCTTGCCCCTAAATAGGCATTCAATATGCCCCACGCCAAGGATGGCTCTTCTTCTTCTTCCTCATTTTCACCACACTCCCAATGGTGAAGAATCACTTTGAAATTAAATAATTCCTGTATCCGAATCCATATTCAGCTCTTCGCTAAAATCGAATCTGTTTGCCCTTGTCACACCCCCAACCTGTCCACCAAGTTTCGTCCAAATACATCCATAACTCGTTGAGATATCGTGCATTGTATCTGTTTTACCCTATCGTTCAATGGTGAAGAAACACTTAAAAATTAAATAATTCTCGTATCCGAATCCATAATCAGATCTTCACCAAAATCGAATCGATTCGTCCTTGTCACACGAACAACCTGTCCACCAAGTTTCGTCCAAATCCGTCCATACCTTTTTTAGATATCCTGCTATATGTCGGTTTTCGCCCGATCTCGCAATGGTGAAGTCACTTTAAAAATGTATACTAGCTGGTCTGAATGCGGATCTTCACCAAAATCTAATCATTTCGTCCTTGTCACATACACTACCTGTCTGCCAAATTTGTCCAAATCCGTCAACAATACCACCACATACGAAACTTTCATCCGCAGCTTGATGGAATACTGCTATCCCCTCTGGGCTGGTACTCCTGCCTCACACCTAGCTCGGCTTCACGCTGTAGAAACCAAAGCTTTTATGGTCATTGGTATCTCCGGAGATGAAGCTGATTCTGAGGGCCTTTCTCTCTCTCACCACAGTCAGGTTGGTCGTCTTTCTTTCTTCTACCGACTCCTCTCTGGCCTAGCTCCCCCAGCTCTCTCTGTGCTCTGTCCCCCAAATATTCCTGAGGTCGCACAAGAACTGCCAGCAACCCTCTTCTGGTGAAACTGCCAAAATCAAAACTCTCTGCTCACCTTCACTCTTTCATTCCTCTTTTTTTCCCGCCTCTGGAACAAACTCCCACACTCTCTTCAATCCCACTCCTCCCTCCAGGTCTTTAAAACAGCTGTTCACCACCATCTGTTATATTCCCCCATCCAAAACCTTGATCTTTTCTACATCGACATCATTGATCCTGGAACACAGCACCTTGAACTGCATCTATAAAGATGATGCATAAGGAGAGAAGTGCTTCCTACAAAATGGTCAACTATTGAGGAGACCATTGGTCTCCTTGGAAGTATCTGCATAATATATGTCTGTGTTAGGAGCGAGTTTTGCATGACAGCCCATAATTTTATTTGAGAGAGATCTATTTGCTCTTTAAATTTAATGGGAATAAATTTACAATCTTGTTTCCACCTTTCCACTTTGTGTTGAATGCTGCAGCTGAACCAGCTGTGCAGACTTTCAAAATTCTGGATGAAACAATGTTCCGAATTGAAATATACAACCAAGTGGTTGACCCATTTCTTGTTTGCCTGCAGAAACACCCACTCCCCATAATGCCACAGACAAACCTGCAGAATTGCTGCTAAAAGCATCATCCATGTACCGCCTTGTTCTTACATTCGAGGGAGTAGTTGATGATACCTGTTCTTGAACAACTAAGTGTCTCTGAATTTGGAATGTTGTGCTTGGAACTCGTGGACCTTTAACCTATGTATGCATCAAACGGTGAGTTGTTTATGTGGTGGTGCATCATCTGTTGCCATCCAGCATTCCATTTGTCATTTCAATAGGAAACCATTTCTTTACACAGAAGTTGGATGTTCCTTCAGAAAGGATGTTATTCCCACCTGCCTGAAAGAATCCAACTCACCTCGCGGTCACATTTGCTATGTGTGGGTGAGAATAGCACTGCATTAAAGTCTCTCTCAAAACACGATCTTCATTACCTTTCTGGCTCATCATGATTGAATTCTGGCTCATCATGATTGATTTCTGGTTCATCATGATTGATTTCTGTCTGATCATGATTGATTTCTGGCTGATCATGATTGATTTCTGGCTGATCATGTTTGATTTCTGGCTGATCATGATTGATTTCTGTCTGATCATGATTGATTTCTGGCTCATCATGATTGATTTTTGGCTGATCATGATTGATTTCTGGTTCATCATGATTGATTTCTGCCTCAGTGATTTATTTCTGCCTCATCGTGATTGATTTCTGCCTCATTGTGATTGATTTCTGCCTCATCGTGATTGATGTCTTCCTCATCGTGATTGATTTCTGGCTCATCACGATTGATTTCTGGTTCATCATGATTGATTTCTGTGTCATTGTGATTGATTTCTGGCTCATCATGATTGATTTCTGGCTCATCATGATTGATTTCTGGCTCATCATGATTGATTTCTGGCTCATCATGATTGATTTCTGGCTGATCATGATTGATTTCTGGCTTATAATGATTGATTTCTGCCTTATCGTGATTGATTTCTGCCTCATCCTGATTAATTTCTGCCTCATTGTGATTGATTTCTGCCTCATCATGATTGATTTCTGCCTCATCGTGATTGATTTATTCTGAATCATGATTGATTTCTGGCTCATCATGATTTATTTCTGGCTCATCATGATTGATGTCTGCTTCATCATGATTCATTTCTGGTTCATCATGATTGATTTCTGGCTGATCATGATTGGTTTCTGGCTGCTCATGATTGATTTCTGGCTCATCATGTTTGATTTCTGGTTCATCATGATTGATTTCTGGTTCATCATGATTGATTTCTGGCTCATCATGATTATTTTTTGGCTCATCATGATTGATTTCTGGTTCATCATGATTGATTTCTGTGTCATCGTGATTGATTTCTGGCTCATCATGATTGATTTCTGGCTCATCATGATTGATTTCTGGCTGATCATGATTGATTTCTGGCTCATCATGATTGATTTCTGGCTCATCATGATTGATTTCTGGCTCATCATGATTGATTTCTGGCTCATCATGATTTATTTCTGGCTGATCATGATTTATTTCTGGCTGATCATGATTGATTTCTGGCTCATCATGATTGATTTTTGGCTCATGATTTATTTCTGGCTCATCAGGATTGATTTCTGGCTCATCAGGATTGATTTCTGGCTCATCATGATTGATTTTTGGCTCATCATGATTGATTTCTGCCTCATCGTGATTGATTTCTGCCTCATCGTGATTGATTTCTGCCTCATCGTGATTGATTTCTGCCTCATCTTGATTGATTTCTGCCTCATCGTGATTGATGTCTTCCTCATCGTGATTGATTTCTTCCTCATCATGATAGATTTCTGGCTCATCATGATTGATTTCTGGCTCATCATGATTGATTTCTGTCTGATCATGATTGAATTCAGGCTCATCATGATTGATTTCTGGCTGATCATGATTGATTTCTGGTTCATCATGATTGATTTCTGTGTCATCGTGAATGGTTTCTGGCTCATCATGATTGATTTCTCGCTGATCATGATTGATATCTGGCTCATCATGATTGATTTCTGGCTCATCATGATTGATTATTGGCTCATCATGATTGATTTCTGCCTCATCGTGATTGATGTCTTCCTCATCGTGATTGATTTCTTCCTCATCATGATAGATTTCTCGCTGATCATGATTGATTTCTGGCTCATCATGATTGATTTCTGGCTCATCATGATTGATTTCTGGTTCATCATGATTGATTTCTGGTTCATCATGATTGATTTCTGTGTCATCGTGATTGATTTCTGGCTCATCATGATTTATTTCTGGCTGATCATGATTGATTTCTGGCTCATCATGATTTATTTCTGGCTGATCATGATTGATTTCTGGCTCATCATGATTGATTTCTGGCTGCTCATGATTGATTTCTGGCTCATCATGATTGATTTCTGGCTCATCATGATTGATTTTTGGCTCATCAAGATTGATTTTTGGCTCATCATGATTGATTTCTGCCTCATCATGATTGATTTCTGCCTCATCGTGATTGATTTCTGGCTCATTGTGATTGATTTCTGGCTCATCATGATTGATTTCTGGCTCATCATGATTGATTTCTGCCTCATCATGATTGATTTCTGCCTCATCATGATTGATTTCTGCCTCATGATTGATTTCTGCCTCATCCTGATTGATTTCTGCCTAATCATGATTGATTTCTGCCTGATCATGATTGATTTCTGGCTCATCATGATTGATTTTTGGCTCATCATGATTGATTTCTGGCTGCTCATGAATGATGTCTTCCTCATCGTGATTGATTTCTGGTTCATCATGATTGATTTCTGGTTCATCATGATTGATTTCTGGCTGATCATGTTTGATTTCTGGATGATCATGTTTGATTTCTGGTTCATCATGATTGATTTCTGTCTGACCATGATTGATTTCTGGCTGATCATGTTTGATTTCTGGCTGATCATGATTGATTTCTGTCTGATCATGGTTGATTTCTGGCTCATCATGATTGATTTCTGGCTGATCATGATTGATTTCTGGTTCATAATGATTGATTTCTGCCTCATAGTGATCGATTTCTGCCTCATCGAGATTGATTTCTGCCTCATTGTGATTGATTTCTGCCTCATCGTGATTGATTTCTGCCTCATCGTGATTGATGTCTTCCTCATCATGATTTATTTCTTCCTCATCATGATTGATTTTCTGGCTCATCATTATTGATTTCTGGTTCATCATGATTGATTTCTGGTTCATCATGATTGATTTCTGTGTCATCGTGATTGATTTCTGGCTCAACATGATTTATTTCTGGCTGATCATGATTGATTTCTGGCTCATCATGATTTATTTCTGGCTGATCATGATTGATTTCTGTGTCATCGTGCTTGATTTCTGGCTCATCATGATTGTTTTTTGGCTCATCAAGATTGATTTTTGGCTCATCATGATTGATTTCTGCCTCATCATGATTGATTTCTGCCTCATCGTGATTGATGTCTTCCTCATCGTGATTGATTTCTACCTCATCGTGATTGATGTCTTCCTCATCGTGATTGATTTCTTCCTCATCATGATTGATTTCTTCCTCATCATGATAGATTTATGGCTCATCATGATTGATTTCTGGCTCATCATGATTGATTTTTGGCTCATCAAGATTGATTTTTGGCTCATCATGATTGATTTCTGCCTCATCGTGATTGATTTCTGCCTCATCGTGATTGATTTCTGCCTCATCGTAATTGATTTCTGCCTCATCGTGATTGATTTCTGCCTCATCGTGATTGATTTCTTCCTAATCATGATTGATTTCTGCCTGATCATGATTGATTTCTGGCTCATCATGATTTATTTCTGGCTCATCATGGTTGATGTCTGCTTCATCATGATTGATTTCTGGTTCATCATGATTGATTTCTGGCTGATCATGATTGGTTTCTGGCTGCTCATGATTGGTTTCTGGCTGCTCATGATTGATTTCTGGCTCGTCATGATTGATTTCTGGTTCATCATGATTGATTTCTGGGTCATCATGATTGATTTCTGGCTGATCATGTTTGATTTCTGACTCATCATGATTGTTTTTTGGCTCATCAAGATTGATTTTTGGCTCATCATGATTGATTTCTGCCTCATCGTGATTGATTTCTGCCTCATCGTGATTGATGTCCTCCTCATCGTGATTGATTTCTACCTCATCATGATTGATGTCTTCCTCATCGTGATTGATTTCTTCCTCATCATGATTGATTTCTTCCTCATCATGATAGATTTATGGCTCATCAGGATTGATTTCTGGCTCATCATGATTGATTTTTGGCTCATCAAGATTGATTTTTGGCTCATCATGATTGATTTCTGCCTCATCGTGATTGATTTCTGCCTCATCGTGATTGATTTCTGCCTCATCGTGATTGATTTCTGCCTCATCGTAATTGTTTTCTGCCTCATCGTGATTGATTTCTGCCTCATCGTGATTGATTTCTTCCTAATCATGATTGATTTCTGCCTGATCATGATTGATTTCTGGCTCATCATGATTTATTTCTGGCTCATCATGGTTGATGTCTGCTTCATCATGATTGATTTCTGGTTCATCATGATTGATTTCTGGCTGATCATGATTGGTTTCTGGCTGCTCATGATTGGTTTCTGGCTGCTCATGATTGATTTCTGGCTCGTCATGATTGATTTCTGGTTCATCATGATTGATTTCTGGCTGATCATGTTTGATTTCTGGATGATCATGTTTGATTTCTGGTTCATCATGATTGATTTCTGTCTTATCATGTTTGATTTCTGTTTCATCATGATTGATTTCTGTCTGATCATGATTGATTTCTGGCTGATCATGATTGATTTCTGGCTGATCATGATTGATTTGTCTGATCATGATTGATTTCTGGCTCATCATGATTGATTTCTGGCTGATCATGATTGATTTCTGGTTCATCGTGATTTATTTCTGGCTCATCATGATTGATTTCTGGATGATCATGATTGATTTCTGGATGATCATGATTGATTTCTGGATGATCATGATTGATTTCTGGTTCATCATGATTTATTTCTGGCTGATCACGATTGATTTTTGGCTCATCATGATTGATATCTGGTTCATCTGATTGATTTCTCGCTGATCATGATTGATTTCTGGTTCATCATGCTTGATTTTTGGCTGATCATGATTCTGTTTCTGGCTCATCATGATTGATTTCTGGCTGACCATGATTGATTTCTCGCTCATCATGATTGATTTCTGGCTCATCATGATTGATTTCTGGCTGACCATGATTGATTTCTCGCTCATCATGCTTGATTTCTGGCTGATCATGATTCTGTTTCTGGCTCATCATGATTGATTTCTGTCTGATCATGATTGATTTCTGGCTGATCATGATTGATTTCTGGCTGATCATGATTGATTTGTCTGATCATGATTGATTTCTGGCTCATCATGATTGATTTCTGGCTGATCATGATTGATTTCTGGTTCATCATGATTTATTTCTGGCTCATCATGATTTATTTCTGGATGATCATGATTGATTTCTGGATGATCATGATTGATTTCTGGATGATCATGATTGATTTCTGGTTCATCATGATTTATTTCTGGCTGATCACGATTGATTTTTGGCTCATCATGATTGATTTCTGGTTCATCTGATTGATTTCTCGCTGGTCATGATTGATTTCTGGTTCATCATGCTTGATTTCTGGCTGATCATGATTCTGTTTCTGGCTCATCATGATTGATTTCTGGCTGACCATGATTGATTTCTCGCTCATCATGATTGATTTCTGGCTGCTCATGATTGTAGCTGGTCGTTTAAATGACGGTGGAGAGCAGAATGTCTGTATTACATTTAATGGCTCTCTTTGACTCCAATGAAATGATGAACATCAGTCTCATCACATTGTCACAATCTTCCTCAATAAATCATCTCTCTCCCTCTGGTAACTTTCCAGGAGCTGTTCCAATGGCCAAACATATTGGCTTTTGAATAAAAGTGAAGTCGTGTGCTACACACCTTGCACAAACAAAAGTGAATTTTAAATGAGAATGAATGAATATTTCTACACTTTCACATTTTGACAACCACCCACTTCTCACAACACCTGCATTCATGGATGGAAAGGCCAAACCCCACTATTCTCGTGCAGGTACCAACTTCCTGCGAAACGATGCCATTACAACAATGCCCTCGCTAGCAAAGAGTCTCAATTTAAATCCAACAGAGCACAATTGGAACATTCTTAGGCATATAATTAAGATAATGGACCCTCACGTGTAAACTCTGGCACAAATGAAGCCTGCACAGTGCTTTGCACCAGGAATGGCAACACGTCCCTTTGGATTTTCTTTGTCGGGTACTTCAGTGGATGAGAAGAGAGTTTCAGCAGCCTTTTGTTCAGATGGTCACACACATTATTGAGTTTTTGAGATATTCCTTCCAAGTGACGTCAGTGGATGTCATTGACTAGTCTTGAGCCTACATCTATATGATAAGATCCATTGTCTCTGCATCATTTCTGTATCTCCCCCCAAACCACTTGTTACATGATGTTAAAATTGGTACCATATTAATCACTAAGGACCAAGACAGTCCAGGATAAAAAAATTTGACAAACACATTTCATCATTCACATGGATAAATGTCCATACAAAAGCAAGCAGGAAGTACTTTTCGCATGCCTTGGCGACAAGTCGTGAGATGCTACCGAGTTTCTGTGTGAGGCTAGATGCAATGCGATTGGCTCCTGGAAAGTGAAGTCAACAACCCTCACTTAAACATTAACTTCCGTTCTTAAAAATTCCAAAAAAAATTTGACCTACAAATAATGCACCAAAAACTGAGGCTTGCTATTCCCAGGATGTGTTTCCACCAGGCCCATTTTAAAGTCATCCACCAAAGGTAGCCGGTGGATATGTTTTCCCTCCTGTCTGTCTGTCTCTCTGATTGTATGAATGTCTGTCTGTGAGCAGAATATCTCAAGTATTTGTGGACGAAATTTGGTGGACTGATTCGGTGTGTGAAAAGAATGAATCGATTCGATTTGGTGAAGATCTGGAACCGGATTCAAAAATTTTTTTTTTATGATTCTTCACTTATTCTTCACTTCACTTATTACGTGATTCTTTTTAAGATTGAGAGATTCGGCCAAAAACGATATATAGTGCGATATCTCAAAACGCTGTGGATGAGATGCTTAGGTGACGAGAACAAACCGATCTGTTTTTGGTTCAGTTCGGGATGCAGATCCGACCTATTAGTCAGGTTCACTATGTTTTTTCGTTCAAAATTTTGGTAGATTAGCAAAACTATACATTTTTGGAATATTCAGAGCATGAGGAATCCAAAAATTAATGTTTACATTTGCGTAGACACCTTTGCGAAAATGACACTCAGGACAGTGATGAAGATCTGTAAAAGCATATTCCTGAACGGTATCGACCTAGTAGATCCTGTGTATAGGACTTATAGTTCAATCTGATACTACCTATAACTTCCTATAACAACCTATAACTTCAAAGGACTTGCAATATCATGTATTATGTAATACAGTTATATCACAAATATAAAGACAATGGTTTTCAATTACCTTTGTTTGTTGCTTTTCTATCATCCTGAGCACTATTTTGAGGCCTTTATTGGATTCCTTGACCCAGAAAATATAGGATTAGCATATTTAATTAAGTCTCTAGGTTGACTAGAAGCCGAGATCGCGCAAAATATGTATTTTATGGCGGCCATTTTCAAAATCCAAAATGGCGGCCATGCAGGTGTCTGTGCAAATGCCAACATTGATTTTCAGATTCTCCATGCTTGATTCCAAAAATGTACAGGTTTGCTAATCCCAAAATTTTGAAAGAAATTATATTTGTTAACATAGTGAACCTGACTATATCAGTAGGATACAAAATGTAAACTCTTAAGCCTGGCAGAAGTATGCGCTCTACTGAGTGTCCTTCTAGTTGTCCATTTGAATAGTTGTTGACTGCAGCATGGAGAGAGCCTGCTAGTACATGAAAATATTCCTATTCCGCAATTTTAGAGCAAAACTTTATACTCTCTGTTTACTTATATCGAGCAAAACCAATAAAATAACTCTCTTTTTGGAGTTGCTTGACATCTTTCAGTACTGTACTATTGAATTATTATCCAGATTTCCTTTTTGCATTAACAAGCTTACTCCCTGTACTTTCATGAACATTTTATAGCTCCTGACAATTTACTTATGCAATATAATTAAATTTCACTCATGCAAGGAAATGAATCTCCTGTCAATGATGTCAACATCCCAGTATGTGCTTGCTAAATAAGTGAGGGGATGTTGGAGGCATTCAAGGAGAAGAAAATAAACCATGCAACACAGTTACTTGAATTGACATTATATATATATATATATTTATATATATATATATAGTTGCGGAATTCCAACGTCGGCCTTCCCCACTTACCAAGGGGGGATTAATCCCCTCGCTTATGACTGACCGACGTGGTCCCTGTGGCTGTACAGCGACCTCCGGAAAGGCCGGTGGCACAGCCCCGTTCGTACCGCGGACAGATGTTAATTGCCGAGCGGTTTTAAGCAACCGCGGCACGAACTATTAACAATGACTAGACCCGATTCCTGAACGTTGGCCAAATCGTGCCACAAGTATTCAATTTGGAAAAGACAAAGACGACGGATGTGAAGAAGAGGAAGACAGAAGTAGGAAATACGAATATAATTTATTACTACTATTTACACAATGAAAGAAACCAAGGAAGAAGGAAGGATAATAAAATAAAAGCCAGACAGAAGCAAGGAGACACAGTGCAACGCTAGCTTACCTATGGCAGTCTTACTTATACCCAGGGACAAGACACACAAAGACAGACTACGAGCACACTTACACGGGGGATGATGACAGGAATGGCAGGAGGTGGATGGCTGGAGGGGGAGGAAGGCACGTAGCTGGCTGGAGCTTGATTCCGCACGGGACGTCGGGCTGGACCTCGACGGACACCGATGCCACCGATCCTGGTTCCCGCGGGGTAACGGGTCGGAGCTGCCTGGTGGAGCCAACGCTACCTGGTGGAGTTAAAGCTGCTGGTCGAGCCAAAGCTGCTGGTGGGGGGTCTGGCGTGACGGGTTCTCTCTCTCTTGAACTTAATGGTTCACTCTCTTCACCGTATATCTCCTCTCCCTCTGACGCAACCCTCCCAAAGGCTTCCGCGCGCGTTTTTATATCGCCTCTGGTGATCAAGCCGCCGGCCGCTAGGACACGACCATCGGTGAGCTCACCTCGGCCCTGATTGGTCGCGAGGGCTCATCGATCCCGCCCCCTTGATGAAGCATTGGCAAGGCCACGCCTTGTTCCCGGCGCTGGGCCGAATCCTCCCACCTTCTTCTCCGAGATGACCTCGCCGTAATGGCGGCAAATGCAGTTGGCAATGAAAGGGAATCTATCTTATTTCAATTCGGTGCAATGCAGTGTCAATTAATGGGAGACAGAGCCTTAAACTAATACACATAATAAGGAAATAACTATTTAGAAGGGTATATGGTGGCCTACGTGCTTGTGATGGATTAACTAAGAGGACGACCTTTGACCTTTACACTCAACGGAGGTATTTACAAGGATCATTACACTATTTACAGAGGGTGATATTTACAACAAAGGACTCTCACATCCGCAACACTGCACCCTCATCCTCCAGGCACGTCCCGGGCCTATAAAACTTTACTTAGTGTGACACGTAGGTGTAGTTCCCTCTACAATAAACCTGACCCTGAGTGTGACAGTTTTAAAACACAAATAAATATGTCCCTCTGCTGCATTGCACCCTACCTAACAGATTCACGCCCACAGCTAACCGAATTGCGGAATGGTTCTCAAACTAAACATGAACGGTGGGGAGCATTATTTACAAGTGACGCTGATGTATTTACACTGCAACCCAGGACCTGCGATTGTTATTTTGGGGGGGTGGGGGGGGAGACAGCCTGCGCTGCATCGACGCACCAGCACCAACAAAGAGCACCATAAAGCACCAAAAAGCCCCATAAAGCACCAGTCAGTGCACAGTCACCACAGTTTAAAAAAAAAAAAACCCCTGCTGGTGGTCTTGCTCTTCGGCTCCCTCTGCTGGCCGTTGTTCTTCCAGATGTTGTCTTTCTTGTTCTTCTTACTGGCAGCCTACTTGGTGGATATAACGATAAAAAGCACAAAAGGTGTCCATTTTTATTTATGGCCCACAGGGGCCAACTATGGGTGGTTCACCTATGGGCTTGGTGCCACCTCACCGGGTCCGAAAGCAAGATCTTGGGCCATCATGGCCGGTCCCAGCAGAGGGGCCATGCACCAACCCGTGGGGTCCATAAGTGGTGCTCAGCCACAGACACGTGGTCCATAAGTGGTGCATCGATGCAGGCAGCTGGTTGCGGGGGTTCGGGCACACCGACGCGGCCCTTCGCACGCTCCCCTCAGTGCCCAGAGAGCACGATCCATGGGTCGGGGAAGGAAGACAGGGAAGACAGGTAAGTGAGGGGTAAGGTCACAAGGGTACACATCAACGAAGGCAATGCAGAGTGAGGTGCGTCTGGAGACTGAGCGGAGAAAAGCTCGTCCCTACCGTACGCCACCCCCCCCTGTCACCTATTCCACCCTTGCCCTTAACCATATTTACAACAATTTACAATTCGTCTCGACCGTCACGTCTTCCCCATATCTCCCCTATACCAAATTCGTCACAATCCCACTAATCCAAATTTGCCATCACCAATTCATCATCAATCCTCATAAGGAGGAAGAGATGGAACAACAACACAATGTCACACCCACGTCATGATGCGTCTCACATTCCAAACATTTGCACAATAATAATAATAACAACAAACCATGGCACAGTGTGGAGTTTTGTCACCCCAGGTGAGTGGATGTAGATGGTGCGAGGAGATTTCAATCCTAACTACATTCTAAATGACTTTAACCACTTTACACTACCCGGGGTCTTTCCCTGCCAATCCATTTGCCATCTTACACTATGCGGTTTTAAGAACCAAATTCCCATTAACCAAACTGTGGTGCTTCATCAATTTGGGGTCTCACTCCCCCGATTCAACTCCCTGTGCCTTTGCACAATTTCAGGACTGGGTCATGTGGCTCTCCCAGCAGGTCTACCCACCTGCACACCTCCACCACTGCAGTTGCCTCTGAGCTTACCTGCTCCTTACCCTAACCTATCTACCTGGGGAAGGCCCTCTGGCGCTCTCCCCACTCAGTGCCCTCTCTGGCACTGGGCTACCCGGGTCTGTCCTCTGGATCCTCGGGCCCCATCCACAACTCTAACGGCTCCCAGAGCCCACCTGCGGCCTCACCTGGCCGACATCCTAACAGTGGCGGAGTGCCCATTTAACTACACACACTAACAGGCCACACGCCCAGCCATTTCCATGTCACTAATGCTCCCATCCAAACACCATTCTTACACACGCACCACAGATGCCAATATCCAACCACAATTTACCTACTCCCTCTACCTAACTCTTAAACTACCCTCCCCGGGTATTCGTGATGGGGTACATCCTCCCCATACACACCTTCGCACCATCCACTCCACTCCACAGTTTCCACCATACTCACTCCATACCATCCATTCCATACTCCATATATTCCAGACCATTTATTCCATAGAACCATGCTCACCTGTATTTGCACACCTGTGCCATCACACCTGGTGCTTCCTGCACCCTTCTTCCTCCAGGACAATTTGCTCAACACAACACACAATCACCATTACTCACTCATACACTGCTCCATACACCTGTTCACTTGCACACCTGTGCAATCACACCTGGTGCCACCTGCACCCTCCTTCCTCCCAGGCTTCTTCAATCATTCAATACAATGCACAACCACAATTGTTCCTCATGCACTGCTCCATACACTTCCACGCTCAATACAATCCACAATCACCATTGCACTTTTCACAATACACTTCCAAATACACTTTCAACACTCACACGGCATCATCCGATCTAACTACTCCCCTCTGAAACTCGCGCTTCCCAGTCGCCCCTTTAAACTAAGCACATCCCATGTCGTTATCATCCATTCTAACCTCCCTATGTCCCCGACTACCTGTCCAAAGTCGCTACTTACCTCTACCGTTACCTATGGTCACCTCTAGGTCCCTATCATTTTATCCTAACCCTCCCTGGCTAGGTTTTCACCGCCAAACCCCATAAAACTATAGCTCATCTGCCCGCTATGTGAGGGATGGCAGAGTTGCCATCCCACCACATCGGGCATGTCCCACTATCAAGTTTTGCCATCAAATTCCAACCAATCAAAAATTTGCCAATCATCTGCCAATCAGTTTAACAATCAGTTGCCAATCAAATTTTTGCCAATCCTATTCACTATTCCAAAATTTCGAATCCAAAACACTATCATCATCACAGTCCACTATATCTGAGCCTCGGTGCGTCGTTACATCATTAAAACTCGGCTTCGCAAAGCCAAGCAATGAATTCGGGTGGTTTGGTCACTTGCAGGTTGAATCCGTCCGGCATTCGGTTCAGGGGAGGGGATTTGGTCGGGCCGAGATTCCACGCACCATCTCGGCGCGGATCCTTGCGGCCTCCGGCCCGATGGCTCAATCTCGCCCGGTCGGAACCCCGTCCCCGCCACAAGGGGGCACCGTTCCGATCCCTTCTACCTGTCCCTGAACCGGACCGGTCGCCTTGCCCGGCAAAGCCTGGACTCGACCGTGTGGGGCGGGGCAGGCCCGAATCGGCAACGACGCTTCGAAGAGAAGCGATGCAGCACCGATCCGCGCCGGGCCGAGCATCCAACAAAGCGCACCGCGCCCCAAGTGCTCGCGTCGGCTATCCGTTGCCCTAAACGCTGCTCCGTTTAACGTCGATGCCTTACTCGCATACGCGACCTGTTTTACACTCACCAAGCCCGGCGTTCCAACGCCGCCCATACATTCCACACACTCCATCCATTCCACCACCGCACTCCCTGTTACACACCACACCTCTCGCGCACTCTCGTCGTTCGCACACTTCTCCTCCATTACGTCCTCCGCAACACTCACCATGGGCGTGCACTCTCGCAGCCACCCACTCACGCATTTCCATGGGCTCTCCCACACCCGCGCCACAACCAACTCAGGTGTGCTTCCTCGCACACTCATCCCAAGCGTGCATCCTCGCACCCACTCCTCGGTCACATTCTCTGTGACAACCATAGGTGTGCACTCTTTTGCACACCCGATCACGCGCTTCCATGTGCCCTCTCGCACCTGTGCCACTACCAACTCAGGTGTACACTCTCACACACGTTCCACCACCACCTTACTCTCCGTGTCACACTCCGTACACTCCGACGTGCATTCTCGCTCACACTCGGTTTCACACTCGCGCTCCGATGTGCCCTCTCGCACCTGCGCCACCACCAACTCACTCTCCGTGTCACACTCCGTACACCCCGACGTGCATTCTCGCTTGCACTCGGTTTCACACTCGCGCTCCAATGTGCCCTTTCGCACCTGCGCCACCACCAACCCACTCTCCGTGTCACACTCCGTACACTCCGACATGCATTCTCGCTCGCACTCGGTTCCACACTCGCGCTTTGTAACATGCTCATTCCCCGATGCACACTTTTTTCCCACAAGCGCGCCATTTCCACTCGCACCACTCACAGGGGATCCTTCACCAACGCACGGATGCTTTCTCGATCCCAAGCGCGTGAAAATTCTTTCTGCGCCAAACATCCTTTTACAAAATCTCCCCGCACAATATACAGCACGACTCACCTGGGGGATTCTTCTCCTTCGCTCCAACACCACCTGCAAACTTTCATTGGTGTTATTAAGCACAGCATCGTGATGTGAGCAGGGACTTTGCACATTTTCCATCTTTCCCTGCCGCGAGTGCTTTTATAAGTCCCCGGTCTCTCCAATTTCAATTCCCACTACTTTTTCTTTACTCACCTCGACGACCGCTGGCTGTATTAAAATTCCCACTACCTCAGCGGTCGCCGGCTTTTCCAAACCCCGGGTAGCGATGTCTACCCCGGTCCAGTTACCTGTGCCTTGCTCCAACTCGCTCAACCAGCGCTCCTTGACCCACGTTACCCTGTCGCGCACCCTTGGGACCCTCTCGCCAGATCTGCGGCCAATGTCTTCCCGTATTCTTTTCATCGTGGTGTTTATTTGCTCCTCAAATCCATCCGGGTTGTACCTTGCCTCGTGCCTCATTTTTTCCATGTCTATCCCCCGGGTAGCCATCATTGCATCCAATCCCTTACTGTCCCCCTTCATAGATGCACTGAAATGCATCATATAAAGGCCCCAGTCCATTGGCACTGCGGGTCCGGCTATCACCGTCACGTACGGGAGGCCGCCATTTTGTGTGCCTGCAACCCCCACGACCGCACCTTCTTTGCTCTCCTCTTCCATTTCCTCCCTGGAGTCCTGGGTCGACTCTACCCCAAACCCTCGTCTAACTCCCCTACCGGCATCCAATCGCCTTGATTATCCATGGCACGATTTAATAATTTAGGATATAAAAAAAAAAAATTACCACTCGTAATTTGAGTGCGCTAAGTGCACTTCAGGTCCGAATCTCGCTACTGACACCAATTGTTATGGATCTCAACGTCGGCCCCTTTTCCCCTTCAGAAGGGGGGATTAATCCCCTTGTCCGCGACTGACCAACGTGAGTCCTAGGGGTCCCAACGCTCCTTCTGGTCGGGAGCAGCCAGGGTATTTGGTCTACGAAAAGTCCCAAGGACCTGAGTGCCACTCCTGACCGCGAAGCAGGGGAGGGACTCCCGCTCGAACCCCGGTTTTAGATGGTCTAGTTGCCGAGCGGTTTTTAGTAACCCGAAGTTCGAGTCATTAGCATTCAATAACCCGATTCCGAAACGTTGGCCAAAATCACGCCACAGGTGTTCAATGTGGAAACCTCAAAGACGAACGGATGTGAAGAAACAAAAGGGGTAAAGAAAGGACACAGGGATTTATTAATTATTTACACAAACCAAAATCAAGAAGAGAAGCAATAAAAAATAATATACAGGAAAATGGAAGGATCAGAAGGACACAGAGCAATTCCTTAAACAAGCTTAACTTATACCCAGCGACAAGACACACAAAACAAACTCACGTACACAAATAGGGAATTGCAGGCAGGAATGGCTCAGGGAGCGAATGGTCCAGGCCGATGGTAAGGATGCGTCAGGGGGGGAGAAGGATCCAGGCAGCGGTAAGCGTTGAAGTTCACGCTCCGGGCTCGGTGCGAACAGCAGCCGGCAGCTCTGCGTCTTCACAACCCCGGTGACAATAGGGCCCCTAGAGGGTCTCGGTTTATTGCTGCAATATCAGCACCCCCTCACGTCTTTCTGTCTTCTCCGGTTCAGCTGGATCACACATCTCCTGGTTCACCCATCTGCCGCATCTGCCGCATCTCCCTCATCTCCCGCATCTCACTCCGCAGTCCTTCCCCACCCCCTTTTATCAGGCGCGTCGCGATCAAGCCGCCGGCCTGTTGGAAACGCCCATCGGTGAGCTCGCCTCGGCCTTGATTGGTAGCGAGGGCTCACCGATCCCGCCCCCTTGATGAGGCGTTGGCAAAGCCACGCCTCGTTCCTGGCGCTTGGTTGACTCCTCCCACCTTCTTCTCCGAGATGACCTCGCCGTAATGGCGGCAAATGCAGTTGGCAATGAAAGGGAATCGATCTTATTACAATTCAGTGCAATGCAGTGTCAATTAATGGGAGACAGAGCCTTAAACTAATACACATAACAAGGAAATAACTATTTAGAAGGGTATATGGTGGCCTACGTGCTTGCGATGGATTAACTAAGAGGACGACCTTTGACCTTTACACTTAACGGAGGTATGTACAAGGATCATTACACTATTTACAGAGGGTGATATTTACAACAAAGGATTCTCAAATCCGCAACAATATATATATATATATATATATATATATATATATATATATACATATATATATTGTTATATATATATTGTTATGTATATATATATATATATATATACATATATATATATATATATATACATATATATATATATATATATATATATATATATTGTTATATATATATATATATATATATATATATATATATATATATATATATATATATATATATATATATATTGTTATATATATATATATATACATATATATATATATATATATATATATATATATTGTTATATATATATATATATATATATTGTTATATATATATTGTTATATATATATTGTTATATATATATTGTTATGAATTTGAGAATGGTGTTTTTTTTTGTGTTGTAAAATATCACCCTCCTTCCTCCAGTTGTTGTGTATAAAGGTCAAAGGGCGTCCCTTAGTTAGGTCATATACAATCACGTAGCCAAATCATAGATCTCCCTGTTTAGTAGTTATCTCCTTAGTCTGTGTATTAGATTAAGGCTGTGTCTTCCATTAATTGACACTCCATTGCACCGAATCCAGACAAGGTAGTATCCCCTTTCAATTTCCCCAGAACCTCCATTGGATTCCCCTTTCCTCAATTGCCAACTGCATTGAGCGGTTCGCTGAATTCTGCTTCAGCTGTGGGTTGTTGTTTTCGCTGCAAGACTCCATTAGCCACGAGGTCATCTCGGAGCCGAAGGTGGGAGGAGTCGGCCCAGCGCCGGGAACAAGCCGTGGCCTTGCCAACGCCTCCTCTAAGGGCGGGATCGGTGAGCCCTCGCGACCAATCAGGGCCGAGGCGACCTCACCGATGGGCGTGTCCTGGAGGCCAGCGGCTTGATCGCCCGAGGGAGATATAAGCGCGCGCGGAAGCCTTTAGTGGAGTTGCGTCAGAGATACGGCAGATGCGTGACCCAGCTGATTTCTGCAGAGAGCTGCTTCAACCAGCGCTGTTTCAACCAGCCGCGTGAAGCCCTGACGGGGCAGCGAGTGACCCTGCCGGTGTGCGGTGTAAAGCCGAATACAAGGAGCTGCCGGCTCCTCGCTTCCCGCCCGGAGTGGACCTGCTCGCTGTGCCCTGTGATTCCACCTGCTCATCCCTCCAAACCATTCCTGCCATTCCATCCTCTTGTGTATGTGAGTTTGTTTTGTTTGTTCAGTCCTGGGTTAAGTAAGACTGTTTATAGGTAAGCTAAGGTGCACTGTGTCCGCTTCTTCTTCTTCTGTTTTATTTTATTATCCTTCCTCCTCCTTGGTTTCTTTTAATTGTGTAAATATTAGTAATAAATTATATTCGTATTTCAAACCCTTTTTGTTCTTCTTCTTCTTCACATCCGTCGTCTTTGTCTTTTCCCAATTGAATACCTGTGGCACGATTTGGCCAACGTTTGAGAATCGGGTCTAGTTTTTGTTAATGGTTCGTGCCGCGGCTGCCATCCGCTCGGCAAATTAACATCTTATCCGCGGTCGCGAACGAAGCTGCTCACCTGCCTCTGGAGGGAGCTTGTGCAGCTTCAGGGACCACGTCGGTCAGACACAAACGAGGGGACTAATCCCCCCTCTAGAAGGGATCCGAGGCCGACGTTGGGTTCCATAACAATTGGTGTCAGGAGCGAGATACGGACCTGAAGTGCTTAGCGCGCTCAAATTACGAGTGGGCCGAAATTTTGTTATAACATTCCAAATTTGAAAATCGTGCCATGGATGGTCAAGGCGACGGGATGCTGGTGGGGGAACTAGAAGAGGGGTTAGGGGTAACCCAGGACCAGAGGGAAGAAATGGAGGAGAGAAATGATGATGTGGTTGAGGGAGTTTCAGGCGCGCAAAATGGCACCCTCGCACACGTGGTTGCAGCGGCACCAAATTTAGCCGCGCCCGTGAGCGTGGCAGCACCGGTGAATTTGAACCTCTTCATGGTGCAAATGGAGGCCCTCATGCTAAAGATGGGTGAGCAATTGGGAAGCAGAATGGGGGACGAAGCGAGGGGTACTAGTGAGCAATTAAGAGACGGGTTAAACAATATGGGAAATAAATTGGAGGGAATCGGAAGAAATTTTTTTTTTTTTTTTTTTTTTTTTGTATACAAGATCGAGGCTCGTGAAAGAGCGAACATTAAACACAGAAAGACAAACAGACACATAAAACAAATAACATCGGGAGCGGTAGACAAGATGGGGAGAGAGGGGGAAGGACACACAAACACAACATTTGAGAGCAGGGACCGAGAGACATGGAGACATCGAGAGAAATGTGGGAGGGAGAGGGCTTTGGGGGGGAGGCATGGGAAGGGGGGGGGGGGTGGGAGAGGTATTAAACATATGGACACTGCCAGGACTTCCAGGAAAGAAGTTGGAATTTCAAACAAGGTGGATCTGGGGTGAATTAGTGGGGGTAGAAAAGATCAAGGTTTTGGATGGGGGAAGAAGAGATGGTGGTGAACAGCTGTTTTAAAGACCTGGAGGGAGGAGTGTGATTGAAGTGAGTGTGGGAGTTTGTTCCAGAGGCGGGAGAAAAGAGGAATGAAAGAGTGAAGGTGAGCAGAGAGCCGAGATTTCGGCAGTTTAACCATCAGAGGGTGGCTGGCAGATCTTGTGCGACTTGTAGGAATATTTGGGGGACAGAGCACAGAGAGAGCTGGGGGAGCAAAATTTGCTAATTCTTGCTAATTTGCTAATTTGCTAAGCTAAATTTGAGGGATTCGGAAGCAGATTAGGGGACAAACTGGTGGGCATGGTTGGCCAAGCCAAATAAATTAATGAGGTGAGGGAAGCCGAGAGGGAGGTTGACCACAGGTTGGGCGGAAGGAGCACGCGTGTGCACGAGGAGGTAACGCGGGTCGAGAAGCGCTGGTTGAGCGAGGCGGAGGAAAGCGCTGGTACAATGACGGGTATAGAGATCGTGACCCGGGGTATGGGGCAGCCGGCGACCGTTGAAGTAGAGGGAATTTTATTAAAGCCAGTGGTCGTTGAGGTGAATAAAGAAAAAACAGTAGTGGGTATAATTGAAATTGTAGAAACGCCAGACGTAGAAGAGCAACAGTCGGAGGAAGGAATGGAAATTGCTCAAAGTCCGAATACACATCCTGATGCTGTGCTCATTAATCCTTATGAAGATTTGCAGGTGTTGGTGCAGGGAGGAAGAAGAAACCCGAAGGTGAGACGGGCTGTATGTGGTGCCGGGAGATTTTGTAAGAGGGGGTTTGGCGCGAAGAAAATTGTCGCGCGATTGGGATTGATATGGCACCCGGGCATTGGCGAAGGGTCCCGTGTGAGTGGAAATGGCGCGCGTGTGAGGAAAAAGTGTGCATCGGGGAATGAGCGTGTTACGAAGCGCGAGTGTGAAACCGAGTGCGAGCGGGAATGCACGGCGGAGTGTACGTGCGAGGGTGAGAGTGACCCGGAGAGTGAGTTGGAGGAGGAGCGGGTGCGAGGATGCACGTTTGGGATAAACGGAGAGGGTGTGCGAGAAAGCACACCTGAGTTGGTTGTGGCGCGGGTGTGGGAGAGCCCGTCGGAGCGCGTGAGTGGGTGTATGCAAGAGTGCACGCCCATGGTGAGTGGTACGGAGTACGTACCGAGGGAGAGTGCGTAAGATGGTGCGCGAGGTGTGTTAAGGGAGGGTGCATACGGCGAGTGTGCGCGAGTGGTGTGGTGTGTAACAGGGAGTGCGTTGGTGGAATGGAGGGAGTGTGTGGAATGTACGGACGGCGTTGGAACGCCGGGCTTTGTGAGTGTGAAACGGGTCGCGTGGTGTGAGCATGCAAGTGAAGCATCGACGTTGACCGGGTTAGCAGTTAGGGCGACGGATAGCGGGCGCTCGGTGCGCGGCGCGCTTTGTTGGATGCGAAGCCTCGCGCGGATCGATGCTGCGTCGCCCCGCTTTGGAGCGTCGCGCACGATTCGGGCCTGGCCCCACCCCACACGGTCGAGTCCAGGCCTTGTCGGGCGAGGCGACCGGTCCAGTTCAAGGGCGAGTGGGAGGAAGTGGAACGGTGCCCCCTCGTGGGGACGGGGTTCCGACCGGGCGATCCTCGGTCATCGGGCCCGGGACCGCAAGGTGCCACGCCGAGATGGTGCGTGGAATCTCGGCCCGACCAAGCCCCCCCCACCCCCCCTGAACCGAATGCCGGACGGATTCAACCTGCAGGCGACCAAACCACCCGCGGTCATTGCTCGGCTGTGCGAAGCCGGGCTTTGAGAATGTAACGACGCACCGAGGCTCAAGTTTAATGGACGGTGATGATGATAGTGTTTTTGATCCGAAATTTAAAAAAGTGAATAGAATTGGCAGTGATTGGAAATTTTTTGATTTGCAGGAATTGGATGAACAAAATTGATTGTGATAGTGAGAGGTGCCCGATGTGGTGGGATGGCAACTCTGCCATCCCTCACAGCGGGGGCAAAGGATCACTAGTTATGGGGTTTATGGCAGTGAAAACTAGCCCGGGAGGGTTAGGATATCGTGTGTGGGGATCTAGAGAAGATGACCATAGGTAACGGTAAGGTTAGGTAGTGACAATGGTACCTGTAGTGGGGATGCAGGTAGATTAGTTTGGATTATAATGACGAGGGAGCGCAATAGTTTAAAGGGGCGACTGGGAAGCGCAAGTTCCAGAAGGGAGTAGTTAGATAAGATGATGCCATGTGTTTGAGAATCGAAAGTGTATTGAGCGTGGAAGTGTAGGGAGCAGTGAGTGAGGAACAAGTGAGATTGCACAGGTGTGCAAATGAACAGGTGTATGGAGCAGTGTATGAGTGAGTGATGGTGATGTGTATTGTGTTGACCAAATGGTCCAGGGAGGAAGGAGGATGCAGGTGGCACCAGGTGAGATTGCACAGGTGTGCAACTGAACAGGTGAATGGAGAATGGTTGTGTGGAATACATGGAGTGTGGAATATATGGAGTATGGAATGCATGGTTGTGGAGTGAGTATGGTGGAAACTGTGGAGTGGAATGGATGGTGCGAAGGTGTGAATGTGGGAAGAGTGGACCCCTATCACGAATACCCGGGGAGGGTAGTTTAAGAGTTAGGTTGCGGGTACAGGTAAATTGTGGTTGGATATTGGCATCTGTGGTGCGTGGTGGAAGAATGATGGTTGGATGGGTGCATTAGTGTCGTGGAAATGGCTGGGCGTGTAGCCTGTTAGTGTGTGTAGTTGAATGGACACTCCGCCACTGTTAGGATGTCGGCCAGGTGAGGCCGCAGGTGGGCTCTGGGAGCCGGTAGAGTTGTTGTGAATGGGACCCGAGGATCCGGAGGACGGACCCGGGTAGCCCAGTGCCAGAGAGGGCACCGAGTGGGGAGAGCGCCAGAGGGCCTTCCCCAGGTAGATAGGTTAGGGTAAGGGGCAGGTAAGCTCGGAGGCAACTACAGTGGTGGAGGTGTGCAGGTGGGTAGACCTGCTGGGAGAGCTGCACGACCCAGCCCGGAAATTGTGCGAAGGCACAGGGAGTTGAATCGGGGGAGTGAGACCCCAAATTGAGAAGCACCACAGTTTGGTCAATGGGAATTTGGTTCTTAAAACCGCATAGAGTAAGATGGCCAATGGTTTGGCAGGGAAAGACCCCGGGTAGTGTAAAGTGTGTTAATGTCATTTAGACAATAGTTAGGATTAAGAATCTCCTCGCACCATCTGCATCCACTCACCTGAGGTAACGAAGGAACTCCGCACCATGCCATGGTTTGTTGTTTTTATTTTACTGTGCAAATTGTTGGATTGTGAGACACATCAAGACGTGGGTGTGACATTGTGCTTTGTGTTCCATCTCTTCCTCCTTATGAGGATTGATGATGAATTGGGTGATGGCAAATTTTGGTTAGAGGGATTGTGGTGACGAATTTGGTATAGGGGAAATATGGGGGAGACGGGACAGTAGTGACGAATTTGTAAAGGTGTAGATTGTTGTAAATATGGGGTAAGGGCAAGGGTAGAGTAGGTGACAGGGGGGGTGACGTACGGTAGGGACAAGCTTTTCTCCGCTCCGTCTCCAAACGCACCTCGCCTTGCATTGCCTTGTTTGATGTGTACCCTTGTGACCTTACCCCTCGCTCACCTGTCCTCCCCCCCCCCCCCCCCTTGTCTCCCACACGAGGACTGTGCGCCACTGGGCGCCGAGGGGAGCGTGTGGGAGTCCGCCATTGTGCGCCCGAAACTCCCGGAATCAGCTGTCTGCATCGATGCACCAACTTATGGACCACATGTCTGTGGCTGAGCACCACTCATGGACCCCATGGGTTGGGGGCATGGCCCCTCTGCTGGAACCGGCCATGAAGGCCCGAGATCTTGCTGGCGGACCTTGGTCACAGGGCACCTATGCCACAGGTGAACCACACATAGTCGGCCCTGTGGGCCATAAATAAATAAAAGATGGACGCATTGTGTGCCTTTTTATTTGTCCAAATAGGCCGCCAGCAAAGAAGAAAGACAACATCAGGAAGAGAGCAATAGCCAGCAGAGGGAGCCGAAGAGGAAGACACCACCAGGGGTTTGGGTTTATTTTTATTCATGAACTGTGATGACAGTGCACCAAAGGGTGCTTTGTGGTGCTTGATGGTGTTTTGGTGCGTTTTTGTGTGCTTTCTGGTGCGTCGATGCAGGGCAGACTGTCTCCCCCCCAACAGAACAATCACAGGTCCTGGGTTGCGTTTTGTAAATAAAATAGCGTCAACTGCAAATAATGCTCCCCCATCGTTCATGTTGTAGTTTGAAGACAATTCCGCAATTCGGTTAGCTGTGGGCGTGAGTCTGTTGGGTGCAGTGAGTTGTTGGGTGCAGTGTTGGGTGCGTGAGTAGGGTGCAATGGAGCAGCGGGACATATTTATTTATGTTTTAAAACTGTCACACTCAGGGTCAGGTTAAATGTAGAGGGAACTACACCTACGTGCCACACTAAAAGTAAAAGTAATAGGCCCGGGACGTGCCGAAGAGGAGGAGGGTGCAGTGTTATGAATTTGAGAATGGTGTTTTTTTTTGTGTTGTAAAATATCACCCTCCTTCCTCCAGTTGTTGTATATAAAGGTCAAAGGGCGTCCCTTAGTTCGGTCATATACAATCACATAGCCAAATCATAGATCTCCCTGTTCAGTAGTTATCTCCTTAGTCTGTGTATTAGATTAAGGCTGTGTCTTCCATTAATTGACACTCCATTGCACCGAATCCAGACAAGGTAGTATCCCCTTTCAATTTCCCCAGAACCTCCATTGGATTCCCCTTTCCTCAATTGCCAACTGCATTGAGCGGTTCGCTGAATTCTGCTGCAGCTGTGGGTTGTTGTTTTCGCTGCAAGACTCCATTAGCCACGAGGTCATCTCGGAGCCGAAGGTGGGAGGAGTCGGCCCAGCGCCGGGAACAAGGCGTGGCCTTGCCAACGCCTCCTCTAAGGGCGGGATCGGTGAGCCCTCGTGACCAATCAGGGCCGAGGCGACCTCACCGATGGGCGTGTCCTGGAGGCCGGTGGCTTGATCGCCCGAGCGGGATATAAGCGCGCGCGGAAGCCTTTAGTGGAGTTGCGTCAGAGATACTGCAGATGCGTGACCCAGCTGATTTCTGCAGAGAGCCGCTTCAACCAGCCCCGTTTCAACCAGCCGCATGAAGCCCTGACGGGGCAGCGAGTGACCCTGCCGGTGTACGGTGTAAAGCCGAATACAAGGAGCTGCCGGCTCCTCGCTTCCCGCCCGGAGTGGACCTGCTCGCTGTGCCCTTTGATTCCACCTGCTCATCCCTCCAAACCATTCCTGCCATTCCATCCTCTTGTGTACGTGAGTTTGTTTTGTTTGTTCTGTCCTGGGTTAAGTAAGACTGTTTATAGGTAAGCTAAGGTGCACTGTGTCCGCTTCTTCTTCTTCTGTTTTTATTTTATTACCCTTCCTCCTCCTTGGTTTCTTTTAATTGTGTAAATATTAGTAATAAATTATATTCGTATTTCAAACCCTTTTTGTTCTTCTTCTTCTTCTTCACATCCGTCGTCTTTGTCTTTTCCCAATTGAATACCTGTGGCACGATTTGGCCAACGTTTGAGAATCGGGTCTAGTTTTTGTTAATGGTTCGTGCCGCGGCTGCCATCCGCTCGACAAATTAACATGTTATCCACGGTCGCGAACGAAGCTGCTCACCTGCCTCTGGAGGGAGCTTGTGCAGCTTCAGGGACCACGTCGGTCAGTCACAAACGATGGGACTAATCCCCCCTCGAGAAGGCATCCGAGGCCGACGTTGGGTTCCGTAACAATATTCAAACATTATGTTGAATCGGTCATTTTGAAATGAAAAAATAAATTGTTTCATTATGTTTGGTGGTGGTTGAACGGTTAAGGTGGTTAGCTTAAGTTAGCCGTGCCAAAATAAAACAAGGTGAGTTGCCTCAGCCGACCATCCCACTGAGGTCAGCAAAGTGAGTATCAGCTTGCTGGGAAATTGTTACGGAACCCAACGTTGGCCTCTGTTCCCCTTACCGAGGGGGGAGGGGGGGGATTAATCCCCTCGTCTCTGACTGAATGACGGGGTCCCTGACGCTGCCCAGCTACCTCCGGAAAGGCAGGTGCACAGCCCCGTTCGTACCGCGGACAGATGTTAATTGCCGAGCGGTTTTAGCAACCGCGGCACGAACTATTAACAGAAACTAACCCGATTCCGAAACGTTGGCCAAATCGTGCCACAGGTATTCAATGAAGGAAATCACTAAGACGACACGGATGTGAAGAAGAAGCAGAACAAAGGTAGGAAATACGAATATGATTTATTTACTACTATTTACACAATCAAAGAAACCAAGGAAGAAGGAAGAATAAGAAAATAAAGACAGAAAGAATGGAAGGAGACACAGTGCAAATATTAACTTATCTAAACAGGCTTAACTTATACCCAGGGACAAGACAAGAAACAGAGTACAAGCACACTTACATGGGGGATGATGACAGGAATGGCAGGAGGTGGATGGCTGGAGGGAGAGGAAGGTTCAGCTGGACGCTGGCTGGGGCTTGATCCCCCACGGGACGTCGGCCTGGACCTCGACGGCCACCGATGCCACCGATCCTGGTTCCCGCGTGGTAACGGGTCGAAGCTGCCTGGTGGAGCCAACGCTGCTTGGTGGAGTCAACGCTGCTTGGTGGAGTCAAAGCTGTTGGGGGGAGTCAAAGCTGCATGGTACTGCTCGTGGTACTGCCTCTGAACTCATCTGCCGCATCTCTCTCTCTCTCTCTCTAAGGCTTCCGCGCCCGCTTTTATTGCGCCTGGGGCGATCAAGCCACCGGCCTCCAGGACACGCCCATCGGCGAGCTCGCCTTGGCCCTGATTGGCCGCGAGGGCCCACCGATCCCGCCCCAGAGGAGGCGTTGGCAAGGCCACACCTTGTTCCTGGCACTGGGCGAGCTCCTCCCACCTTCCGCTCCGAGATGATCTCGTGCTCAATGGAGTCTTGCAGCGAAAAACACGGTCCCAAAGCAGCAGCGGCGAATGCAGAAAACCACCCAATTCAGTTGACAATTGATGACAAAGGGGGAATGTGAAGGGAATCTACCTTATTTGAATTTGGTGCAATGGAGTGTCAATTAATGGAAGACAAAGCCTTAATCTAATACACATAATAAGGAGATAACTACTGAACAAGGAGGAAATCTATGATTTGCTACGTGATTGTATATGGAATAACTACGGGCACGACCTTTGACCTTTATACACCAAATGGAGGAAGGAGGGTGATATTACAACAATTAAACACAATTCTCATATCCATAACACTGCACCCTCCTCCTCTTAGGCACATCCCGGGCCTATTACTTTTACCTTTAGTGTGGCCCGTAGGTGTAGTTCCCTCTACATTTAACCTGATCCTGAGTGTGACAGTTTTAAAACACAAATAAATATGTCCCGCTGCTCCATTGCACCATGCCTAACAGATTTACGCCCACAGCTAACCGAATTGCGGAATTGTCTTCAAACTACAACATGAACGATGGGGGAGCATTATTTACAGTTAACGTTACTTGTATTTACAAAACGCAACCCAGGACCTGTGATTGTTCTTTGGGGGGGGGGGGGGGGGGGGGAGACAGCCTGCCCTGCATCGACGCACCATAAAGCACCAATCAGTGCAGTCACCACAGTTCAATAAAAAAAACCCAACAAACCCCTGGTGCCAGTCTTCCTCTTCGGCTCCCTCTGCTGGCCATTGTCGTTCTTCCAGATGTTGTCTTTCTTCTTTGCTGGCGGCCTATTTGGACATAATAAAATGACATGCACAAAACGTGTCCACTGTTCTTTTTATTTATGGCCCACAGGGCCGACTATGAGTGGTTCACCTGTATGGCATAGGTGCCATTTGACCAAGGTCCGCCAGCAAGATCTCGGGCCATCATGGCCGGCTCCAGCAGAGGGGCCATGCCCCAACCCATAGGGTCCATGAGTGGTGCTCAACCACAGACCTGTGGTCCATAAGGTGGTGCATCGATGCAGGCAGCTGTGGTTGCGAGAGTTCGGGCACACAATGGCAGACTCCCGCACGCTCCCCTCGGTGCCCAGAGAGCACAGTCCTCGGATGGGAGACAGGGGGATAGAAGACAGGTGAGCGAGGGGTAAGGTCACAAGGGTACACATCAAACAAGGCAATGCAAGACGAGGTGCGTACGGAGAGCGAAGTGAGAAAGCTCGTCCCTACCGTATGTCACCCCCCCCACCCCCCTGTTACCTACCCTACCCTTGCCCTTACCCCATATGTACAAAAATCTACACATTTACAAATTCATCACTGCTGTCACGTCTTCCCCATATCTCCTTGTACCAAATTCGTCCCCACAATCCCTCTAACCAAAATTTGCCATCACCAACTCATCATCAATCCTCATAAGGAGGGAGAGATGGAACACAAAGCACAATGTCACACCCACGTCATGATGCATCTCACATTCCAAACATTTGCACAGAAAAATAACAAAAACCACCATGGCATGGTCTGGAGTTTTGTCACCTCAGGTGAGTGGATGTAGATGGTGCGAGGAGATTTCAATCCTAACTATCCTCTAAATGACTTCAATACACGTTACACTACCCGGGGTCTTTCCCTGCCAAACCATTGGCCATCTTACTCTATGCGGTTTTAAGAACCAAATTGCCATTGACCAAACTGTGGTGCTTCATCAATTTGGTGTCTCACTCCCCCGATTCAACTCCCTGTGCCTTTGCACAATTTCAGGACTGGGTCGTGTGGCTCCCCCAGCAGGTCTACCCACCTGCCCACCTCCAACACTGTAGTTGCCTCCGAGCTTACCTGCTCCTCACCTTAACCCATCTAACTGGGGAAGGCCCTCTGGCGCTCTCCCCACTTGGTGCCCTCTGGCACTGGGCTACCCGGGTCCGTCCTTTGGATCCTCGGGCCCATCCACAACTCTAACGGCTCCCAGAGCCCACCTGCGGCCTCACCTGGCCGACATCCTCACAGTGGTGGAGTGCCCATTCAACTACACAAGCCACACGCCCAGCCATTTCCATGTCACTAATGCACCCATCCAAACACCATTCTTCCACATGCACCACAGATGCCAATATCCAACCACAATTTACCTGTACCCTCTACCTAACGCTTAAACTACTCTTAAACCCTCCCCGGGTATTCGTGATGGGGTCCATCCTCCTTTCCCCCATCCACACCTTCGCACCATCCACTCCACTCCACAGTTTCCACCATACTCACTCCACGACCATCCATTCCATACTCCATATATTCCATACTCCATGTATTCCACACAACCATTCTCCAGACACTTGTAATTTGCACACACGTGCAATCACTCCTACTGGTGCTTCCTGCACCCTCCTTCCTCCCTGGACCATTTGGTCAACACAACACTCAATCACCACTACTCAGTCATACACTGCTCCATACACTTCCGATCCTCAAACACTCGGCATCATCTGATCTAACGACTCCCCTCTGAAACTCGCGCTTCCAAGTCGCCCCTTTAATCTATTGCGCTCCCTCGTCATTATCATCCAACTACCCTCTCTATGTCCCCACTACCTGTCCAATGTTGCTACCTACCTTACCGTTACCTATGGTCATCTCTAGATCCCTACCATTTTATCCTAACCCTCCCTCGGCGAGCTTTCACTGCCAAACCCCATAAAACTATAGCTCCTTTGCCCCTGGTGTGAGAGATGGCAGAGTTGCCATCCCACCACAACGGGTATCTCTCACTACAAATTTGGCCCATCCAATTTCAGCCAATCAAAAATTTGCCAATCATCTGCCAATCATTCTACCAATCATCAATCTGCCAATCATCAAATTTTGCTTTTCAAATTCACTATTGCTACCCCCCTCACACGTCTACTCACTTGAGCCTCTCGGTGCGCCAATTCATTTCCAAAGCTCGGCTTCGCAAAGCCGAGCAATGCAAGCGGGTGGTTTGTTGCCGGCGGTTGGATGCGTCCGGCATTCGGTGCAGGGAAGGGGGCTTACCCAGGCCGAGATTCCACGCACCATCTCGGCACGGAGCCGTCCGATGGCCCGATCTTGCCCTGCCGGGACGTCTCAACCACAAGGGGTCGCCGTGCCGACCCTTCCTTGAACCGGGCCGCCCGCTCCGCTTAGTGGAGCACGGACGCGACCGTTCGGAGCGAGGCCCGGCGTGGATCCCGCACGGCAGTTCCTTTGAAACTGCCGCGGTTACGATCCCCGCTGGTTCCCGCGGCGCACAACGCCCGGCACGAACCGAGGGCTCGCTTCGGCTACAAGTCGATCTAACCGCTAACCCGGTTACCGTTGATGCTTCACCTGCAGGCTCACACGCATACGCCACCCCTTTCATCCTCACCGAGCTCGGTGCTCCAACGCCGTCCGTTCACCCCACGTACGTTGTCACAGCACTCGTTCTTGTTTCGCTCACAGACTTCGTTACACACCCGACCACCGCACACCTTAGCACACACTCGTCGTTCGCACACCTCACCAACACACCTCTTCGCGCCCCCTCCTCGGTCACATCCCCAGTGACAACCACAGGTGTGCACTCACTTGTACACCCAATCACGTGCTTTACTACTAACTCGAGTGTGCATTCCCCCACGCGCTCGACCATTCCAGGTGTGCATCCTTCCATTCCAGGTGTACATCCTCTCTCACCTGCTACAACCAACTCGTGCTCCGTGTCACTCTCACTACTCTCACCACCACACTCGGTCGTGCATTCACCCTTACTCTTGACAGCGCACTCTGTAATCATGCACTCCTCTGTCACACACCTTTTTCACGCATCCTCTTGCGCACACTCTCCCGTTACACCCTCCATACCACTCACCACAGGTGTGCATTCTTCCGTTACATCCCCTGTAACACTCCCCACTACGCGCTTCCATGTGCCCCCCCCCCCCCCCGCACACGCGCTACGACCAACTCACTCTCGACAGCACACTCACTCCTCGGTGCGCACTTTTTCCTCACACACCCCAGAGTCGGACCTCCTCGCACACCTCCTCCTTCACACTCTGTACCTGTCGTACACTTCACCAGCGGCCTCTCACGAACACCCGGATCTACACCAACCCCCAAGCCGACCGAATCTCCCCTCACACCATATACATTTCCGAGTATATCGCCACTCACCTTGGCACCTCGTCTCCGTTCCTCCTCCGCTACCTGCAAACTCTTTATTTGGTTAGCAAGCACACCATCACGATTTGAGCACCGACCTTGTACATATTCCATCACTTCCTCCTTTATCTCTTTCTTAGTTTCCCTCCATCTCTTCTTAATTTCACTCACCCCCTCTTCCAATTCCTCTAACTTTTGCTTCACCTCTTTTATTTCCCGGTGCGTCTCCTCAATTTCGTCCTCTAAGGCCACCTTGACCGTTTCTATATGCGTCCTCACCTCCGGGTCCTTTGTCTCCACTGCCTCTGTCACCTCGTCCAACCTCTTTGTCAACCCCTCATGTACCATCCGACATTCCCTCTTTGTCGCTATGAGTTCGTTCTTTATCTCCTTCTGCGTTGCCTTTAACCCCCCGATTATTGCAGTGTTCTTTTCCACTTGATCCACTAGTTCCTTTTGTCCCACCGTCAGCTGTTCTACTCCCCTTGTTAGATCTTCTATGCCCCCCTGTAACCTAGCCGTACTACTTCTCACCTCTTTCTCCATACGCTTCTCACCTCGCTTTACCTCCTCGCGTACCCCCGAGACATCCTCGCCCACACCTCGTCTTATCTTCTCCCCCATTTCTCCCATCTCTTTAATAGATGCCGCCCTCATCTATTCCAATTCATTCCTCTGAGCATCCAATTTACCTTCCAACCCGATTTTCACCTCCTCTATCTGGTTCCCCATCTGTTTGATTTCCCGGGCGGATTGCTCCCCTATTTTCCTCAATTTACCTTCCATCTTGTCTTCTAGCCCCGTTAACCCATTCTTCACCCCTTTTATCCCGTTGTCTAACCCCTCAAATTTATTGTCCAACCCCTTAAAATTATTGTCTAACCTCTCAAATTTATTGTCCATATTGTTTAACCCGTCTCTTAATTGCTCACTAGTACCCCTCGCTTCGTCCCTCATTGCCCCCATTTGGCCTCCCAATTGCTGCCCCATTCTGTCCATTTTTGCATTCAGTTGGGTCAGGAATAATCTGAGGTCAAACCCGATTTGCACAGCGTCCCCAGCCGCCACCGCGGGCTCGCCCTCCGCGGCGCCGCCATTTTGTGCCTCTACAACCACGTGCGCGAGGGCGCCATCTTGCGCACCTGATACCCCCGCAACCACATCTTCATTGCTCTTTTCCTCCCTCTCCTCCATATACATTTCCCTGGGGTCCTGGGTCGCTTCTACCCCCTCTAACTCCCCAACCGGCATCCGATCACCTTGACCATCCATGGCACGATTTTAAATTTAAGATGTTAAATAAAATTGTGGGCCACTCGTAATTTGAGCGCGCTAAGCGCTTCAGGTCCGAATCTCGCTCCCGACACCAATTGTTACGGAACCCAACGTCGGCCTCTGTTCCCCTTACCGAGGGGGGGATTAATCCCCTCATCTCTGACTGACCAACGGGGTCCCTGACGCTGCCCAGCTACCTCCGGAAAGGCAGGTGCACAGCCCCGTTCGTACCGCGGACAGATGTTAATTGCCGAGCGGTTTTAGCAACCGCGGCACGAACTATTAACAGAAACTAACCCGATTCCGAAACGTTGGCCAAATCGTGCCACAGGTATTCAATGAAGGAAATCACGAAGACGACACGGATGTGAAGAAGAAGCAGAACAAAGGTAGGAAATACGAATATGATTTATTTACTACTATTTACACAATCAAAGAAACCAAGGAAGAAGGAAGAATAAGAAAATAAAGACAGAAAGAATGGAAGGAGACACAGTGCAAATATTAATTCTAAACAGGCTTAACTTATACCCAGGGACAAGACAAGAGACAGACTACAAGCACACTTACACGGGGGATGATGACAGGAATGGCAGGAGGTGGATGGCTGGAGGGAGAGGAAGGTTCAGCTGGACGCTGGCTGGGGCATGATCCCACACGGGACGTCGGCCTGGACCTCGACGGCCACCGATGCCGCCGATCCTGGTTCCCGCGTGGTAACGGGTTGAAGCTGCCTGGTGGAGCCAACGCTGCTTGGTGAAGTCAACGCTGCTTGGTGGAGTCAAAGCTGCTGGGGGGAGTCAAAGCTGCATGGTACTGCTCGTGGTACTGCCTCTGAACTCATCTGCCACATCTCTCTCTCTCTCTCTAAGGCCTCCGCGCCCGCTTTTATTGCGCCTGGGGCGATCAAGCCGCCGGCCTCCAGGACACGCCCATCGGCGAGCTCGCCTCGGCCCTGATTGGCCGCGAGGGCCCACCGATCCCGCCCCCCGAGGAGGCGTTGGCAAGGCCACGCCTTGTTCCTGGCGCTGGGCTGACTCCTCCCACCTTCCGCTCCGAGATGACCTCGTGCTCAATGGAGTCTTGCAGCAAAAAACACGGTCCCAAAGCAGCAGCGGCGAATGCAGAAAACCGCCCAATTCAGTTGGCAATTGATGACAAAGGGGGAATGTGAAGGGAATCTACCTTATTTGAATTCGGTGCAATGGAGTGTCAATTAATGGAAGACAAAGCCTTAATCTAATACACATAATAAGGAGATAACTACACTAAACAAGGAGGAAATCTACGATTTGCTACGTGATTGTATATGGAATAACTACGGGCACGACCTTTGACCTTTATACACCAAATGGAGGAAGGAGGGTGATATTACAACAATTA
This sequence comes from Myxine glutinosa, assembly GCF_964187855.1. Classification (NCBI taxonomy): domain Eukaryota; kingdom Metazoa; phylum Chordata; class Myxini; order Myxiniformes; family Myxinidae; genus Myxine; species Myxine glutinosa. The sequence goes on from NC_136262.1 coordinate 250,104,441, forward strand.
AACACAATTCTCATATCCATAACAATATATATATTCAAACATTATGTTGAATCGGTCATTTTGAAATGAAAAAATAAATTGTTTCATTATGTTTGGTGGTGGTTGAACGGTTAAGGTGGTTAGCTTAGGTTAGCCGTGCCAAAATAAAACAAGGCGAGTTGCCTCAGCCGACCATCCCACTGAGGTCAGCAAAGTGAGTATCAGCTTGCTGGGAAGTGACCCAGTCGAGTCTCCTGTGTGGAAGTCATGAGCCATCCAAGATGTGTCCCCAAGCCAAAGAAACTGCCTGAGCAGCCTTATGCACCTGAAGGGATAAGGAGGATCGTCCATCATCCATCCATTATTGTTGTTTGACAAAGTGTTTTTAAACATCTTATTCACACTCTATTTTGATTGTTTAACAGCTACAATCTGGCCTTGGTCTATTATCTATTATTATTATCTTTTTTTTTTTCTTTCTTTCTTTCTCCTTTTTTTTTTTTTTTCTTCTCTTTCTCTTTCTTTCTCTTTCTCTCTCTCTCTCTCTCTCTCTCTCTCTCTCTCTCTCTCTCTCTCTCGCCCCCCAGTATCAATCAACTATCACACCTCTTGAAAATCTACTAAAGTGAAGTTGACACCCTACCAGTACCCACACTCCTTTGTTCTCTTTTCCCATCTCCACCACTGCCTTTATATGTCCGTTCGATCAAGCAGTTCTCTCCAGTCTTTCAAACTGGCAAATTACATGACATATCCTCAAAATGATCTTGCTTGCTACCATATTTTATACTCTACCTTTCTGTTCCTCTGCCGTTTGGCTCGAACACAATAATTAAGACACTGAAGGAACTGCGCTCCAACGCGAGTCGAAAGAATTGACGCGACCAAAGACGGAATTCGTCCGAGTTGCTTTATTGAAACAAAACAGCTCAGGTATTCTGACCAGCCCGTTTTTCGGGCAACAATATATATACACATTTATGTCGGGAAGTTTGCCCGGCAAAAGCTATACCGGGCATGCCCGGGTATCAAGGGCGAGCCTTGGAAAGGCGAGTCTGGACCTGCCCGGGCGTGTTTGGCTGCGGCCTGGCAAGTCGAGGCTGGGCGTGCCCGGGCGCTCTGGGCGAGCACTGGAAAGTCGATAGCGGGCATGCCCGGACGCTCTGGGCGAGCCCTGGAAAGGCGATAGCGGGCATGCCCGGACGCTCTGGGCGTGCCCTGGAAAGGTGATAGCGGGCATGCCCGGACGCTCTGGGCGAGCCCTGGAAAGGCGATAGCGGGCATGCCCGGACACTCTGGGCGAGCCCTGGAAAGGCGAGAGCGGGCATGCCTGGGAAAGACGAGACCGGGCGTGCCCGGGAGGTTCGGGCGTGCCCGGGAACAGTGAGTCCGGGCATGCCCGGGAGAGGCGCGTCTGGCCGTGTTCTGGCCGGTGCAAGGCGATTATGTACATCCAGCGGTAACCGCTACACACGCCCCTCCAGAATCGACCTGCACCGGCAGGGTCAATTTAAGGGGGGTCCGGATGACCCGGCCGAAGCGACCCCTGGAGGGTCGTGGGGGGGGGTCTGACGTGGTGGTGGGTGGTCGAGCGGGGGGAACTGTGGACGGGGGGCGGCCTCGCCGCGGAGGAAGGGCCAACCGTGGTGGTCGGTCGACATCCATGTGCGCCGGTTTGAGGCGGTCCACAGAAATCCGGTCCGGCCGGCCGCCGATGAAAGACTTGTCGCCCCGTCGCAGGACCCGGAAGGGCCCGTCGTACGGCGGCCGGAGTGGCCCCCGGTGCGCGTCATGACGCACAAAGACGTACTCCGCTGTGCGAAGCGCCGGGGGGACGTAGGACTGGGGGCCACCGTGGCGGGACGTCGGCACGGGGGCAAATCGTCGGGCGGCCTCCTGGAGGTCCGAGCGCTGGCGAGCGGCGGACCAGGGACTGGTAGCGTCAGGCACGAATTCGCCCGGGACGCGGAGTGGCTGGCCGTAGACGAGCTCAGCGGCGGACACCTGGAGGTCTTCCTTGGGGGCCGTGTGAAGGCCCAAAAGGACCCACGGCAGCCTGTCGGCCCAACCGTCGTCCTGAAGGCCGGCCATGAGTGCGGCCTTCATGGAGCTGTGAAACCGCTCGCACAACCCATTGGCTTGGGGGTGGTAGGCCATGGTGCGGTGCAGCGTGACCCCCAACGAACGGGCGACCGCGCCCCAAAGCTCAGACGTGAACTGTGGGCCGCGGTCGGATGAGATGTCCGCTGGTGCGCCGAAGCGCGCGACCCAGGTGGCGATGAACGCCTGCGCCACGTCGGCGGTGGTGGTGGAGGTGAGGGGCACGGCCTCCGGCCACCTGGTGGTCCTGTCCACCATGGTGAGCAGGTGGGTGAACCCCCGCGAGGGGGGCAGGGGACCCACCAGGTCCACGTGGACGTGGTCGAAACGCCGTTCAGGCACGGCGAAAGGTGCCAACGGGGCCTGGGTGTGGCGGTGGACCTTGGCTCGCTGGCAGGCCGTGCAGGCGTTGGCCCAGTCGCGGATGTTTCGTCGAAGGCCGTGCCAGACGAAACGCGCCGACACCAGCTTCTGAGAAGCTTTCTGGCCCGGGTGAGAAAGGCCGTGGATGGAGGCGAAGATGCGGCGCTGCCAGGAAACGGGCACGATGGGGCGAGGCTGGCCCTGGGAGACGTCGCAGAGCAGGACGGTGCCCGCAAAGGGGATGTCGGCCAGGCGGAGGCCCGTGTCCGCCACGCGGAGTGCCTGCACCGAGGCGTCGGTGGTCTGGTCGGCCGCCATGAGCGTGAAGTCCACGCCGAGGTGGACCGCGTTCGCGCTGGCCCGCGAAAGGCAGTCGGCCACGGCGTTGTCTTTGCCGGCGACGTGCTGGATGTCTGTGGTGAACTCCGACACGGCGGAGAGGTGGCGCTGCTGGCGGGCCGACCACGGCTCCGTGACCTTAGCCATTGCGTAGACCAACGGCTTGTGGTCGACGAAAGCCGTGAACGGGCGGCCCTCCAGGAGGTGTCGGAAATGGCGAACGGCCAGGAATAGCCCGAGCAGCTCGCGGTCGAACGTGCTGTAGTTTAACTCGTTCGGCCGGAGTTGCCGGCTGAAAAAAGCGAGTGGCTGCCAAACCCCGTCCACCCATTGCTCATGGACGGCGCCCACCGCGTAGTTGGAGGCGTCCGTAGTGAGGGCGATGGGCGCGTTGAGCACCGGGTGAGCCAGCAGCGTTGTGTCGGCGAGGGCCCGTTTGGCACTGGCGAAGGCCGCGTCCATGGCCGCGGACCAAACAATGTCATGCTTGGCCGGCTTGCCCCGGAGGGCCTCGTAAAGGGGCCGCATGAGCTGAGCAGCGCGGGGCACGAATCGGTGATAAAAATTCACCATGCCGAGGAACTCTTGGAGGGCCTTGATGGAACGGGGACGCGGGAACGTGGTGATGGCCTCGACCTTGGTCGGCAGCGGCACGGCCCCGGTCTTGGTGATGCGGTGGCCCAAAAAGTCAACGGTCGTCGCGCCGAAGTGGCATTTGACCGGGTTGACAATTAAGCCGTGCTCGCTGAGGCGACCGAACAGTGTTCGGAGGTGGAGGAGGTGCTCGGCGCGGGACGTGCTGGCGACGAGGATGTCGTCCAGATAGACGAAAAGAAATGGCAGGTCGCGCAGCACGCCGTCCATCAAGCGCTGGAACGCCTGGGCCGCGTTCTTGAGGCCAAACGGCATCCACAAAAATTCGAACAGGCCGAACGGCGTGATGACGGCCGTCTTCGGGACGTCGGCCGCCCGGACAGGTACCTGGTGGTAGCCCCGTATCAGGTCAATTTTCGAAAAGATGACCCGTCCCGCCAAACGGGCGGAAAAGTCCTGAATATGCGGGATCGGGTACCTGTCGGGGGTGGTAGCGTCATTGAGACGGCGGTAGTCGCCACACGGGCGCCATCCACCCCCCGGCTTTGGCACGATGTGCAGTGGCGAGGCCCACGCGCTATCGGAGCGCCGCACAATGCCGAGGTGCTCCAACGCGTCGAATTCGGCCTTTGCCACGGCGAGCTTGGCTGGGTCGAGGCGGCGGGCCCTGGCGTAGACCGGCGGGCCCGTAGTGGGTATGTGGTGCTCGATCCCGTGCCGCACCGCGACGGCCGAAAACGTCGGCCACGTGAGGGCCGGGAATTCCACGAGCAGGCGAGCGAACTCGTTCGTTGCCGGGAGGGCGCACGCCAGTTCGGTCGGCGTGGAGCTGCTCATTGTGCACGCCAGGGAGCTGAAGGTCTCGGCGTGGACAAGGCGACGTCGTTTGACGTCGACCAGCAGCCCGTGCGCGCAGAGGAAGTCGGCGCCCAGCAAAGCCACGGGGACGCTGGCGGTAACAAAAGTCCATTGAAAGCGCTGGCTGCCGAAGCAGAGGGTGACGACGCGTGGGCCGAAAGTGCATATGGCGGAGCCATTAGCAGCGACCAAAGAGGGGCCGCAAACTGCGTCCAGCCTGTCCTGCTCGGAGGCAGGTATGACGCTCAGTTAGGCGCCGGTGTCGCACAGGAAACGCCGTCCAGACGCTTTGTCCCGAATAAACAGCAAGTTGCCCGAGTGGCCGGCGCTCATGGCTGGGAATGAACGCCGGCCCGGCCGTTTCCCGACCTGCCGAAAGTGCACGGGGGCCGGCACGTCCGAGCCTTGTGTCCGAACCTGGCGTGGTAATAACACCACGCCCGGTCAGGTGGAGGCCCCGGCCGTCGTGTCGGAAGCGGGCGGTGCGGCGTGGCGGCCGCCAGTTGCACCGGCAGTTCGGCCTCCAACCGCGCAGGGCGCTCGGGCGTCGTGGGCGTCACCTCGGACGGCGGTGGGCTCCAGGTAACCGCGCCGATGTGCTGGCCCGCCGAGGAGATCTTATCGGCTTCCCTGGCGAGGGCGCGGGAATCCGTGATCAACGTGCCAGCCAGGGCGAGGCGTACCGGGTTAGGCAGCTGACGGAGGAACAGCTCCTGGAACAGGAATGCCGGAGAGTGCTCGCCGAGCAACGAGAGCATATAGTCCATGCGCTCGGACGGGCGCGTGTCGCCGGGCTCGGGCAGGTCAAGCAGGCGCCGTGCGCGTGCTGCCGGTGAGAGGGCGAAAGCGCCGAGGAGGAGCGTCTTCAGCGCGTCGTATTTGTCAGCAGCCGGCGGGTGCTGGAGGAGGCTCAAGGCGCGGGCCGCGGTGGTGGAACCGAGCGCCGCCACAACATGGTGGAAGCGGGTGTCGTCCGCGGTGATGCCTCGCAGGGCGAACTGGGAGTCCGCCTGGGCGAACCAAACAGCCGCGTGAGTCTCCCAGAAGGTAGGCAGTTTAAGCGTCACTGCCGTATCCATGTCGGTAGGTCACCAATGAAGGAACTGCGCTCCAACGCGAGTCGAAAGAATTGACGCGACCAAAGACGGAATTCGTCCGAGTTGCTTTATTGAAACAAAACAGCTCAGGTATTCTGACCAGCCCGTTTTTCGGGCAACAATATATATACACATTTATGTCGGGAAGTTTGCCCGGCAAAAGCTATACCGGGCATGCCCGGGTATCAAGGGCGAGCCTTGGAAAGGCGAGTCTGGACCTGCCCGGGCGTGTTTGGCTGCGGCCTGGCAAGTCGAGGCTGGGCGTGCCCGGGCGCTCTGGGCGAGCACTGGAAAGTCGATAGCGGGCATGCCCGGACGCTCTGGGCGAGCCCTGGAAAGGCGATAGCGGGCATGCCCGGACGCTCTGGGCGTGCCCTGGAAAGGCGATAGCGGGCATGCCCGGACGCTCTGGGCGAGCCCTGGAAAGGCGATAGCGGGCATGCCCGGACGCTCTGGGCGAGCCCTGGAAAGGCGAGAGCGGGCATGCCCGGGAAAGACGAGACCGGGCGTGCCCGGGAGGTTCGGGCATGCCCGGGAACAGTGAGTCCGGGCATGCCCGGGAGAGGCGCGTCTGGCCGTGTTCTGGCCGGTGCAAGGCGATTATGTACATCCAGCGGTAACCGCTACAACACAACTTTTAAACTGAGAAATAATCTATGGATTTACAGTTTGGGAAGTACTTTGCCAGGTTCATGCAATTCATTGAAGAAAGAAACCCAATCAGGAAATTGGAGAAAGAAATGTTATTAAAGTTTCAGTTTTCCACATGTTTGATCCTGGAAATTCACCTGCAAATCACATCTCCAACGGAATTGATGTACGTGTCTGAATATGACCCATGTCAATACCCTCTGTAAACTGTCCAGCGCCCACCCATGTGATGGTTCGTTTGCAGCCTGTAGCTTGTTCGCTGCATCATTTTCTGGATGCATGGCTGTGCCGCCGATGCAATGCCTCCCAATTACTAGTAATCTGGTACTCATTTTGCTGACTTCAGGAGGATTCTCTGGTGTTATTTCAATGGCACGACAGGGGCTCAAACTCAGGATCCAAAGATCTCAAGCCAGCCACCTTAACTGTTAAGCCAACGCTAGGCTTTTCCACCCATGTCATTTGTTGAATGATTTAGCAATGGCCTTGTGTTGTTCAACACCAACTGAGTTGACTCACTGTATGCACTTGGATGGACCAATGGGGATGATTCTGACTGCAATTGCTTCCCAGTACAATGTTATTTGCAGTATAATTTCCAGAGCACTGACAATGCACCATCACCCTGGAGAGGTCACGTAGAGATTGTCCAAGAATTACAAGTTCAGGACTCATTCAGTTCACCCAAGCATTATAACCCCTCATGAGGATGGATATTTTTGTCACCCTTGCTCGTAAGAATTTCAACCATGTGACGATTTCACAATTACCTGCAAAGAGCAATCAATCATTACATTTTAACCCAGACAGTTCGGAAAAGATATGATGGTCGTGGAAAGAGGTCCAGAAGAACACTGCTCCACATTTCTCAAAGTGCATACTGTGAACAGCATCACATGAAATAGGTTGAAAAGACATGACAACTGAAGGGATTTTTGAAGGGATAATGAAGACAACATTATGACAACTGAACTGAAACCATTTTCTTCTCACAGACATGTTGAGATTCTTCATATATATCAACAATAGACATGCTAACATGGGAGACAAGATGTAGAGTGATTTTCTGTGTTATGCCTGTATCCATCCTTCTGGCCCAACAGCAATATCCCAACTTTATCTTTCTGGATGACAATACCTATCCACACTCATGGATTGGCTTGTACGGGTCACCAGCATTAACCGGTAACCTGTACAAATGTCACTTAACCAAGCTGCCATGGATGGATGAGATGGACGTTGTTATTGTTGTTGTTGTACAGCCCCAGACACTTTTTTCGAACAAGCCCGTTGCACGGAGACAGTTGATTGATCTCCCAGCAGCGACACAGAGATCCCGCGCCTTCACAAAGTCAGGGCCACAACAGAGTTAAGGAGTTAGAGACAGAGAGACAGACGGACAGAGAGACTGAGAAACAGAGAGACAGAGAAGTCTAACAGTGTCGTTAACAGAGACCCCTGTAACAGAGACAAGTTCAACCAAAAGTCTAACAGTGGCGTAGCCGGGCTTGTAAAATATTATAAACCACAAACACACATGATTAGCTTTTCAAACAGTCGCTAATGCTGTTTATAACATTAAACAAGGAAATTTGGAGGAATCCCAACATCCATGAAGTAAGTTTTACTCACAGAACTGAGGGAAGATCAACTGTAATCTATATACCCCACAAGGTTTGGAGGTGTGCTCATTTACCAAGCAGCTAGCTAGCGCTTGCCAAGCCAGCCGTTCCTTAACGGTTTTGAATGGAGTGCTTGCTTGAATGCTTAAACCACTTAGCGATCTCTCCACAAGAAACTTGGTGAATGAACACACACCCAATGTTCTTGAGACTCGGCCATAGATCGACTGTAATCTATACAGTATACCCCAAAGAGGAATGACCCTTCCTGCCGCTCCTTTAGTGAGTAGTGAACTGGTGTACTTGTAAATTGAAATGTCGGTCAGTGGAGCAGCCGTCGTAATCTATAGATATAAAACACAGTTTGTGTGTGTGTGTGTGTGTGTGTGTGTGTGTGTGTGTGTGTGTGTGTGTGTGTGTGTGTAAGGTTACCGATAGACTCCTAAACGGAGAGGCTTACGTGCTTGATATTTGGCATAGACATGGCCATTGAGCCTGGGACGAACATGGCCGAACTCAAAATATTTGACGATCCATATTTTTTATTCATATTTACCTCAGCGCATTTCAGCGCACGGATTCAACGGAATCAGAGCAGGTGGGCGCTGATTCGCTCAGAGCGATCACGTGATGACGCTATGACGCTATGACGCTATGAAAAAAAAAATCGCTATGACGCTATGAAACGCTATGACGCTATGAAAAAAAAAATCGCTATGACGCTATGAACGCTATGAACGATATGACGCTATGAACGCTATGACGCTATGACGCTATGAAAAAAAAAATCGCTATGACGCTATGAAACGCTATGAACGATATGACGCTATGAAAAAAAAAATCGCTCGCTTTGCCAAGGGGCTCGTTCCCCCCCCCCCCCCCCCCATTCCCCTCCCATCCCCCTCCCCTCCCCCGCCCGGCAATGCCGGGTACTTCTGCTAGTGACATCATAAACGTAACGGACACAAAACCTCCGCTTCTTTCATACGTAGAACATGGTATATTTTAACTTCCAGTAAGTTTGCAGTCACTATGAAGGGATTAGTGTTATGATTAGATTTACCACAATATTAAAGTTACGTTATCATTATTTCGAAAATGATATTACTATCAAAAACCGAGGTGAATTCCTTACTTCCTCGGTTATTAATATGAGAGCCGAACACTGCTCATCATTGATCATGAAACATACACCGCTTCAATCCATTAACTTTCCACTCACAACATTGGAATTAAAGTATTATGGTCATATTCACTATATTATTATTATTATTACGAAAACGATACGACTGAAACGATACACTACTGTATTAAGAAACCTTGGCTTAATTTGTCCGAAGCGGTCCGAAGGTGAAGCACAACGCCTAAGGCCTATAGATACCGTACCATATTGTTGGAAGAGACATAACGCCGATGCTTTCGATATTTGAATGTCATCTTACATCTTACTATAATTCACCAAATGTGTGTCTGTCTGTCTGTCTGTCTGTTCCCAGGTACCGCCAAACGGCTGAACCGATCGCAACGAAATTTTGGGTGGGTAATCCTGGGACTCCCTTGAGTAAAATAGGCTATATTGTTTTTCCAATTTTTTTCCCCCAATTTTCCAATTTTTCCAATTTCCAATTTTTCTAATTTCCAATTTTTCCAATTTTCCAGTTTTTCCAAACACGATGTAATAATATTTACCGATATGAACAATGATGTGGCTTTTACTGAAATTCTACAAATACTGTTTAGATTGTGATGATTTGCATGTGATATGATTTAACGGATGTTTGTATGAATCGTTTAAAATAAAAAAGTCATCAATTTCTGATATTTTGCCTTTTCATTTGGGCCTCCCAATTGAAGTCCTGCCCGTCGGGCGGGTACTGTTGCTAGTTTTAACAATCGGTTTTTTGTGTTTCACACTGAATGAAAAACTTAAAGGTAGAGCATGGCGATTGTTATATATGACAGGTTCAACGATATGTTCGGCATGAACAGCATATAAATCAAAATGGCAAAGTGTAGAGAGTCAGCCGCCATGCCGCCGTAAAGACATCAGACGTAATCACATCACCTTGTCCTGTGACCACATTCTCAGCTCTGATTGGTATACGTTTGAGGGGACATACGTATATACATACATACAGACGGACAAACACTGTTCTAGACGGCTCTGCCCGATGGGCTACGCTGTAAAAAAAAAAAAAAGAGACAAAAGAGATAGAGACAACAGGGATTTTTTTTTTGGAAATACCAACTTCCTTCCTGTAAGTCCTTGCAGTGTCCTTGTGTTTTATACTTCTCGCATCCCTCCCCCCGCCCCCTTCCCACGCCTCCTCCCCCCAAGCCCTCTCCCTCCCACAGATCTCCCGATGTCCCTGCTCTCAAATGTTGTGTTTGTGTGCTTCCCCTTCTCTACCCATCTTGTCTACCGCTACCCTTATTATATACTTTGTGTGTCTGTTTGATTTTTTTTGTGTGATAAATGTTAGCTCTTTCACGAACCTCGATCCTGTATAGAAAAAAAATAAAAGGGCCGGTCCATGGGGACCAATCGGTACTCTGACAGTGACTGTGCTGCCCTGACGAATGTGGACAGCAGGGAAGAATGGGGAAGATTTGGCCCCCGACTTGCGTTGGGAGGTACAACCACCACGAAGAGGCGTCCCTGATAATTGTGAGATAGAGGTAGGTGAAGTAGCTGAAGGGTTTATCATTTAAACATCCGATTAGTAGCTTGAACAACAATTTGGCAGCGTATACTTTATGTCAGCAATGCAGTGATAGAAAATATTATCCATCAATTGTCGAAGACCATATCCAGTCAAGAAGATGGAAAGACATTATTACCTCCGACATAACAAACAAATTACATGAAAGCTTTGCTGCAAGCGAACAAATTTTCCCAAGAAAAATCAACCAGCCCTTAGCAGGATGGGTAATCTGTAAAAAGAATATAATTAGTTCAGGAACAAAGCAAGAACCGCACAGGCCCTACCCTATCCCTCCACCAATTCCACCATTCCATTATTTCTCCTTCACAGATATGACCCTTCCAAATGGGAAATTTATTGAGGTACAAGATAAAATAAATAACTGCATATTGTAATTTAGAATGTGCCCAAACATTCTCCTCTTGCCATCAACTATTCCTCGCTTCTCCTGCTGTAAATCAAACCACCATTTTACGAGATATACGCACAAACAGCATATGCAAAATACGACAGGAAAGTCGAATATATTAGGAACTTCAGGCACTTCTGTAGAAATAATGTTTACCTTGACTTAACAAAATATCATGAAAGGTTATTTTGGCAAAGAGAGCCGGCGGAATTGAAAATAATATATGTCTTGCGTCTCAATGTTTCGCTCCGCAATGCTTAAAGCAAGCGGCCGTTGTTTGTAGTTGCTTTCGGTGTCGCAGAGAATGTGGCCTCCAACTTGCGTTTGCATATTATTATTGTGAAGGCCAAAAGCACCGACAAAGAAGTTTTGAAAACTGACAAAATTTATTTTTTGACTCACAAAAACTGCCCAACTTTACGGAGATAAAGACCGATTCTGACTTTTTGGCCAAGCAAAATCTTTATTTTTATTCATTTTTTTTGAAACCATTATTATATATTCAAGTTTGGAAAATGAATGTAAAATGAAAATTATTTTTTAAAAATTGAAAGTGTTTTACTTGTGTTGGGTCATGTCATCAGTCATTAGTTTAATGGCGCACACATAATATATTAACCAAGGCACCATAAGACTCTGGGGTGTATTGAAACCCACAAGCTTTTCAAAAAAAACATCATAACTCTTTTAGATTAATGTTTGTTGTGAATTGGTGTATCTAAAGGGGCTGTGCAAAAACAATGAGGATGGGCATAGAGGCATGGCATGAGAATATGAGCACAAAGTAGAATGCAACATAAATATAGCATTATTTCATCTGCTTATGGGCTCACAGGAAGAGGGGAATGGTGTTAGAGTGCTGTGGATGCTGTCTTCCTGCTTTTACATTGGTTCTGTACTCCAATGTAAAAGTAGAGTTGCTTAATGGCATCCTTTAGTAATAGTGTGTTTCCATAATCCATTAAAAACTGCTTCCTTGAAGCCTGGTGTTGGCTTAACAGTTAGGGTGGCTGGCTTGAGATCCTAAGGTCCTGAGTTCCAATCCCATTTGGCTGTTCAATTAACACCAGGTGGGGTTGACTCAGCCTGACCTCCTTCTGAGGTCGGCGAAATGAGTGCCAGTGCACTGTAAATAGGGGCACAACTGTGTCTTCAACCAATGATGTTACCTGCAGTCCTGTGCTGAATACAAAAGAATAAGAAGAAATGCTTTTTTTTCCTTTTTTTTTTTTTTTTTGTATACTGAATCGAGGCTCGTCAAAGAGCTAACATTTACTTCACAAACAAATCAACCAGACAAACAAAATATATAAAAAGAGGGAGTGGAAAACAAGATGGGGAGAGAAGGGGAAGCACACAAACACAACATTTGAGAGCAGGGAGATGTGTGGAAGAGAGAGGGCTTGGGGGGAGGAGCCGTGGGAAGGGGGGGGGGGGGGGGAGGGAGAAGTATAAAACACAAGGACACCAAGGACTTCCAGGACAGAAGTTGGTATTTCAAAAAAGTGGAATTGGGGTGAAATTAGCGGGGGTAGAAAAGATCAAGGTTTTGGATGGGGGAAGATAAGAGATGGTGGTGAACAGCTGTTTTAAAGACATGGAGGGTGGAGTGGGATTGAAGAGAGTGAGGGAGTTTGTTCCAGAGGCGGGAGAAAAGAGGAATGAAGGAGTGAAGGTGAGCAGAAAGTCTTGATTTTGGCAGTTTGACCATAAGAGGGTTGCAGGCAGATCTTGTGCGACCTGTAGGAATATTTGCGGGACAGAGCCCAGAGAGAGCTGGGGGGGCAAGGCCAGAGAGGAGTCGGTAAAAGACGGAAAGACCACCAACCTGCCTGCGGTGAGTGAGTGAGAGGCCCTTGGAGTTAGCTTCATCGCGGGAGATTCCAATGATTCTGAATGCTTTGGTTTCAACAGTGTGAAGACGAGCTAGGTGTGAGGCAGGAACACCAGCCCAGAGGGGAGAGCAGTATTCCATTGAGCTGCGGATGAAAGCCTTGTTTGTGGTGAGGAGCTCAGGTGTGCCAAGGAAGGACTTCGCATGACGGAGGATGCCCAGTCGGCGACTGGCTTTGGAGGCCAGATTTGAAATGTGGTTTTCCCAGGAAAGATCATGGCAGATAGTGAGACCCAAAAGCTTGAGTGACAGAACTTCTTGGAGAGGATTATTCAGAAAGTGGATGGGAGGGTTGTCCAGTCGGTCTTTTCGGAGAGACATCGTAAGAGTGTGAGATTTGTCAGGATTGAAAGACATGTTCCACTTGTTTGCCCAGTCTGTGATTTTGTCCAGGTCTGCAGAGAGTGAGGAGGCTGCAGACTGCCGATCTGAGGGATGAAGAATGGAGCGACAGAGAGTAGAGTCATCAGCAAAGAGATACAGAGGATTTTCAAGAGAGTCAGAGAGATCATTGATGAAGACCAGAAAAAGCACAGGGCCCAGAACACTGCCTTGTGGAACTCCAGCCTGAACAGGAAGAGGAGATGAGAGAAACCCATTCAGGGCCACACGTTGACTACGACTAGAGAGGAAGTCCGCCAGCCATGCGTGGAGATTTCCATGGATACCAAAAGAGGAGAGTTTGGTGAGCAGAGCGGGGTGCCAGACCGTATCGAAGGCACGTGATATGTCAAGGGAGACTGCTCTAATTTCCTGTTTGGCATTGAGGACCTCCATCCATTGTTGAGAAAGCAGAAGCAGCATGTCCAGAGTAGAGTGTCCAGGTCTGAAACCAAATTGATGATCAGAGATCAAGCCATTGGAGAAGAGGAAAGATTTCATATCTGAAGCAATGATGGATTCCATGACTTTGCTGATAATTGGGAGAAGGCTGATTGGTCTGTAGTTGCTGGGATCTGTTTTTACACCTTTTTTGTGCAAAGCGGTGATGTTGGCAGATTTCCAAGCAGATGGAAGATGACCTTGAGCAAAAGAGAGGGTGAAGAAAACAGAGAGAGGGGGTGAAAGAGCGGAAGAACAGGATTTTAGGACCCGTGGGCTGATGCCGTCAGGTCCAGTTGCAGAATCCGAGTCGAGGGTTGACAGAAACTTTTCCACCTTGTCAGGAGGAAAGGACACAGTGTCCAGGAGCAGCTGGGTATGACTGGGTACGGTGGGTACAGAGAGGGATGGGTTTGGGACACAAGATTTAGAGGCAAACACAGAGTTGAGGCATTCAGCTTTTTCACGTGCGGAGTCAGCCGTGTGGCCATTTGAGGAGAGGGAGGGGATGGAGGGGGAACAAACACCAGAAACAGATTTGACCAGACACCACCAGGATTTGGAAGAGGGAGACAGATAAGAGAGTTCGGTCCTGAGAACGGAGAGATATTGTTTCCTGGCTCTCCTGAGGGTGGACACACACTTGTTTCGGGCTTTGTGGAAGCAAATGAGATTTCCTTCCGTTGGATTTGCTTTCCAGGAGACGAAAGCAAGTTGTTTCTGGGCAATAGCCTCACCACAAGATTCCATGTACCATGGACGGGAGGAAGGGTATGACAACAGAAGACGAGATGGGATAAATCTGTGCATGAGAGAGAGCAGTTTGCTTTGGAAGAATTCCCAGGAAGAATTTATGTCAGAGGCAGTAGAGATGGGAGACCAGTCCAGATGATTGATGGCTGCTTGAAGACCGTGCCAGTTGGCCTGAGTGAAATGCCAGACTCGTCGACGCTGAGGAGGCTCTCTGAGAATGGTCAGAGAGATGTCCACTTTAACAAGCACATGATCAGAAGAGCCGATTGGAGCAGAAGAAGAGCAGCAGACATTTTCAGGGAAGTTAGTCATAACCAAGTCCAGAAGAGAAGATGCTCCGTTGACTGAAATCCGGGTCGGGAAATTGACAGATTGTGTCAATCCCAGTGAGTCACAGAAGTCCTTTGCTGAAGAGCCATGGCTGGTGAGAGAGGTACCCACACCCAGCCAACTGGCATGGTGACAGTTGAAATCACCACATATGAGGAAGAGAGAGTTGGGATGGGTAGATAGAAGGTGGTCCATATTCTCAGACAGCGAGATGTAGATGGAGTCATCACTGTTTGGTGGACAGTACAACACACATATGAACAAAAGGTGGGAGCGAAGGGGAAGCCGTAGCCAAAGGTATTCCTGGGGGTGAGGTGGAGAGAGGGCAGTGCAGGGCGAGTGAGGAAGAGAGTTTTTTATAAAGATAGCAACCCCACCTGGACGAGGCTCAGGTCTATCATACCGGAGGAGGGAGTAACCTGGGAGAGATACCAAGGAATCAGAGACATCATGAAGGAGGAAAGTTTCTGTTAAGCAGATCACGTCTGGTTTGTCAGAAGCAACCTGTATGGAGAGATCAGACAAGTTTGAGCGAAGGCCCTGGATGTTTGAGGTCCATACTGTTAAGGAAGAGGAAGGGGGAGCATCGGATACAGAACAGGGGGGGGGGGGGAGCGGTAGGGTAAGGGTAAGATGTGGAAGAGGAGGAAGAGGTAGGGAGAGCTGTTGAAGGTGTGTCGGAGATTACAGAATAGCTTGGAGAAAGGGAAGAATGGGGCAGACAAAAGGTTTGATGGTGATTGGGAGAGGCGCAGTGAGGTGTTATTTGACGAGGGGGAAGAGCGAGGCAGAAGGTTGAGGGAGATGAAGGTGAAAGTTGGAAGGGGGAAGAAGCGGGGAGGACGCTTTGAGGAGGAGGGGTGAGAGGGGAGTCTCGGAGGGGAGGAGCGAGGGAGAGTCTCGGAGGGGAGGGGTGTGGGGGGAGATTTGAAAGGAATGGGTGATTGGGAAGATTTGGAGGGGAGGGGCAAGGGGGAAGATTTGAAAGAGATGGGTGATGGGGATGATTTGGAGGGGAGGGGCAAGGGGTTAGATTTAGAGGGGAGGGGTGATGGGAAATGGGATTTTGGGGTGATGGGATTTTGAAAAATGTACGATTAATGGGAAACGAACATTTATTGCAAAATGAGTTTCTTGAGAATTGAGTTTCTCTTGAGTTTCTCTTGAGTCTTGAGTTTCTCTTATTTCTCAAATATATTACAAATAACCATACAATCAACTAGAACTGCATTTGATAGAGTGCAATACCTCCACCAGGCAGGACAATTTACGTTTTATATGTATCCAACTGTTAGGCCGGATATGCATCCGGACCTGAACCAAAATCGAATCGGCTTGTTCTGGTCAACTAACCAACTCATCCACGAAGTTGTCATAATCCGTCCACAACTTTTTGAAATAGGATGCTTTATGTCGTTGTTGACCCTATTTCTCAATGGTGACGAATTACTTAAAAATAAAAATTCGCATATCCGGATCTGGATCTCCTCCAAAATTGAATCAGTTCGTCCTTATCAAACACACAAACTGTCCACCAAGTTTTGTCTGAATTCGTCCATAATCTTTTGAGATATCCAGCTCACAGACAGACAGGCAGACAAACAGGGATGAAAACATAACCTCCATCCACCTTCATAGATGGAGGTTATAAATACCTTAAAAACAAAAATAACAAGGAAGAAAAAAGACATTAAATGTCATAGCCCCCGTGGTTTTAGTAATTTTGCTTTACGGAGTTAAAGACCGTCAGTCAGCCATATTTTGGTCTGATTATAAAACAAAATCTTTTGCATATGTATACTCTCATGTATCGTCTTTGTGCCAAGTTTGAGCAAAATCGGTCAATGCATGTCCGATAAATGGTTGGGGACATGTTGAAGTAACAAAATGGCCATCAGTCGGCCATCTTGGATCTGATCTCGAAACAACAATATGTGCATATGTAACCTATCATTCGTTTTCTGTGTGCCAAGTTTGAGCAAAATCGGTAAATGCATGTCCGAGAAATGGTTGGGGACATATTGAAGTAACAAAATGGCCATCAGTCGGCCATCTTGGATCTGATCTCGAAACAACAATATGTGCATATGTAACCTATCATTCGTTTTCTGTGTGCCAAGTTTGAGCAAAATCGGTAAATGCATGTCCGAGAAATGGTTGAGGACGTGTTCAACATCGGGTTTTACAAAATGGGTTTTTTACAACCAAAATGGCCACCAGTCGGCCATCTTTGATCACATCGCGAAACAAAATGATGGGCATATGTATACCGTCATGTATTGTCTTTCTGCCCAGTATGACGAAAGTTGGTCCTAACATCTCAGAGATATGATTGCGGATGGACGGACGGACAGACAGACGAGACCCAATCCTAAGACTAATCCTAAGACAAAGTCCAACAGGGGCTAAAAACCGACAAGATCATTACTCCTGCCAGGGAGTAATGCATTCGATCGTGTCCATCCGGTGTGTGTGTGTGTGTGTGTGTGTGTGTGTGTGTGTGTGTGTGTATGTGTGTGTGTGTATATGTGTGTTCGTATGTTCGTGTGTTTATGAACAAGATATCTGGAAAAGTTCTGAACGGATTTGGATGAAAGTTGGTGGGATGATTGCCCTTGGGATAAGGAAGAATTGATTAGTTTTTGGTGAAGCTCACGATATTATCCCGGATCCAGGAATTTTTTTTTTCTGTTTTACTGCATTAAAGCTTTTATTCTTATTCTTAAATGATGTTTTTCTCCTCTAATTCCGAGATATATCAAAATAAATTATCTGACAGTTAGGGCCTACTTTCTTTTTCATTTATTGTTTTGGGGAGCGGGGATGTTAAACAAAACGTATTATTCCAACTAGACCCACGGCGGGAGTATGCGCTCTACTGAGTGGCGTTCTAGGTAAAATATTGTGATGAGCTTGTTTTGTACCTTGATTTTACAACATTTTTCATCAATGCACTAATTTGTGACGTTAAGCATATTTGGCATTTGCTTGAAATTCTTCACTTGAAAATAGGATTTGCCCCTCTTTGACTCGACTGATACGTTTCATGGATTTTTTTTTATAGAGCCATAGTCGGGTAACTTCAGGTATCACCCCCAAATTTCCCTAACCCCCTCATACACCACTCCCCTGCCTCCATCACAGAGGAAAAAGCAAGCACAGAGAAAGGCAAGCACAAGAGACTAAAACTTGGAAATCTGACTTAGGCCTGGGACTAGTGCATGCACAGTAGATCTGGTTCTACACAACTCAATCGAAGTGTGCACTGACATTCTATGATTGCAAACACTTGTCCCACGACAAAAGTCAATTCGTATAATTGTAGTAACTTCATGTGAGCCCTTGGATAAGGAGCTTGTGATGTATTGTCAATCAACATGTTGCCAGGTGGTTATGCTGATTGGAATGAGCTAGCAAGTAGCTGTCTCTCTGCAAATGGAAGGAAATTACTGTTTTATCCACCATCATTTAATCTGCACAGAACAAAAGATCAAACTGAATCATAAACTCAACATTGGAATGTCGTTAAAATTCAGCCCACTTGAAGCAGTTATTCTTCGAATTTCCCAACTATTTACGCAAAGTGCTTCACCACAAAGCATCTTTGGATGAATCTGATCCTTTGGTCTTGATTCATTTCCCAGAGACTGCATCCAATCCAATTATCTCCAAATATGGTTCTTCTCTAATTACTGCAATAAATCACAACATAGCATCACGAAGACGGTTTCATGGGGCCGTATTAATAGAAACTCTTATTGAAAATTCCATCAAAAGATGCATTGGGATAGAGAAATGGCAACGAGATTGAGTCATGCAGAAGCATCTTGTATAAATAACAACTTCGATTATCATTTCTCTTTGAATGAAAATAAACAAGATATACAGGTTTGTCATTTTAATAATGCGCATAGCAAAGGATAAACATTAAAGGGCAGATTTAATATAATTTAGGAAAAAAAACATCTTTATGAGGTATTAAAGGCAGAGTCTCCCAGCTTACATCATACAGACAGGTGACCTTGGGATTGTCGACACATTAAATACACAGGCAGCTGGAGCTGGGAGAAGGAGGTTAATAAAATAAATAAAAAGGAAAACGAAGGTTATACCATGGATTAAAAAAGAGGTGGGGAGTGGTAGGGGGAAGAGGGAAGCAAAGTGAGTAAGCAAAATTGGGGATGAAGACGAATGTGTGGACATGTGAAACAAAGGGGGGGGGGGGTGGTGGGGAGGTAAGGCAGTTCAAAAATCTTATTGTGCATACATAATATGTATCATAAATAAAAACAAGACCGAAAGTCTAACAGCGGCATAGCCAGGCTTGTTTGATATTTTAGATGAAGAGGATAGTATGACCTGGGTGGAGATACCAGTTAGCCAATAATGTAAGTATTAAATTATTTTGAAGTACTCCAAGTTTCTAAACTGTCTGTCACCATGTAAGGGAAGAGATTGCATTGAGACACTGCTTTTTCACTATGTTTTGAGTCAACAACGAACCAACCATACACCACTTAAATCTAGAAACTTTGCAGTCACAACAAAGGGATTGCAGTGTTACGATTATATTTACTATATTATTATTATTGTCGCGCCCCCGGGGTTAAGACCCCTGGGTGACGGATGACCGAAACGAGCTTTAACTCCGAGGCATACTTTGAACCTTGGCAGGTTTGTCTTTGGCAAGCACGGGAAAGGCCCGAAGCCTTATGTGATCGGGAACACACGGGGTTATTCCGAACTCACAGAACAAAGAAACGAACCAGGACAAGAAAAGTAAAATTCAACAAAAAATGATTTAATGAAAATAAATGCAAAGACAATAAAAATGTTGAGGTAAAAACAAATCTACAGTATATTATACTCTCCGTAGGTGATATGTCTGTCCGGGGGTGTGGCTACACCCGGTCTGGGAGGGGCTTCAAAAACAAATATCCACCATTTTCTTTCCTCACATAGCTTTGAGGCCTGTTTTGTTAGGCCCGTGGTGTCTTTCTTTCTTTTTCTTTATTTTTTCCCCTCTCTTCTCTCTTCTCTCTCTCTCTCTCAGTTTTATTTCAACTCTATTTCGATATCTCATTTCATTTTTCACTGTCGCTAACATGGTTTTAGACTCGGTTGAAAAAAAAACGCGAATAAAATCCGATGAAAGTTTCCGTTTATAGAACGAAATGCATTTTCAAAGGCTTATAACATTAAGGCCTTTGACACTCTCTCACGCCTTTATCTCCAATCTAACTCACCATCTGATTTCATTTTTATCGATGTATTTAGACTCGGTTTCAGCAATAATTGAGAACATAAATGCACACACGGGATATTTGCTGAAACATTTTAGAAATTCGTGAAATTGCCGAGATATATTAAATAATCACGGCTTTTCACGATGCAATATATCTTACACCGCCCAAGATGACACAGACATGAAAATGCCGACATTAAATAATCGCGGCTTTTCACGACTCGATATATCTTACACCTCACAAGATGACACAGAGGGGAAAATGCTGAGATATATTAAATAATCTTAGCTTTTCATGACTCGATATAATCTTACACCGCCCAAGATGACACAGACAGGAAATTGCGAAGAGATATTTCTTTATTCTTATTTGATAAGTTATGTGCACATACACTTTAAATAAGTTTATTTGAAATCTTTGATTTTACAAATGTCATTTATTTGCCATTTGATGATTACGTGCCAACAATTCCTCTTCCTCTTGGGGATCGTGAAAATTAATGATGGTTTTAGACTCGGTTTCAGCAATAATTGAGAACATAAACGCACACACGGGAAATTTGCTGAGACATTTTAGAGATTCTGGAAATTGCCGAGATATATTAAATAATCGCGGCTTTTCACGCCTCGATATATCTTACACCGCCCAACATGACACAGACAGGAAAATGCCGACATATATTAAATAATCGCGGCTTTCACGACTCGATATATCTTACACCGCCCATCATGACACAGACGGGAAAATGCCGACATATATGAAGTAATCGCGGCTTTTCATGACTCGATATATCTTACGCTTCCCAAGATGACACAGAGAGGAAATTGCGAAGAGATATTTCTTCGTTCTTATTTGATAAGTTAAGTGCACATACACTTTACATAAGTTTATTTGAAATCTTTAATTTCACAAATGTCATTTACTTGCCACTTGATGATTACGTGCCGACACTTCCTCTTCCTCCTCTTCCTCTTGGGATCGTGAAAATTCATGTGTTGTGTGGAAACTCCCATTCCCGAAATGAACGAGACGGTCAATGAATGGCTTGATGAACGTCAATGCAGACTTTAACTAGATGGTATTCATAGAATACTTACCCTGCGTTGTCAACTTGGTGTGACTGTGAGCCATCTCTTCTGTTTTTGAACGTTTCTTTTTTTTGATCCAATATGGCTGCCAGAACACATGAGCGATGACATCATAAATTTCTATTCTCTAAATAATTGTTGCATAGATCAACAACAACACAACATGCATTTTAAGGCCATTTTCCCTGCTAGAGTGGGGGTTAGCCTTGCGGTCCCCATGACAATCTTCTCCATTTTGCCCTATTTTCTGCATCTCTCCTTGTTAACCCCCTTGCCCGCATTTCTTCTTCCACCATCTTTAGCCAAGTCTTTCTCGGTCTTCCCCGTCCTCTACTTCCTTCTACATCAATTTCCATCACTCTTCTCAACCAGTCACTTTCATCCTTCCTCAACACATGACCAAACCATCTCAGCCTGTTCCTCTTCACAGCATAAATCACAGGCAATATTCCCATCATCTTTCGCAATTCATCATTTGTCTTCCTCTCTCTCAACGATACTCCGCACATCCATCGAACCATTCGCATTTCCACCCTTTCCAGCCTTCGTTGCTGCTCTACGTTCATTAGATCATGCTGCATAGATCATGCTCAATAAATTTCAAACTTATCAGACGAAGAGTTGTCCTTGTCGAAATATGATGTCATAATTATGGAACAAATGACGTCATCGTTAACAACACCTATTCCCCATATGGAGTTATTTACAATGAGCCACGTTTAATTTTTTTCCATAGAGCGGTTTTGGAGATAGAGGTGCAACGTTTTTCGGTTTTTCCAAGACGGCGCCTGTAACACATGATCTATGACGTCATGATTATCATTAAAATTTTCTAAAGGAGGCGCTCCTGTGGTGAAAATTTAAAGTCCATCAGACCAACAGTTGCTGAAATTTTTAAAATAATGATCGGATGGATATGTGTTGTATTTATCGAATTATGGCGTCATAACGACGACACCGATGACATCATCATTAACATATCTTATTCCCCATGGGCAGTCGGTGACAATGAACCAGGTCTCAATTTTTTCCATGGAGTGGTTTCAGAGATATAGAGGTGTGAAGTTTTTCAAAGATGGCGCCTGTACCACGTGACTTATGACGTTATAATAATCATTAAAATATTCTACAGGAGGAGGCCCTCCTATGGTGAAAATTTCGTGTCAATCGGACCAAGAATTGCAGAGAAAAAAAATTCATACTGATCGAATCAAGCGTTGTACTTGTCGAATTATGACGTCATAATTAAATTCCCGATTACATCATCATTGACATATCTTGTTCCCCAAGCGGATTACTTGACAATGAGCCATGTTTCAGTGTTTTTCCATGGAGCGGTTTCGGAGTTATAGAGGTGAAACCTTTTTTCGATTTTTCCAAGATGGCGCCTGTACCACGTGACCTATGACATCATAATAATTATCATTTTTAAAATTCCACAGGAGGAGCCGCTCATATTCTGAAAATTCCATGCCAATCGGACTAACAGTTGCAGAGGATTTTTTTTTTCATACTAATCAGATCAAGCGTTGTACTTGTCGAATTATGACGTCATAATTAAGGCACCGATGACATCATCATCAACATATCTTATTCCCCATGGAGAGTACTTGACAATGAGCCATGTTTCCATTTTTTCCATTGAGTGGTTTGGGAGATATAGAGCTGTAACGTTTTTCCAACATTGTGCCTGCACCACGTGACCTACGACGTCATAATATTCATTGAAATATTCTACAGGAGGAGGCCCTCCTATGGTGAAAATTTCATGTCAATCCCACCAAGGGTAGCCAAGAAAATGAATTTTTAAAATGCCGACACGTACGTACGTAACTGAAAGCTTAACCCTGCTTTTCGCTTCGCAAGCGCAGGGTAAAAATGTCATTCACTAAAAATGTCAAGTGTGTATGTGTGTGTGTGTGTGTGTGTGTGTGTGTGTGTGTGTGTGTGTGTGTGTGTGTGTGTGTGTGTGTGTGTGTGTGTGTGTGTGTGTGTGTGTGTGTGGCTGTGTGTGTGGCTGTGTATATATACAGTGCATTCAGAAAGTATTCAGACCCCTTCACTTTTTTCACATTTTGTTATGTTGCAGCCTTATGCTGAAATTGTTTAAATTCATTTTTTCCCTCATCAATCTACACTCAATACCCCATAGTGACAAAGAGAAAACAGGATTTTAGAAAGTTTTGCAAATTTATTAAAAAGAAAAAACTGAAATATCACATTGACATAAGTATTCAGACCCTTTGCTATGACACTTAAAATTTAGCTCAGTGCCTCCCATTTCTCTTGATTATCTTTGAGATGTTTCTACACCTTGATTGGAGTCCACCTGTGGTAAATTCAATTGATAGGACATGATTTGGAAAGGCACACACCTGTCTATATAAGGTCTCACAGCTGACAATGCATATCAGAGCAAAAACCAAGCCATGAGGTCGAAGGAACTGCCTGCAGAGCTCAGAGACAGGATTGTGTCGAGGTCCAGATCTGGGGAAGCCTACAAAAAAATTCTGCTGCATTGAAGGTTCCCAAGAGCACAGTGGTCTCCAGAATTCTAAAATGGAAGAAGTTTGGAACAACCAGGACTCTTCCTAGAGCTGGCCGCCCGGCCAAATCGAGCAATCGGGGGAGAAGGGCCTTGGTAAGAGAGGTGACCAAGAACCCGATGGTCACTCTGGCTGAGCTCCAGAGATCCTGTGTGGAGATGGGAGAAACTTCCAGAATGACAACCATCACTGCAACACTCCACCGATCTGGGCTTTAAATGGCAGAGTGGCCAGACGGAAGCCTCTCCTCAGTGAAAGACACATGAAAGCCCACATGGAGTTTGCAAAAAAGCACCTAAAGGACTCTCAGACTGTGAGAAACAAGATTCTGTGGTCTGATGAAACCAAGATTGAACTGTTTGTCTTCCGTCTGGCCACTCTGTCAATTTGGCTTCCGTCAATTTCATTTTGATCGGATGAAGTGTTGTACTTTTCGAATTATGACGTCATAATGAAGGCACATATGACATCATCATTAACATGTTTTTTTCCCCCATGGAGCGTTCTTTACAATGAGCCATGTCTCAATTTTTTCAATTCAGCGCTTTCGGAGATAGAGAGGTGCAAAGTTTTTCGTTTTTTCCAAGATGGCGGCCGAACCACGTGACCAATGACGTCATCGTTATCATAAAAAAAATTATACAGGTGGAGATGCACCTATGGTGAAAATTTCCTGTCAACCGGACCAACGGTTGCAGAGAAAATCATATTTATTCTGTGCAGAAAAACAGACAGACAAACAAACAGACTCAAATGCAATACCCTCCCTCTCGTCTGGCGAAGGTAAAAAGGAGGTGGTAGAATACAGAGAGGCCAAAACCTGTCTGCGATGCGATCATGGGAGATCCCAATGATTTTGAGGGCCTTGCGTTCCACAGCATCAAGAAAGGCAAGCTTTGGGGCTGGTGTGATAGCCCAAAGGGGGAGAGCAGTACTCCATCAAGCTGCAAATTAAGCCCTTGTACTTTGTCAAAAGTTCAGATTAGCCAAGGAAATACCTTCACGACAAAGGATGCCCAATCTTTGGCTGACTTTGGAAGCTATCTTGGAAAAATAGTCTGCCCAAGAAAGATAATGGCTGATCGTGAGGCCCAAAAGTTTGAGTGGCTTCACTTCTTCCAAGTGGTTTGTCTAACCATAGATAGGTGTACCGCTGGGTATACCCATTCTACATGGATGGGTATACCCAGAGATACATTGAACAAAGAAGTAGATGGGAGATTTTTCCAGACAGCCCGTTCAGAGAGACAGAGTGTGTGTGCGTGGAATATGTCAGGGTTGAAAGAGAAGTTCAAAGTGTTGGACCACCATCAGATTTTGCTGAGGTCTGCAGAGAGGAAAGAAGCTGTTTTTTTGCAAATAATCAACAAAGAGATATACAGGATTTTCCTGGGAATCAGAAAGATCTAGTTGATGAAGGCTGGGAACAAGACTCGGCCCAAGACACTGCCTTGGAGCATTCCATCCTTGAAAGGAAGGGAAGATTAGAGGATCATGTTAAGAGCTACAGGAGTAGAGGAAGTCGGTGATCCATGAGACGAGGCCTTTAATACCACAAGCAGAGAGCTCTGAAATCGAGGCAAGATGCAAGACTGTATCAAGTGTTCGAGATCTGTCTAGAGAGAAGGCCCTGATATCGTCTGAGATTTAGAGCTTCCATCCACTGTTGGGAGAGTAGAAGCAGCATGTCGAAGGTAGAATGATGGGTCTGAGAACAAACTGATGATCTGTGATCAGGTCATTGAAGAAAAGGAAGCATTTGACATCAAACAGAAGTATGTCTTGTTTTGAAGATTGACGTCGCTGGCCAAGTTATAAAACTGCATGCTTTAACTCTGTACTAGCCAATAGATGCGGAAAATAAAATAAAAATTCCTTCCACGACTCTTAAGCTTTCCTCCGGAATATTTGCTTGGAAGCATGCCAGCAGCATGCTGTGAACGACATTAAAAAGGACTCTCCAGGGCCTGCTTTGGGTCCATCTTCCAGATCCTCTCAATTATATGCACCAACCAGCCGGTATAGGTTATCACATGTTTGGAATTCTTTTTTTTAAACATACATTAATCTGGAGATGATTCTTAGAATTCATTGCTTACATTTGAATTATTCTGTTGGTTAAAAGATGGTTGGCATAATTCACAGTAACAAAAAAATGAAAAATATGGACAATAAATAAATCAGAAATTATATTTGGAAAATAAATTGATTATAAAAAAATACTTATAAAAATACTAAGTTAAATAAAAAAATAGATAATAAAATAATTAATAAATAATAATCATTGTTATTATATAAATAGTAATTATATTATATTAATAATAACAATGAATGAATGAATTCATATTCATTTATTCAATAATAACAATAATATATTATAATAATATAAAAATAAAAAATAAACCACCTTTAGAGGCCATTTTTCCCCGCAAAGCGGGGGTTGGCCTTTTTCAGGAACCGTGGTTGTTGTTGTTTTTTTGGTCCCCTTTTTGAAGCAATGTTTTACAGCCGGATGCCCTTCCTGACGCCAACCCTTTTTGCCGCCTTTAATGACAAACAGGGAATTACCAGTGAACTGGTCCTCAATTAGCTGACCTCGGAAGGATGAACAGGCTGAGTCAACCCCCCTGGCGTTAATTCAGCGATCGACCGGGATTCGAACCCAGGATCCTAGGATCCTAAGCCGGCACCCTAGCCGCTAGCCCAACACCAGGGTTTATAATAATATATATTATAATATAATATATAATATATTATAATATATATTATAATATATTATAATAATAAAATAACAATATTTATATATACTGTATCTGTATATAATATTATAATATATAATAATATATTATTATATAAAGTTATTAATTATATAAATAATAATCAATAAATCAAATTTTAAATAATAAAATGAAATTTTGTTAAAAATAAAAATTAAAAAAATAAAACTATAAAATATTATAAAATAAAATAAAATAAAAGAATAATAATAAAAAATTAAAAAAATGTTTTTTATTTTCAGAAAACAAATTCAGAGTTTTTTATCTTCGTTTTTTATCTTTGTTTTTTTCATCTTTCTGTCACCAATTTAAAATAGAATTCAGCTTAAAGGGTTTTAAAGTTATTTTTCATAATCAAAAGACTAATCATAGTAAACTGTGCTCTGGGTTTGATTGAAAATTAAAATGAGCTTTTTATGACTGCACAGTCATGGCTTCCCGATTGATATGCAACAGCTACTTTACATTTACGCGAGTAGAATTTCCTCTTTTACATTAATTTGCGTTTTTTGACCAGATTGTCCACTAAGCTGAGCCCGGCATCCTGAACATGTCAGCTAGGCCCTAAATATTTAGGGCTAAGATTTGCCGAGGTGACTCGATTTGCCGAGGAAACATGGCATCAATATCAATTTAAATAGCAGGAAAAACTAAGGGCCTGCATAAAGTAAAAGTTTAAACGAAGATTTTAAAACAATTTATGAACTGCACAACATTTGAAATGGAGCTTGTTAGGACAGGAACTTGAAGTTAGACAAATTGCTGGTGTGATCATCAACTCTTTGTAAAATATACTGTTATGGATTCGTCACTTCCGTTGTTGTGGTTTTCATCCACTGTGAACATTTTTGATTCCATGTATTATTATTATTGTTGTTTGAGGGAAATAGCAATGATTATTGTCAAAAGGTAAAAAGGTTAATGTTTTAAATGAAACAGGAACCGGACGGCGACAAAGAGGAAGAGGAGAAAAAGAAGGCGGAGCGAGTGGAGTCGGACAAGAAGCATAGTTGCTTTGCGGTCTGGAGCGAACATTGGCGAGCAAGAGTCACGAGTGGACTTTGGGTTTACCGGGAGGGGGATTCCTGCGATGGAGTTGTTATCGCTGTGACAGATTAACCTGCGTGTCAGGTTTTGCGATTGATTCCGAAGAGAATCATCGGAGGGCCATTGCGGCTCGAGAGCGGGCCGTCGGCCATTTTGACTCGCGCGCTTTGCGCGTCGAGCAAGGTTTCTTTGCTTTGTCAGCCGTTTTCACCGCTTTCAGACAAATCTGGTGTGTGTGTGTGCAACGTGGCTTTTGAAGATTAATTGGCGGTTCGCCGACTGTGAGCCGTGGAACGTCCATACCCGAGAGTGCGATTTCCCCGTCGCCTGGAGGGCGCCTTTGGATTTCCCAGTCGCCTTGAGGGCGTCTTTGCACAGCTTTGGCAGCAGGACTGTAACTGCCAACCCAACGGGATTCTGGTCTCGATTGGGCATCGTTCTGACGATCGCTGGAGCGGATCGACTTTGGCTTGAAGCCGGAATCAACTTTGGCTTGAAGCCGGGAATTAGAGACATTGGGAATCTTCTTATTTTCGCTCACTTGGAGCACAGTGAGTCATATTGTACGAACCTGATGGTACCATCATAGGATATATTGATTGTACTTTTGATTACTATTATTGTTGTACTGTTGTTCTTGTGTGATCTTAATACAATATTTGTTTGTTGGTAACAATTGGTGTGGCTTCACCATTGATCTTTGACATAAAGAATAACACATTTTTCTGCCGTGACTCCTCTCGGGGCTCGGAGGTACACCGTGACCAGGGGGTCGGGGAGGAGCACGTAACAATACCATGAGATCCTTAACGTCTACCAGCTAATGATAGTAGATTAATCCTCAGTTGACAGTCTCTTCCGACAGACAGTGCACTGATAAACACAAGGGTGACAGTTTGTACAAAGGTCGGAATCAGACCCAGACTACACCACTCAAAAGTGAGTATATTTCCTCAAAGGCCAAAGCTATCCAGCCAATCTCAAAGTATATCTATCTGAATGTGCTATCTGAATGTGCACAGGATATACAAATATGATTTTGCACAGTACTTACAAAATGTACAATCCTTCTGTTGATTTCCTCATCAATATCAAAAATTTCTCTCTGAAAGATGCATTCAATTTACTCTTGTATATATCTTCAGCATCGCATCACTAGAATCTCGTCTCCCACCCATAATTGGCAATTAGCATCAAATGCAATCATCAAATATAGCAATTGGGAGTCATAACCTGCCACACCACTATTGTTGTTCACAATCTTTCTGGCGAAAGATTTAGCGTATTGCCATTTTAACATCCATTGTTTACGGTCATGTAAGCAAAACTCCGAAGAGCACGTTTCTGTAGTTTTGATAAATCTGTTAATCAGAATTCACTTTACATCAGTAAGCATGACTGGTTTCATGGAAATCATGCACTTGTGAAGGATGGTAAATGGAACATCCAGTGGCATTTACTGAGAATACACAATTGGTCTTTTGTCATTGTTCACTTTGGGGTTGATGCAACGAAGCCGAAAGCACACTGAAGCCACAGAGACTTCATCTTTCATTCTATTTTAGGTAGACTACAGCTTTATGACTTATCAGTACAATTGCCTAATCAAGCAAATTTTTTTTTTATTGAGTCGTTTTTTTTAAACAACAGAAGCAATAACTTTCTGTCGCAGTAATTTCCTGAGACATGCTATCTTTTTTTTCTGTGCAATTCCCAAAAGACAATTGACATGTATTTAATTGTTTTCATGTGAAGCATAATGTAGAATCAGATTTCAGTAGATTGAATGGCATCAGAAGAAATTATTTATCCAACAAACACCTTTGCACCCACCTACCTCATGAAAGTCTAGATACACTATATCTACTGCACTCAGGTTTCGAAATTGTTGGATAACCAAATTACTTGATCAGTGACGACTTTTAACTCTGGATTTTCTTGCACCCCGACTACAGATACGACAGGTGAGACGTGACCCCTTTTTTCCCCAGGCTTCCTCTCATAATATTTCTTCAGTCGGTTGACATGACACAGCTGCCACTTTTTCCGTCGGTCGGGAGTTGTCACCACGTAATCTGTTTCATTAACCCTCCTTTCGATTGCATAGGGACCAAAATATCTAGCCTGTAGTGGCTGGCCTGGAACAGGAAGCAACACTAACACTCGGTCCTCAGGACTGAAATTTCTTATCTGAGATTTATTGTCATGTCTCACTTTCTTTTTATCCTGTGTCACTTTCAAGTTTCCCCTCGCAACTTCACAAGCCTTTGCCAATCTGTGCCTAACCGTTGACACATACTCCACCACTGTTGACTGTGACTCCTCCTGTAGCCACTGTTCTTTCACCAATTTCAACGGTCCTCGCACTGCGTGTCCAAACACAAGTTCAAAAGGACGGAACCCTAATGACTCCTGAACAGATTCCCTCGTAGCAAACAACAATAAGGGTATTCCTTCATCCCAATCCTTGTCACATTCAAAACAATACGTTCTGATCATATAGTCAGGTTTGTTATGTAATTTCGTTCTTTTTTTGTGGAGATTAGCAAAACTATACATTTTTGGAAAGCTGATAGCACCAGGAATCCGAAAAACCATGTTTCCATTTGCGCAAATTTTTCTTTGGCGGCCATATTGGATTTTCAAAATGGCCACCATCGGAAACCTATTTTTCGCGATATCTCAACATCCGAACCACCTAGAGTGCTGATTCCAACACCTATACCCACATTTTTGGGGATGAGGAATCACATGAAGCCATCTAAAATAATCTACACCTACCCTGGGATACCAGGTGGCAGCCTACAGCGGATTTTCAAGATGGCCACTTTCAGGAAACATGTTTTTTTCTGAATATGTATACCACATTGAGTGATGTTTCGCTACATTGTGGCACACGGATCATAATTATGAAACCACATCCCTCATATATCCTAAACAGGTGATTTATGTATTCAAGAGGTAAGTATATAGAGATGAGGCTATACAATCCATAATTATACATGTAATAATTACTTTTATTTGAACATAGAATATTTCCCAGAGATGAAATTTTATCTTTGTCAACATTCATCAACATTTTGTCCTCATAGGTTTTCAAATGTCCTCATCACTGTCGTCAGAGCAGAGAACAGGTTGACAGTCATCGTCGTTTTCACATTCGGAGCTGCACAAACACAAGTCTGTGCATGCCAAGTCATTGGCACGGCACGAACACCGTCTCGATGAGCAGTCTCCTTTGCACTGACATCTGACCATCTCAAGTATTGCTTTCGGTGCTGGTGGTACATCTGTCATTAGTGGTTTCAATTCCCCATCGTTGTCCTTGAAGTAGCCATGTTGCTGTGGATCCAGGAACACTTGATGTGCGATAGTAGCCTGAGCCCATACCCTTGCCCGAAGATGTACACGATCAACATGCTGATTTAGAGCCCCTAGCGTTGGAGGTAACTTGTGACTTTCAGTCATGTGTTTACAGAAGAGGTACCAGCGCAACTCCGGAATGCTGTTGATACATATTCCCTTTGGTACGTACACTGCACATACAAATCTTGCCAAGTTGGACATCTGATCTGCGGTCACATCTGCAGCATCACCGAGCATTCTCATGGCCTGTATCACGTCACTATCGGCTCTGACGAAAGCTTCAAACCATGTTGTTTTGCCTATTCGCGAAAACCGTCCAGTATTGTCTGCTCCTGTGAATGTGTGGAATGCTGGCAATGCCTTGGCCTTTTCGACGCCAAGATTGTTCCAGATTGGTTGTACTTGCACAAGGCCCGACACAAGGGAGACAGCAGTGTTTTTGAGCAGAACATCATAGTTAGCTATGACCAAGACCAGGACATCCGTATCAGGAGAGAAGAAGGTAAGCTGTTCTGCGTTGGGATTGCGGCGAGTTGCCAGCACTGCTTGGTGAATCATCAGAGTGTCTGCCTCCTCATGATTATTGTCTTCAAAATGCACGCCTTTGTTACTCTTGGCCTTTCCTGCTGCACATATAATTATCAGCTTGGAGGCATCTCTGTTGTACTCCAACGTTTTCTCAGCCAGATATTCTGCCAAATCTGACTTTGTCTGATCGTGTGACAAGAACCGCTTCATGGTGATGTGTTGGATCTTGGTATTGTCCTTCACTTGGTACTGGACTGGATTGTGCCCCCCTCGTCTTTTTTGTCTTGTGCTTTGCTTCAACGAATCGGCCTTGTAAGTATCAAACACGAGGATAACTTCGTCAAAATGTCTTGTCAGTGACATCAATCTGGTATTAAAGCTGACACTGAGATCTTCAACGGTTACTGTTGCAGCTGGTTTTGTCGACAATTTCTGTACAAGAACCATGGCGTCGACTACTGCTATTTTCATAGCTGCAGAGTTATGGACTTGAGCTTGAGGACTTGAGGTCGGAGCTAAGTCACCCGGAGCTAAGTCTCCATGTTTCACAAGGAGATGGATTAACTTTGACTTGTCAAGGCAAGGAAGCAGGTCACCGTTTGGTGCGAACAAGGCGCGAGGTGTAAGGGTGAATTCGTAGTTGCCTATTGCGTCTTTCTGGTCAACATCACGGCTTGATTTTGTCAATATCATCAGCCTTCCATACAAGTCTTTTGTTTCCTTCAAGTCGACTGACTTGTCCCTGAGCATGATCTTGGTCTTCTTCACACCAGACAAGTACATCGTGTTGTTTTCTTTTTTCACGGGTGCAAATAAGCTGACTGTTCCGTTGATTCTTTCGTCAACATACTCTTCGTACAAGTGTTGACCAATGTTGTCGATATTCAGGATTTGTGACGTGTGCTCCTCTGGGACATAGGCATGTGTGATCAAGTTGTATATGCTATTTCCTTCTGTGGTAAATGGATTGCCATGACTCATGATAGCAGCCTTGATCTTTTCAACCGCTGTATTGTTCAGATTCACTGCCCTCGGACTAATTTCGTGGTGTTCTGTCACTTTGTCTGTTTTGGTGTCGAACTGATCTTTGAATTCTCTGGTCAGCCGTGACAATTCTGGAGAGGCCATAAAGAATCTCTGCCTTGCTTTGGCATTATTGGAGATGCCTGGAAGTCCAGAATGAACCTTCATTGCTCTGTTTTCCTGTTCACAAGCGTGGTCTGCACCGATTGATACAAAGGGGATGCTAGATTTCGTTACTGAGATATTTCCATTCTCGAGTTCCCTGTATGTGGCCGGATGCGTCTTCCTCAGGTCATACATATCTGCTATGTATCGCGGCCAAAGACGTTTGTATTTGATACGATCCATGGAGAAAAATAGCTTGCTGAGTGCCTCACCAGATTCGAGGTGGAGTTTGAGATCTGCGTCCCGAGAAGCTTCCACAAAGAACAGAATTGTCTCCACTCGATGCAGGTAATTCATCAAGGACTTGAACATGGCTTTTTTGGATTGTTCTGTTTCCCAAGTCTTGAATATGTTCACAACATCAGCTGTAGTGATGACATTCAACAGTTTTGTGTTGGCTTCTTTCACACTTGTGGCTTTGGTGAACTTGTCCTTTTCTGAACATGCCTCGTCTATTTCTTCTGACATATCTGAGCAAACGGCTTTCAACTGTGGATAATCTTTGAAGAACAGGTCCAGCGCCATTTCATAAAGTGCTATATATGAATAAATATGAGCACGGAGAGTGCGTTTGTAATGCGAACATCTCAGGATCTGCCTTGTTGTTGAAGGTCCGTAGAGGTCGGCCTCTATCCACGCGTCATCAATACCTGAGTTCTCAATGGAAGTACCCAGGGCTCTCAAAGCAGCCATGACCACATGCAGCTCGCCAAGCCGAGGTACAACGGTACCTTTCAGGTCTGGCCTTGCATCCAGCAGCCTTATCACCTTTTCATAGAGGGCCATATCCCAGGAAATGACTGTAGGGTGGCTTGTACCAACAACTAAGTTCTTTAGCTGAGTTGTCTGAAAGATGACGGTCAGAAGAGTCGACCACTCGTGTGCTACTTCAGGTAGAAGGGGTAAGACTCCGACTTGTGTCAAACTGTGACTACCCGACAGCAATGAGTGGTATCCTGCCCAACCAGGTATATATGTGCTGTTTGATTTCTGCATTCTGGTGATCATAGAGCAACCAACCATCCTAGATGTGTAAGGTGATACGCTGGTGATATACCATCCTTGCTGATGTGGAATGTGTCTGTTCTCTTTATGGTTTTCGGCACCGGCTTGTCACAATGAAGCATAGGAACCTGGTACGGGGTCACTGACAAACTGGTAGTGTCAGCTATGCTCAGTTGTGGCGCCAATGTTTCTCCTTGAGTGTCACGTTTTTGATAAACAGCAATGATTGTTCCATGGGTTGTCCCTTTGCCATCCACGCTGTCTTCAGCAAAGTCTGTGTTATCAGCTGCAAAAAACACAAAAGTTCCCTTCTTCAAAAATGGAGGAACATAAAGTCCTTGGAACTTCAGGGTGTTTTCCACAATGGCATTTGCTAGGGCTGTTTCGAGGTGCATAACACGACTGTATGAGACACAGTAACCTTGAGAGCAGAGACTTTCCAGGAGTTTCTTGTTTCTTGTGTCATGGTGAACTGCCAAGGCTAATCCTAGAGACTGTGGAGTTTCTTGTGATTTGGTTGATCGGAAGGTCGCAGAATCAGTTTTGGGCCTATAGTTCACTTGCTTGTCAGATTTGAATCCACCCAATAGCATCTGACTAACAGTGAGTACTTCTCTGTTAACGTGAGTGGTTCGTTTTTCAGTTTCTAGTGTTTCTGTTGGCCCCACCATAACCCATCTGATCATTGCGTGGAGTGCTGCTGGAACATCATCTGTGCTGCTAGTGACCTGTATAGCATCGGATGAGTTTTCCTGTTGGTGGAAGTTCTTGATAATTCTGCGCAATGCCTTTGCTGCTTTATAGATAATATTCAGATCGTCTACTTCACTTTCTATCATGGCAGACTGAACCATATCGGATTCGCATGCATCTGGGGAGTAAAGAACAGAAGGTTTTCTCCTGTCCTTTTGCCTAACAGACGTTACGTGTGGTAGTTCTAGAAGAATTCTCTCCTTGAGCCAGTGTCTACTATATGCAGGGAAGTGGTGCGCCAATGCATCTGTGCCACCAAGCAAGTTGATGTATGTTGTTTCAATATGTGCCATGGATAAGTATTGTTTATTCTGAGTTTGACAGTCGATAAGGCTAATCAACTCAATCAAACATGATGTTTGAAACGGATGACCTCTCTCTGTTGTTCCCTTGTTATCCTTGGTACGTAACACATGGAATACATTTGTTGTCCAACATGACTTGTGGTATTGAACATCGATTGCATGTGCATCAGTGGGTGAGATGGATGTGTTTAACCTAGTTTGCAGGGTGAGATTTCCAGACAGCTCCACAGCATCGTGTAATGCTTTCCCACCGTTTTCTGTTCTCAATGTGTACAATTTTTGCTCGTTATCTTCCTGGCAGAAAAAGCAATGTTCCTTAATGAATGGAGCTGTTGCAGAACGTGTAAACGGACTGGTGGTGGAAGTTGATGGTTCATCCAGTTCTGTGCTTTTTCGCTTTTGTCCACGTTTTTTCTCTGTGTAGGAGCCGGCTGAAATGTGATATTGATGGCGGTCTTTGGCACGTTGTACCTTCTCTTTGTTGGTTGCATTTGAATAACAGATACGATGCCAAACTGCATTATTGAATTGCAGACTTTCACTTGTTTCATCCTTTAAGCGACTGTGAATTTTAACATATTTTCCATCATGGTAGGCTGCTCTATCATTAAGGGTTTGTAGCAAGTGTTCAAACGAGTCCGGTTTGGGCTGCTGGACAAGCGTTCCATATTTTGCTGAAGCGGTTTGACAAATTATGCAGTGCTGCCACTGTGTGGGCTGAGTCGTAACTTCACCCATCTTCTCTCAAGACCTGCAAATATATAAAACGACAACAGGTAAGTAATTGTGAGCTTCATGAGGTTTATTTTAAATGAACTATTAGGTCTGATATAATGACTTTCCATGTACATGAACTGAACATGTTGAAATGATTATTTTCATGTACATGAATTATGAAATGAAATGAAATGAGTAGATTATTTTAGATGGCTTCATGTGATTCCTCATCCCCAAAAATGTGGGTATAGGTGTTGGAATCAGCACTCTAGGTGGTTCGGATGTTGAGATATCGCGAAAAATAGGTTTCCGATGGTGGCCATTTTAAAAATCCAATATGGCCGCCAAAGAAAAATTTGCGCAAATGGAAACATGGTTTTTCGGATTCCTGGTGCTATAAGCTTTCCAAAAATGTATAGGTTTGCTAATCTCCACAAAAAAAGAACGAAATTATAAATCTGAACATAATGAACCTGACTAATATACTTCAATGTCTGGTGAAACCTTTCCAAGGCCCCTTGGCTCTCGGGATGGTAAGTACTTGATCTTACTTGCTCCACTCCCAACAGGTGCACCACTTGCTGAAAAAGCGTCGACATGAAATTGGAACCCTGATCAGACTGGATGACCTTAGGTCGGCCAACCAAAGTGAAAAATTTAATCAAGGCCTTCGCAATAACTGCCCCAGTAATTTTTCTAAGAGGCACTGCTTCTGGGAACCTCGTGGAAGCGCACATGATGGTAAGCAAATACTGATGTCCAGCCTTAGTTTTAGGTAAAGGGCCGACACAGTCAATAATGCCTTGGCTGAATGGCTCTTCGAAAGCTGGAATTGGTTTTAAAGGTGCAGAAGGGACTTTCTGATTAGGTTTTCCCACCAGCTGGCAAGAATGGCAAGATTTACAGAACTCCGCCACGTCACGTCGCAATCCTGGCCAGAAAAAATGTACCAATATTCTGTCACATGTCTTGTTCACTCCAAGGTGCCCGGCCAAAGATGTCTCATGTGCCAAACTCAATATCTCCTTCCGGTACGACTGTGGCACCACAATTTGGTAATGAACTTTCCACTCATCATTTGCTGGCACCTCCGGTGATCTCCATTTTCTCATGAGTATTTCCCCTTTCATGAAGTAACCAACAGGTACCTTCATAGCCTCTTCCTAGGTAATGGCTTTACCAATCAAACTCTGGAGCTCCGAATCTCTGTATTGTTCTTCAACAAGTCTCTTTCGGACAAGCACCGTTTGTTCAGCCTCGTTCCCAGATGTCTCCGACGGACACTCCATTTTCTCTTTTGGTCCAGATGCCACCTTTTCCTTAGGTTCCTTGATGTCACTCCCTTTCCTATTATCTCTTTTTGACTTTTCCTCCAATATCTCTAAGGAACCCAAATCTACATCACCTTCCTTCTCCTTCTCTTCAGAGCACTTCCTACCCATAGCACTAGTCACTGCACAGGATGGAAAGATACCCAGAATCTCCTGCTCTAACTGTGCTGTGTTATTTTCCATACTGGGCTTTTCAACCAACATAGGATTACCAGAAACTCGACCACCGGCCAAATCATTCCCGATAATAAAAGAGATTCCCTCTTCAGGAAGAGTGGCTTGTAACCCCACAGTGACCGGTCCTGACACCAATTCGGACTTTAAATGGATGACATGAAGAGGAGCTTTAACATAGCCACCAACCCCCTGTAAGAGAACACTAACCCCCATGGCCATCTTCTCCGACAATGGCAAAATGCCCTCAAGCATCAAAGATTGATGTGCTCCTGTGTCCCTCAATACTCTAACAGGTCTCTGGTTAGTTATGTCCCCTTCCAGTGACACAAACCCCTCGGAAATAAAAGGTTTGTAACCCTCTTGGACAAGGTCGTTCTGTGATGCCGTAACTTTGGCACGGGAACCTTCACAAGGCCCTGTCCTCCAAGGACGATTTCTCGCATTGGTCAACGCATTCGGAGTTGCACTGGTCTGACTCCGCTCCTGATTTTTCCTTTTCAGGGCGTAACATGGTCTTTCCCTCGCGGTCCCCATGTACTGTCTTTGTCTTTCCCTCGCGGTCCCCATGTGCTGTTTTTGTCTTTCCCTCGCGGTCCCCATGTACTGTCTTTCCCTCACGGTCCCCATGTACTGTCTTTGTCTTTCCCTCGCGGTCCCTATGTGCTGTCTTTGTCTTTCCCTCGTGGTCCCCATGTACTGTCTTTGTCTTTCCCTCATGGTCCCCATGTGCTGTCTTTGTCTTTCCCTCGTGGTCCCCATGTACTGTCTTTGTCTTTCCCTCGCGGTCCCCATGTGCTGTTTTTGTCTTTCCCTCGTGGTCCCCATGTACTGTCTTTGTCTTTCCCTCGCGGTCCCCATGTGCTGTCTTTGTCTTTCCCTCGTGGTCCCCATGTACTGTCTTTGTCTTTCCCTCACAGTCCCCATGTGCTGTTTTTGTCTTTCCCTCGCGGTCCCCATGTACTGTCTTTCCCTCGCGGTCCCCATGTACTGTCTTTGTCTTTCCCTCGCGGTCCCCATGTGCTGTTTTTGTCTTTCCCTCGCGGTCCCCATGTGCTGTCTTTGTCTTTCCCTCGCGGTCCCTATGTGCTGTCTTTGTCTTTCCCTCGCGGTCCCCATGTGCTGTTTTTGTCTTTCCCTCGCGGTCCCCATGTACAGTCTTTCCCTCGCGGTCCCCATGTGCTGTCTTTGTCTTTCCCTCGCGGTCCCCATGTGCTGTCTTTGTCTTTCCCTCGTGGTCCCCATGTACTGTCTTTGTCTTTCCCTCGTGGTCCCCATGTACTGTCTTTGTCTTTCCCTCGCGGTCCCCATGTGCTGTCTTTGTCTTTCCCTCGTGGTCCCCATGTACTGTCTTTGTCTTTCCCTCGCGGTCCCCATGTACTGTCTTTGTCTTTCCCTCGCGGTCCCCATGTACTGTCTTTGTCTTTCCCTCGTGGTCCCCATGTACTGTCTTTGTCTTTCCCTCGTGGTCCCCATGTACTGTCTTTGTCTTTCCCTCGCGGTCCCCATGTGCTGTCTTTGTCTTTCCCTCGTGGTCCCCATGTACTGTCTTTGTCTTTCCCTCGCGGTCCCCATGTGCTGTTTTTGTCTTTCCCTCGCGGTCCCCATGTACTGTCTTTCCCTCGCGGTCCCCATGTACTGTCTTTGTCTTTCCCTCGCGGTCCCCATGTGCTGTTTTTGTCTTTCCCTCGCGGTCCCCATGTGCTGTCTTTGTCTTTCCCTCGCGGTCCCTATGTGCTGTCTTTCCCTCGCGGTCCCCATGTACTGTCTTTGTCTTTCCCTCGCGGTTGTCAGCTCTTTCACGAGCCTCGATTCAGTATAGAAAAAAAAAAAAAAAAAAAAAAAAAAAAACATTGGGACATCAAATGCCCAGGTTTCTTGCAAAAAGCGCAAGTAGGCCCGGAGGAAAAACGTAGTCTGCGTCGGGCCCCCCGGAAGATAGGTATGCCTTGGAACTGCAGTCTTCTGATCCCTAAAAGTTGCGGTCTCAGATTTGTCCCCATAGTCCTCTCTAGGCCGCCTCCATGAAAATTTGTTCTCCGAACCTGATTTACCATAACTCCCCTGGCTAACTCTAGGCGGGGCGTTAGGTTTGTGGAACCCATCCGGTGTGTCAAGGCATAATCATCTGCCACTGTTGCTGCCTCATACAACTCTGGTACCTTTTTTTCATCCAGATGCACTTTAATGTCCACGTGGACACTGTTTGAATTCCTCCACCAAGATCAATTGTCGTAAAAGGTTGAAGTCTTTCCCAATCTCCTTCGAGTCACACGACCTATCAAACATAGTTTCCTTCATTTTGGCAAACTCCACATGGGTCTCACTCTCTCTCTCTCTCTTCCTGGCATTCCTGAATTTTTGTTGGTAAGCTTCAGGGACCAATTCATAGGCTTTGAGAATGGCTTTCTTCACTATCTCATAATCTGCACATTGGTCAAGCGGTAAAGCCGAATAGATAACTTGAGCTTTACCCACCAGAACACTTTGTACTAACATAGTCCATGACCCCACAGGCCATTTTAACATTTAAGCCACCTTCTCAAAGTGTAAAAAGAACTTGGCTACCTCCTTTTCATTAAAGGGCGGAACCAGCCTCACATGCCCACCAACATCCCAAGAGCTCTGACTGGTTGTCGAACTACCCGGCATGGATACTACTTCTCTCCATTTCCCCAGTAATTCAAGCTCCTTGAGTTTAAGTTCCCTCTGATACTCCATGTCCCGTTCCTTTAACTCCCTTTCGGCTCTCCTTTCCTCTGCTCTTTCCTCTGCTCTTCTCTCCTCGAGTTCTCATTCCTGTTCTGCTCTTGCCTCTGCTCTTTCCTTTTCCACTTTCCATTCCAACTCTTTTAACCTTTCCTGGCTCTGCAGTTGCATCTCCATTTTCCGGAGCTCCAGATTTCCTTTTTCCTCTGGTAATCAATCCAAGGCTACCTCTTCCCATGTTCCTTGTCCCACTAGAGATTCTACCA
Organism: Myxine glutinosa; assembly: GCF_964187855.1. Taxonomy (NCBI): domain Eukaryota; kingdom Metazoa; phylum Chordata; class Myxini; order Myxiniformes; family Myxinidae; genus Myxine; species Myxine glutinosa. The sequence goes on from NC_136262.1 coordinate 250,144,003, forward strand.
CCAATGTCTGAATCTCTGGTTTCTTCATACTAACTCGGACCTCCAGGTTACAATATTTGGCCAATATCATGAGTTCCGATCTTTCTAACGCCTGGAACTGTGCCTCGTTAGGGGACGTCGCAAACCTTTCTACGTCAAATACCATGGTGACTATTAGTTAGCACCTGTTAACCTTCACACAAAAAATTCCAAATTTTCAGAAAAATTTGGGAATGTTAGAAAATTCCAAATTTGGGAATTTGGGGAATTCTATCCCGGACGAGCCCCCAATTTCTGTTACGTGCTCCTCCCCAAACCCTGGTCACGGTGTACCTCCAAGCCCCGAAAGGAGTCACGGCAGAAAGATGTGCTATCATGTGTGCCAATGACCAATGGTGAAACCACACAAATCAGTTGTTACAAAAAACCAAGTATTGTATAAATATCGCACAATAATAACAACTTGCACAAGTACAATATAACTTCAATTGCACAACAAAATACCATATAATTCCGATGATGGTACCACCAGTTTCTTAACTCAATAACTCACGGTACTCCCCGTGAGCGAAATGTAACACCCCCAATGTCACTGTCACGGCACCAGGCCCAAAGTCGATCCACGCTCTGGTGATCACAAGAAAACAGGTCATACTGAGACCTGAACCCAGGACGGCTGACAGTCGACGCTGCCGAAGAGCTGCTTGGTGAGATGTCAGGCCGACGGCGGTCAGGCAAAATTTCACCCAAAAGGCGACTGGGAATTCACACCTTCGGTTCACCAGACAATGACGCTGATATGATCAAGCAGCGGCTCCCCAAGCAGAAAACCACGAATTCCCAAACGAAATCCACGACACACATGAACCAGGTTAATGGCTGGTGCGTGGTGAATTGGCTGGAGTGAAGTGAAATGGTGGACGGGCCCGTAATGGAGGCGTACCTGCTCTCCAACAATGATTCACTTTCGGAACCAACCGCAAACCTGTCACGCAGGTTTATCTGCCACAGCGATAACGACTCTGTCACAGGAATCCCTTTCCCAGGGAAACCAATATTCGCTCGTGACCAACGTTCGCCAGTGTCCGCTCGATACCTCCAAGCAGATCGGCCTTTCTTTCCCGATCTCACTTGATCCGCTTCTTCTTCCTCCTCTTCCGGTTTCTCCCGATCCATTTCGTTTTTCTTTTAAAACACGAATTTTACCTTTGAAGACAGTTATCTCCATTTCACACTCAAACTATAACAATAATAGTATATGAAACAAAAATGATTCCAGTGGATGAAAACCACAAAGACGGTTTGTGACGAATCCGTAACAGTACACACAACGTAACAGTGTGACGAAAGTGACGAATCCGTAACAGTACACACAGCTTCTTGTACCACTGGCAAATAAAATTAAGCTTTAAGAAACATGCTAAAAAGGAAAAAAATAAGCATTCAAAAATATATAGAAGCATTCAAAAAAATTAAGAGGCATTCAAAAAAATAAAGAAGCATTCAAAAAAAATAAAGAAGCATTCAAAAAAAATAAAGAAGCATTCAAAAAATAAAGAACCATTCCAAAAATAGAGAAGCATTCAAAAAAGAAAGAAGTATTCAAAAAAATAAAGAAGCATTCCAAAAAATTAAGAAGCATTCCAAAATTAGAGAAGCATTCCAAAAAATTAAGAATCATTCAAAAAATAGAGAAGCATTCAAAAAAATAGAGAAGCATTCAAAAAATAAAGAAGCATTCAAAAAAAATTAAGAGGCATTCCAAAAAATAAAGAAGCATTCAAAAAATAGTGAAGCATTTAAAAAATCAATAAGCATTCCAAAAAATTAAGAAGCATTCAAGAAGCATTCAAAAAAAATAAAGCAGAATTCAAAAAAAAGTGAAGCATTCAAAAAAATAATGAAGCATTCAAAAAAATAAAGCATTCAAAAAATAGAGAAGCATTCAAAAAAATAGAGAAGCATTCAAAAAAATTAAGAAGCCTTCAAAATAAAGAAGCATTCAAAAATCGAGAAGCATTCAAAAAAATAAAGAAGCATTCAAAAATCGAGAAGCATTCAAAAAAAATTAAGAAGCATTCCAAAAAATTAAGAAGCATTCAAAAAAAATTAAGAAGCATTCAAAAAAAGAAAGCATTCAAAAAAATTAAGAAGCATTCAAAAAAATATAGAAGCATTCAAAAAAATAGAGAAGCATTCAAAAAAATTAAGAAGCCTTCAAAATAAAGAAGCATTCAAAAAAATTAAGAAGCATTCAAAAAAATGAAGAAGCATTCAAAAAAATTAATAAGCGTTCAAAAAAAGAAAATGATTCAAAAAATAAAGAAGCATTCATAAAAATAAAGAGGCATTCAAAAAATAAAGCAGCATTCAAAAATAAAGAAGCATTCCAAAAAATAAAGAGGCATTCAAAAAATAAAGAAGCATTCAAAAATAAAGAAGCATTCCAAAAAATAAAGAAGCATTCAAAAAAATTAAGAAGCATTCAAAAAAATAGAGAAGCATTCAAAAAAATTAAGAAGCCTTCAAAATAAAGCATTCAAAAAAATTAAGAAGCATTCCAGAAAATAAATAAGTATTCAAAAAAAGAAAATGATTCAAAAAATAAAGAAGCATTCATAAAAATAAAGGCATTCAAAAAATAAAGAAGCATTCAAAAATAAAGAAGCATTCCAAAAAAATTAAGAGGCATTCAAAAAATAAAGAAGCATTCAAAAATAAAGAAGCATTCAAAAAAATAAAGAAGCATTCAAAAAAATTAAGAAGCATTCAAAAAAATAAAGAAGCATTCAAAAAAAATAAAGAGGCATTCAAAAAATAGAGAAGCATTCCAAAACATAAAGAAGCATTAAAAAAAATAAAGAAGGATTCAAAAAATAGAGACATTCAAAAAAATTAAGAAGCATTCAAAAAATAGAGAAGCATTCAAAAAATAAAGAAGCACTTCATAAAATAAAGAAGCATTCCAAAAAATAAAGAAGCATTTAAACAGGAGGATAAAGGAGGAAAAGGACAACATAAATTTAAAAAAAAATTCTCATAACAAGTCCTTCTGGAGCCAGCTGGCGATGCATAATCGAGCCCCCCTCTAAGTCTGGAAAGTTGGCGGTCTGAACCCCAGCCAAGTCATGCCAAAGACTTCAGAAATGGAATGTGCTGATTCCTTGCTTGACATTCAGCATTTAAATGATAGAGCATGGACAAACAACCATAGGTGGACAATCGTAGCTTATCTGGGTTGAATGGCCTCCTCCTGCATTGAAGTTCCTTGTACGGGGTTTTTTGCATTTTGGGTCACTGAAGCCTATTGCTTTTGAGGTCAAAACTCTGTGTCCTTTTGACTCTGTGGTCAAAACTCTGACTCTGTGTCAAAACTTTGAGGACTCTGTGTCCTTTCCTCCTGACAAGGTGGAAAAGTTTCTGTCAACCCTCGACTCTGATTCTGCAACTGGTCCTGACGGCATCAGCCCACGGGTCCTAAAATCATGTTCTTCTGCTCTTTCACTCCCTCTTTCTGTTCTCTTCACCCTCTCTTTTGCTCAAGGTCATCTGCCATCTGCTTGGAAATCAGCCAACATCACCGCTTTGCACAAAAAAGGTGCAAAAACAGATCTCAGCAACTACAGACCAATCAGCCTTCTCCCAATTATCAGCAAAGTCATGGAATCCATCATTGCTTCAGATATTAAATCTTTCCTCTTCTCCAATGGCTTGATCTCTGATCATCAATTTGGTTTCAGACCTGGTCACTCTAGTCTGGACATGCTGCTTCTGCTTTCTCAACAATGGATGGAGGTCCTCAATGCCAAACAGGAAATTAGAGCTGTCTCCCTTGACATTTCACGTGCCTTCGATACGGTCTGGCACCCTGCTCTGCTCACCAAACTCTCCTCCTTTGGTATCCATGGAAATCTCCACGCATGGCTGGCGGACTTCCTCTCTGGTCGTAGTCAACGTGTGGCCCTGAATGGGTTTCTCTCATCTCCTCTTCCTGTTCAGGCTGGAGTTCCCCAAGGTAGTGTTCTGGGCCCTGTGCTTTTTCTGGTCTTCATCAATGATCTCTCTGACTCTCTTGAAAATCCTCTCTATCTCTTTGCTGACGACTCTACTCTCTGTCGCTCCATTCCTCATCCCTCAGATCGGCAGTCTGCAGCCTCCTCACTCTCTGCAGACCTGGACAAAATCACAGACTGGTCAAACAAGTGGAACATGTCTTTCAATCCTGACAAATCTCACACTCTTACAATGTCTCTCCGAAAGGACCGACTGGACAACCCTCCCATCTACTTTCTCAACAATCCTCTCCAAGAAGTTCTGTCGCTCAAGCTTTTGGGTCTCACTATCTGCCATGATCTTTCTTGGGAAAACCACATTTCCAAGCTGGTCTCCCAAGCCAGTCGCCGACTGGGCATCCTCCGTCGTGCGAAGTCCTTCCTTGGCACACCTGAGCTCCTCACCACATACAAGGCTTTCATCCGCATCTCAATGGAATACTGTTCCCCCCTCTGGGCTGGTGCTCCTGCCTCACACCTTGCTCGGCTTCACGCTGTTGAGGCCAAAGCTTTCAGAATCATTGGAATCTCCTGCGATGTAGTCAACACCGAGGGCCTTTCACTCACCCACCGCAGGCAGGTTGGTGGTCTTTCTGTCTTCTACCGACTCCTCTCCGGCCTTTCTCCCCCAGCTCTCTCTGTGTTCTTTCCCCCCAATATTCGTTCAGGTCGCACAAGATCTGCCTGCAACCCTCTTATGGTTAAACTGCCAAAGTCTAGGCTCTCTGCTCACCTTCACTCTTTCATTCCCCTTTTCTCCCGCCTCTGGAACAAACTCCCCCACTCCCTTCAATCCCACTCCTCCCTCCAGGTCTTTAAAACAGCTGTTCACCACCATCTCTTATCTTCCCCCATCGAAAACCTTGATCTTTTCTACCCCTGGTAATTCACCCCAGAGTCCTTGCAGTGTTCATATGTTTTAATCCTCTCCCACCTCCCCCCAAGTCCTCCCGATGTCCCTGCTCTCAAATGTTGTGTTTGTGTCCTTCCCCCTCTTCCCCCTCTCTTTTGTGTCCTTCCCCCTCTCTCCCCATCTTGTCTGCCGCTCCCCTTGTTTTTTGTGTTTTGTGTGTCGGTTTGTCTTTTTGTGTGATTAATGTTAGCTCTTTCACGAGCCTCGATCTTGTATACAAAAAAAAGAAAGAAAAAAAAAAGGTCAAGGTCACCTAAAATCGTCAATTTTTTGTATTTTTTTTTAGCTGTATTCGTCATATTTATCATTCAGAAGAATTCTGAATACAAAGCAGAAGCGGATAGGCTTTGCATTTTCAGATGCTTTCTAGTTATAATTTTAATGAAAGCTCAAGAGCAAACATGTCAATCTTTCTCTTCTTCTTTTTCTTTGTTAATGCCCCCAATTATTCCAAAACTGTCAACTTTTGAGAAGTGAAATGAGTAAGGCCATGGATTGAGGGGGAGAATCCCAAGGGGACTCAAGCATTTATTTTTGGCCGTTTCTGATTTTTATATGCAAGGTTTCCAAGGAACAATAGCATGTATTTAAAAAAAGTAAATTACAAGTTATTGAATTGGTCATGCTAGGTTGAATTAGTAATTCCATAAAGATGTAATTTCTTACAAGTGCATGAAAAACAACACGAGATCTTGTGCATTTGGCCACTTTTTCTGTGAATATTTTCTTGTTGTAAATTTAACTACAACATTTTGAACTAGAGCTGACACGCCATTGCAAATCCCCACACGTCCCACCTAAAGCAATGTATAAAGATGGCAAAACGTTCCACCAGGAAAAAATCAATATCAAATTTTGAGTTAAAAAAATGTTTTGCCACCTGTGATCCTAAGTCCTCACCCCCTGTGGCATGACCCTAGGGGTCAAATTCAAAAAAAATGTTACATATTTCATGCGTCCCCCAATGTTGATCGCAGATACAAAGTTTCATAAAAAATGATTGAAAATGTACCCTCATTTTTTTAATTTTTTTTTTGGGGGATACAAGATCGAGGCTCGTGAAAGAGCTAACATTAATCACACAAAAAGTCAAACCGAGACACACAAAACACCAAAAACAAGGGGAGCGGCAGACAAGATAGGGAGAGAGGGGGAAGGACACAAACACAACATTTGAGAGCAGGGACATCGGGAGGACTTGAGTGGGAGGTGGGAGAGGTATAAAACATATGAACACTGCAAGGACTCTGGGGTGAATTATCGGGGGTAGAAAAGATCAAGGTTTTGGATGGGGGAAGATAAGAGATGGTGTGAACAGCTGTTTTAAAGACCTGGAGGGAGGAGTGGCATTGAAGGGAGTGGGGGAGTTTGTTCCAGCGGCGGGAGAAAAGGGGAATGAAAGAGTGAAGGTGAGCAGAGAGACTAGATTTTGGCAGTTTAACCATAAAAGGGTTGCAGGCAGATCTTGTGCGACCTGAAGGAATATTGGGGGGAGAGAGCTGGGGGAGCAAGGCCAGAGAGGAGTCGGTAGAAGACAGAAAGACCACCAACCTGCCTGCGGTGAGTGAGTGAAAGGCCCTCGGAGTTAACTTCATCGCAGGAGATTCCAATGATTCTGAAAGCTTTGGCCCCAACAGCGTGAAGCCGAGCTAGGTGTGAGGCAGGAGCACCAGCCCAGAGGGGGGAACAGTATTCCATTGAGCTGCGGGTGAAAGCCTTGTATGTGGTGAGGAGTTCAGGTGTGCCAAGGAAGGACTTCGCACGACGGAGGATGCCCAGTCGGTGACTGGCTTTGGAGGCCAGCTTGGAAATGTGGTATTCCCAAGAAAGATCATGGCAGATAGTGAGACCCAAAAGCTTGAGCGACACAACTTCTTGGAGAGGATTGTTGAGAAAGTAGATTGGAGGGTTTTCCAGTCGGTCCTTTCGGAGAGACATTGTAAGAGTGTGAGATTTGTCAGGATTGAAAGACATGTTCCACTTGTTTGACCAGTCTGTGATTTTGTCCAGGTCTGCAGAGAGTGAGGAGGCTGCAGACTGCCGATCTGAGGGATGAGGAATGGAGCGGCAGATAGTGGAGTCATCAGCAAAGAGATAGAGAGGATTTTCCAGAGAGTAGGAGAGATCATTGATGAAGACCAGAAATAGCACAGGGCCCAGAACACTACCTTGGGGAACTCCAGCCAGAACAGGAAGGGGAGATGAGAGAAATCCATTCAGGGCCACGCGTTGCCTATGACCAGAGAGGAAGTCCGCAAGCCATGAGTGGAGATTTCCATGGATACCATAGGAGGAGAGTTTGGTGAGCAGAGCTGGGTGCCAGACCGTATCGAAGGCACGTGATATGTCAAGTGAGACAGCTCTGATTTCCGGTTTGGCATTGAGGACCTCCATCCATTGTTGAGACAGCAGAAGCAACATGTCCAGAGTAGAATGACCTGGTCTGAATCCAAATTGATGATAAGAGATCAAGCCATGAGAGAAGAGGAAGGATTTGATATCTGAAGCAATGATGGATTCCATGACTTTGCTGATAATTGGAAGCAGGCTGATTGGTCTGTAGTTGCAAGGATCTGTTTTTGCACCTTTTTTGTGTAAAGCGGTAATGTTTGCTGATTTCCAAGATGCTGGCAGATGACCTTGAGCAAAAGAGAGGGTGAAAAGAACAGAGAGATGGTGAGATAGAGCGGCAGAGCAGGATTTTAGGACCCGTGGGCTGATGCCGTCTGGTCCAGTTGCAGAATCAGAGTCGAGGTTTGATAAAAACTTCTCCACCTTGTCAGGAGAGAAGGCCACAGAGTCCAGGAGCAGTTGGGTTCGACTGGGAAAGCTGGGAACAGAGAGAGATGGGTTTGGGACACAAGATTTTGAGGCAAACACAGAGTTGAGGCATTCGGCTTTGTCACGTGTGGTGTCAACTGTGTAGCCATTTTAGGTAAGGGAGGGGATGGAGGGGGAACAAACACCAGAAACGGATTTGAGTCTCACTCAAGCTTTTGGGTCTATCTGCCATGATCTTTCTTGGGAATACCACATTTCCAAGCTGGCCTCCAAAGCCAGTCACCGACTGGGCATTCTCCGTCGTGCGAAGTCCTTCCTTGGCACACCTGAACTCCTCACCACATACAAGGATGATGGAGGGGGAACATGAAGGGGATGGAGGGGGAACAAACACCAGAAACGGATTTGACCTGACGCCACCAGGATTTGGAGGAAGGAGACAGGTTTGAGAGTTCAATCTTGAGTGTGGAGAGATAGTGCTTCCTGGCACTCCTGAGGGTAGACACACACTTGTTTTGAGCTTGGTGGAAGGAACTGAGATTGCCTTCAGTTGGATTTGCCTTCCAAGAGGCAAAGGCAAGTTGTTTCAGGGCAACTGCCTCACCACAAGATTCAGTGTACCATGGACGGGAGGAAGGGTAAGACAACTGAAGACGAGATGGGATAAGTCTGTGCATGAGAGAGAGCAGTTTGCTTTGGAAGAATTCCGAGGAAGAATTGATGTCAGAGGCAGTAGAGATGGGAGACCAGTCCAGATGATTGATGGCTGCTTGCAGAAAATGCCAGTCGGCCTGAGTGAAATGCCAGACTCGTCGGCGCTGAGGAGGCTCTCTGAGAATGGCCAGAGAGATGTCCACTTTAACAAGCACATGATCAGAAGAACCGATTGGAGCAGAGGAAGAGCAGCAGACATTTGCAGGGAAGTTAGTCATAACCAAGTCCAGAAGAGAAGATACTCCATTGACTGAGATCCGGGTCGGGAAATTGACAGATTGTGTCAGTCCCAATGAGTTGCAGCAGTCCTTTGCTGAGGTGCCATGGCTGGTGAGAGATGAACCCACACGCAGCCGGCTGGCATGATGACAGTTGAAGTCGCCACATATGAGGAAGAGAGAGTTTGGAGGAGTTGATAGAAGTTGGTCCATGTTGTCCGACAGCGAAATGTAAATGGAGTCATCACTGTTTGGAGGACGGTACAGAACACATATGAACAAAAGGTGGGAGCGGAGAGGAAGCCGTAGCCAGAGGTACTCCTGGGGGTGGGGTGGAGAGAGGGCAGTGCAGGGAGAGTGAGGAAGAGAATTTTTGATAAAGATAGCCACCCCACCACCAGGACGAGGCTCAGGTCTATCGTACCGGAGGAGGGAGTAACCAGGAAGAGATATTAAGGAATCAGAGACATCTTGAAGGAGGAAAGTTTCTGTTAAGCAGATCAAGTCTGGATTTTCAGAAGCAACCTGAATGGAGAGATCAATAAGGTTTGAGCAAAGGCCCCAGATGTTTGAGGTCCATACTGTTAGTGAGGAGAGAGGGGGAGCATCGGGTGCAGGACAGGGGAGGGGAGGGGTAGGGTCAGATGAAGGGTGAGAGGGGGAGGTAGGAAGAGCAGTTGATAGTGTGTCAGAGATTACAGAAGAGTTACAAGAAAGGGAAGGATGAGGAGAACGAAAGGTTTGATGGTGATGGAATGAGGCACAGTGAGGGGTTGTTTGAGGGGGGGCAGAGGAAAGTAGAAGGTTGGGGGAGGTGGAGGTATGAGATAGAAGGGAGACGAAGTGGGGAGGAGGCAGCTTTGAGAAGGAGGTGGGAGGAGGGAGAATTTGGGAGGGATGGTTGGGGGGGAGATTTGAAGGGGAGTGGTTGGGGGAGAGTTTTGAATGGGAGGGGCAAGGGGGGAGTTTAGAAGGGGAGGGGCAAGGGGGGAGATTTGGAGGGGAGGGGCAAGGGGGGAGATTTGGAGGGGAGGGGCAAGGGGGGAGATTTGGAGGGTAGGGGCAAGGGGGGAGTTTAGGAGGGGAGGGGCAAGGGGGGAGTTTGAGAGAAGAGGGGCAAGTGGGGAGATTTGGAGGGGAGGGGCAAGGGGGGAGTTTAGAAAGTGGATGATTCATGAAAGATTAACATTTATAACAAATTGGGTTTGTTGTGATTTTCAAGTTAGCGATCCGTTTAAGAACGATGGAGGAGGGGTGGAATGAATGAGAATTTAGAGCATGGAGTGATTTGGAATCATAAGAGATTGCATATTTTTTTGAAATGGAATGAGTTGAAGAGGAAATTGAAAGGAGCCTTTTGAATAGGAAGAAAAACAGCATGTTGTAATAAACCACTGAATAAGACGATCTCGAGATCGAGATTTCCTTTGACCTTCCTTTGAGTATTTGACCTTCCTTTTTGACCTCGTCCCAGGGCCCCAGAGGATGGGCCAAATATGATATTGCTCTCACACCTTCCTGCCATGTGGTGATCATAACTACCAAGTTTGGTGAATTTCTGCACAACCTTTTCGGAAAAGATAACGTGACTAACGGAAGGGGACACACAGACAGACATACAGATCGAGACAATTACCATATTCCCCCTCTCTTTTTTCACCCCTATTTAAAAAGAAAGTGTGGAGATAATTCGTATATAATTAGTAATTAGACGTGAATTTTAATTACTGATGAATTGGTAATTCCGTATACACAGATATTTAACCACAATAAATTAAAAAGTTCTGCATTAAATGGAGCAAAATGCCTCTCCAACATCATCGTCGAATGTGAAGGTCATGTGATCCTCTCTTTGTGGATAGATGAGCTCATATGCCTCGTAACATCCCATTTGTCCAGACTACTTACTACTCCTTATTGCAAAGATTACTCCAAATCCTGTGCTAACTCCAGAAACCCGCCTGATAGAATGTTTTTCCCTATTTTACTTGACAGCGGCCATCGTATTTTTTCTTTGTAAACTCTGTACAAGGTACAGATAAGTCAATTTTTTTATCCACATTTGACACCATCGTTGAAGAAATGTTGGTTGTTGTTGTTGTATAGCCCCGGACAGTTCTCGCGAACAAGCCCACAGCGCAGAGACAACCGATCAATCTCGCAGGAGCGACCCAGAGATCCCCCACATCCAGGATGGTGTACCCCGCCTTCACAAATTCAGGGCAATCACAGAGATAGAGAGAGACAGACAGACAGAGAGAGACAGAGATAGAGAGAGACAGAGATAGAGAGAGACATACAGACAGAGAGAGAGACAGAGAGAGAGACAGAGAGAGAGAGAGACAGACAGACAGAGAGAGACAGAGACAGAGATAGAGAGAGACAGATAGACAGAGATAGAGAGAGACAGACAGACAGAGAGAGACAGAGATAGAGAGAGACAGATAGACAGAGATAGAGAGAGACAGACAGACAGAGAGAGACAGAGATAGAGAGAGACAGACAGACAGAGAGAGACAGAGATAGAGAGAGACAGACAGACAGACAGAGATAGAGAGAGAAAGATCGACAGAGATAGAGAGAGACAGATAGACAGAGATAGAGAGAGACAGATAGACAGAGATATAGAGAGACAGACAGAGAGAGAGAGAGACAAGAGGGAAAGGTCAGTCCATGGGAACAGTGGCTGCGCTACCCTGAGGAATCTGGGCATCAGGGAAGAATAGGGAATATTTGGCCCTCGGCTTGCATTGGGGGGTCCACCCACCGCAGAGAGGCGTCCATCGGGGGATCGTTGTAATGTTGGTTGTTGTTGCTGCTGTTGGCGTTTCTGCTGTTGTTGCAAAACCTAGTGTCCCATTTCTTACTTTAGTACGAGGGATAGCTGAACTCTTCACAACATTATATCTGATTTGTTCTGATTCACCGAGTAAAAAAAAAACACTTCATAACAAATCACGAACATTATGTGCATTTTGGAGTTTTTGCACGTGAGCATATTATGCTTCCAAATTGCGTGGCCCTTATGCCGAATGCATATGGGTTGACAGGTGTGTTATATATCCACCTTTGCAGCATACACCGAGGAAAACAATTCTGGACCGATTCCTTCTGGAACCATCTGGCAAGGCATAATATACAACTGTGGCAGGAATTCTAAGTTTGTCCACGGTGTCGGAATAATCTCCCTGATAACTCACCTACCCTTCACAAAAGACACCGTGGGATATTTGACAACTAACAACGCGCATGTATGGCAGATATGTCCACCGGCTTAATGTCCGTCTGATGGATGGCACACATATTGACTTGTCGTCCAGCATTCGAAACAAAATGGCGTCAATTTATAGCTGGCAAGTGGATAGTCAAACACAGAGGAGACAGCTGAAAGGTGAGTGTAAAAGGTGTGACCTACCTCGAAGCTGTCCTGCCAGCAGTCCTAAGAGCAAGACAAGAGCATTCATGATGGAAATTACAGTGATAAGTTCCCCGAGTCCAGGAACAGTGATTGATTCAGTTAGACACACATAAGTGTATGGCCGAATACAAATGTAGTCAATGAGAGACTTCACTTAAAAGGACAAATTTAAATTTGAAAAAAAAATTGAGAAAAGCTGCCAAAGCTGTTAAAAGGCAATTTATAAAATTAGCCTCAATTTTACAAATATTGGAAAACAAATCTATTAACCTCAATCAGGACACAGACTTTTGGATCCACTTTTTATATCCAAAGTACTTTTCAATTTTCATGTCAATTTATAGCTGTCATGTTATTGTCCTTATTATTATTATTGCCAATTATTATTACTATTACTCATGTTAGATCAGGTCATTGAAAGGATCAGAACATGCATAACATTATAACATGTTAGATCAGGTCATTGGAAGGATCAGAACATGCATGACATTATAACAATATAACATGTTAGTTCAGGTCATTGGAAGGATCAGAACATGCAAAACATTATAACATGTTAGATCAGGTCATTGGAAGGATCAGAACATGCATAACATTATAACATGTTAGATCAGGTCATTGGAAGGATCAGAACATGCATAACATTATAACATGTTAGATCAGGTCATTGGAAGGATCAGAACAGGCATAACATTATAACATGTTAGATCAGGTCATTGGAAGGATCAGAACATGCATAACATTAAAACATGTTAGATCAGGTCAGTGAAAGGATCAGAACATGCATAACATTATAACATGTTAGATCAGGTCATTTGAAGGATCAGAACATGCATGACATTATAACATGTTAGATCAGGTCATTGGAAGGATCAGAACATGCATGACATTATAACAATATAACATGTTAGTTCAGGTCATTGGAAGGATCAGAACATGCAAAACATTATAACATGTTAGATCAGGTCATTGGAAGGATCAGAACATGCATAACATTATAACATGTTAGATCAGGTCATTGGAAGGATCAGAACATGCATGACATTATAACATGATAGATCAGGTCATTGGAAGGATCAGAACATGCATAACATTATAACATGTTAGTTCAGGTCATTGGAAGGATCAGAACATGCATAACATTAAAACATGTTAGATCAGGTCATTGGAAGTATCAGAACATGCATGACATTATAAGATGTTAGATCAGGTCATTGGAAGGATCAGAACATGCATGACAGTATAACATGTTAGATCAGGTCATTTGAAGGATCAGAACATGCATAACATTATAACATGTTAGATCAGGTCATTGGAAGGATCAGAACATGCATAACATTATGACATGTTAGATCAGGTCATTGGAAGGATCAGAACATGCATGACATTATGACATTAGATCATTATAACATTAGATCAGGTCATTGGAAGGATCAGAACATGCATGATGTTATACCATGTTACATTAGGTCATTGAAAGGATCAGAACGTGCATGTCATAACATGTTAGATTGGGTCATTGAAAGGAGCAGAACATGCATGATATTATAACATGTTTGATCAGGTCATTGAAAGGATCAGAATGTGCACGATATTATAACATGTTAGATAAGGTCATTGTAAGGATCAGAACATACAAGATATTATAACATGTTACATTAGGTCATTGAAAGGATCAGAATGTGCATGTTATAACATGTTAGATTGGGTCATTGAAAGGAACAGAACATGCATGATATTATAACATGTTTGATCAGGTCATTGAAAGGATCAGAATGTGCACGGTTTTTTTTTTTGTTTTTTTTTGTATACAAGATCGAGGCTCGTGAAAGAGCAAACATTAATCACACAAAAAGACAAACCGACACACAAAACACAAAAAACAAGGGGAGCGGCAGACAAGATGGGGAGAGAGGGGGGAGGACACAAAAGAGAGGGGGAAGAAGGGGAAGGACACAAACACAACATTTGAGAGCAGGGACATCGGGAGGACTTGGGGGGAGGTGGGAGAGGATTAAAACATATGAACACTGCAAGGACTCTGGGGTGAATTACCGGGGGTAGAAAAGATCAAGGTTTTCGATGGGGGAAGATAAGAGATGGTGGTGAACAGCTGTTTTAAAGACCTGGAGGGAGGAGTGGGATTGAAGGGAGTGGGGAAGTTTGTTCCAGATGCGGGAGAAAAGGGGAATGAAAGAGTGAAGGTGAGCAGAGAGCCTAGACTTTGGCAGTTTAACCATAAGAGGGTTGCAGGCAGATCTTGTGCGATATTATAACATGTTAGATAAGGTCATTGTAAGGATCAGAACATACAAGATATTATAACATGTTACATTAGGTCATTGAAAGGATCAGAATGTGCATGTTATAACATGTTAGATCAGGTCATTGAAAGGATCAGACCGTGCATGACATTTTAAAATGTGAGATCAGAACATGCATGTTATTTTAACATGTAAGATCAGGTCATTGAAAGGATCAGACCGTGCCACACCATTCAAAATTCCCGGCAGTAAAATTTACTTGAATGAGGATGTCGGGGCGGAGGTGAGGGTGCAATATGCTTGCCTTAGAGGAGTGGGGAATATTGTTTTGTCATATCATTAATATTATGCTATTATCATAAATGTTGTTTTACTTTTGTAATGAGAAGCAGCTTTGTAAAAACGCCGCGAAAACTCCTTGGAAGAACTCCACGGAAACGGCAGGAAAGGTCGTGTTATTAACCCTTGTGGGGTTTATAGACTACAGTAGATCTACGATCACGTGCGAGATTGTTGACGTGATACGCATAGATTAATGTCCGGATTCCTCCAAATGTATTTCAGTTCAGTGTTATATAGCATTATCGACTATTTTAAAAGGTAATCAAATGTGTTTGTTGTTTATAATATTTTAACTTCCTGTCGAGGGCGTTGCCCCCATGAAAACGTAACAATAGGTTCTTTATACTCGTTTACACGGCAGAAAAAACCCGTTGGGGTGGTGGGATATTATTGGCATGAATATTGTTTTGTAATAACACAACATTATGCTATTAACGTTATTTTTGTTATTAGAAGCGGCCTTTAACATCGATATACACCTCAACACGCATCCCATTGGTGGCAATGGCGGGGAAAGCACGCTTGGGGAGGGGGGCAAATGAATGCGTTACAACCTTCATTATGTAACCCTTAGTCGTTCTGTCAAGTTTGGTTGAGACTGGATAAGTAACGACAGAATGTATTGGGGTCAAAAATTCATCAGACAGACACAAACCAAATGGCGTATTTTAGTAACGAGAACACCCGCTCACTACAGGAGTAGCAGGAAGGGTCATTCCTCTTTGGGGTATATAGATTACAGTCGATCTATGGTCGGGTCTCAAGAACATTGGGTGTGTGTTCATTTACCAAGTTTATTGTGGGGAGATCACCAAGTGGTTTAAGCATTCGAACAAGCACTCCATTCAAAACCCTTAAGGAACGGCTGGCTTGGCAAGCGCTAACTGGCTGCTTGGTAAATGAGCACAACCCGAGGTTCCTCCCTTTCTGTTTCATGTTAAATAGCAGGAATGAGTTTCAAAGGTTCACTACGAAAAACGCCATGTTAGCGCCAGGAAGGGTCATGTTATTAACCCAACCCTTGTGGGGTATGTAGAGTACCGTAGATCTTAGCTCAGTTCTGCAAGTAAAACTTACCCAAGGATGTCAGGATTCCTCCAAATTTCTTTATTTAGTGTTATAGCCGGCGAAGCCGGTGTTGTCAATGAACACGTACGTATTATGTTGAAAAACCAGATTATGCTGGATCCCTTGGCTTGAGAATTTCGAAGCTTTGACGCACCAAATCGCTCAATGGAGGCCGCCATCTTGCGGATGCGGAAGTATGCATAACAAATTGAAAAAAGTTCAATAGGAGTTTGTTTCACCCGTATTTGTTTGATTCAACATCTTATGCACCTCTAATTTGTAATTAAAATACTTTAAGACCAACCTCGGCCTGCACGGGCCTGGTTATCTTCAACGAAAATCGTCACCAAACACCGGAACCAATGAGATTCGAGCATTTGAAAAAATATTTCAAAAACCAAATCACTCAATGGAGGCCGCCATCTTCCGGATGCGGAAGTATGCATAACAAAATAGCGAAAAAGTTCAATAGGAGCTTGTTTCACCCGTCTTTGTTTGATTCACAATCTTATACACCTCTAATTTGTAATTAAAATACTTTAAGACCAACCTCGTTATCTTCAACGAAAATCGTCACCAAACACCGGAACCAATGAGATTCGAGCATTTGAAAATATATTTCAAAAAAGCTTATTACGCGTTTCGGAGGCTGAAAACGGCGTCAAATATTCAAAAATTGACGAAGAATTATTTTTTAGAAATCTCGCGGCCGTAAGGGATGGTTTTTCACGGCCGGAAATATCCGAAGTCGAGACGGAATTCACCGAATTAATCAAGAAGTAAATTTTATCAATTTTAATCTCATCCAGAATGCAAATGGTGTCATTTTAGGTCTGAATTTGCGAAATTTTGTGAGCTGACCAATCAGCGATCAGCTTAGGTCAGCCAATCAGCACCATAGACACGGTTTGATTAACGACAGTCAAACATTGCCATTGAAACGGCGCTATCGTCTGATCTGTCGGCACTGATCTTACTGCAAGCTAACTTCTTCTGGTAGAGGAAGCCGCAGTGCCTGGAGAGAACCAGTCCCGACAGCGACTGAAGTTAGAAGACTACACACATACTGTGAAAACGTATATTAAGCCCAGTTAAAATTTCTTAAAATAGGCCCTAAGCTAGCACATCGTATAGTTACTTCCTTAAGCTTCTTGTGACATTTATTGTATGTAGGTATTGGGGAGGACTGTCTGCTCTTCTCTTTTACCAAGTCTTACCAGGTACGGTACCTACTACACCTACCTACTACCAACTACCTAACCTACTGATGCCAAAGTGATGGGTAGCAAGAGGCTTTGGCTTCGCCGGCTCATTGCGGCTTTGCAGTCGGGTACTAGTATTCGTGTTATAAACAGCATTAGCGACTGTTTAAAAAGCTAATAATAAGTGTTTGTGGTTTATAATATTTTTACTTCTGGTAGAGGCCCTTGGGCTGTTGCTCCCACGGAAACGCCATGATAAGCTATTTATAAATGTTGACTCGATGTTTGTTCAAGGAGGAAAAACACATTGGGGAAGTGGGATGTTAATGGTATTAATATTGTTTTGTAATAACATTCATATTATGTTATTATCGTTAGTTTTGTTATTCGAAGCGGCCTCGGAAAAATGCCACGATAAAGCTAACTTAATATGGATATTGTTACAGACGCGGTTTTGGATGTTAGTTTACCGAGCGGTTTGGTATGACCGCGTCTGCACAAGTTACCCGATTACACTCGAACGTTGGCCGAATCGCGCTATGCTAAATCAATGAAGGAAAGGACACAACGGCTGGGATTAAATGACACGACACCACGGGTACAGTTCTCAAGACCTCCGGAGGAGGTTATAATATTTGTATGCAGAACGTTTAGATTACACGGACAAGAGGTACAGCATAGGAAGGTGGGCACTTAAATACGGTCTTATCTTAGCCCCGACAGACCACAGATAAACGGGACAAGACTGACTCACACAGGGATTGATGGCAAGGAGGGGCAGGTAGTCGATGGCTCAAGGTGCACCTTGGCTCAGGGGCAGAATCGACCCGGTCCGGTCCAGAGATGCGGGAGGTCTCTCTCAGCGCTAGAAGGTGACGTTCTTTCTCCAAGCTGGGGGCGCATCTGACGTCACCTCCGGTAAGTGGCTGCGTATATCCAGCGGGGAGTGACACGCCCTCGGCTCGTTAGCTCCGCCCCAGATGGAATCGGCCCGCTGCTTCTTATTGGGTGCGGGGGGTTCCCGGGCTCCGCCCTTGACGAGGAGCTGACAGTCAGCCCCTTCGTGGTAACCCCGTCGGAGCACATGGGCAATGGCGGCTAACCAAGCCGGAGTGAGGACGCCCACTCCCCGCGCCGTCGCCGCGCCGCCCCCCGCTGTTGTTGTAGTTGTTGTTGTAGTTCCATGAGATGATGGGAGGATGCGGAGACGAGATTGTGGGGAGGTATTGGGAGGTCCTAAACTTACTACTGGTGCCATACAATCACATTCTGGTGCAACGAAGAGTCATCATTAATGGAAACGAGTCCTTAACTGACATAGACTAAGAATAACTAGCAAGATGTCCGAAAGTTGTCTACGTGAGATGCGGTGAACCTGGGCACGACATTTAATGGGGGAAAAAGGGGAAGGTCGGTTCTACAGAGTGTTGTTTACAGACAATGGGACTAGGGAATGGGGGATTGGGGATAGTTGGGGAGTATTGGGGAAATAGGGGAATATTTACAAGCGGATATGGATGGAGGCCAAATCCCATATCCGCAACATTGCACCCTTCTCTACCTCGGGGCGTCCCGACCCGATAAATCTTTACCTACGTTAGTGTGGCACTCAGGTGTAGTTCCCTCTACTATTAACTCTACCCTGAGTGCGACAGTTTTACAGATGTTCACAAATGAGTAAATATGTCCCCCTGCGACGTTGCACCCTTCTCCTCACAGAAACACACCCACAGGATAACCGAATCGCGGAAAGAATTCTCAAACTAAACATACAGCCGGTAGGGAGCATTATTTACACCAGACTACGCTGATATTTACACTACGATCCAGGACCTGTTTTTGGAGGAACACATGCAGATGTTATGCATAGAGAGAGCACGCATGCCAGCATCGATACACCAACCCACGAGTGCTCTGTGGCCCTACGGCCTTTAATAATGTGCAGAGCACCCCTTCCAAGCACCAAAAGCACCACCCCATAACACAGTCAGCACCATCCGGTGCACCAATAAAATGTTCATAAATCACCGGTGGTGTCGCAGCCGGCCGATGTTCTGCCGCTGGTCTTGCCTTCATGTGGTGCACTTGTATGGCATAGGTGCCACGTTGACCCATAGGTCCATCCACGGGTGGTGCTTGGCCGCAAAAGAACTGCGGTCCATTGTGGGTGGCCACAACCATTGCGGTCCATATGGTGTATCGATCCCGGCAGCAAGCAGCGAAAGTGCAGGCCCACAACTGCGGAGCCAGCACCTCTCTCTCCTCTCTCTCTGCCCCAAAGCCAGATCCTCGGAGGTGGGAGACAAAAGAAGTAGACAAGTGAGTAAGGTGGTAAGGGCGCAAAAGTGCATGCAATATAAGATGATGCACACTGGGGGCACATGGGAACCAGGTGAGACAGGTACGTTCCTACCGTACGCCCCCCCCCCCCCACCAGGTAACCTACATTGCCCCTCCCTTACCCCTTACTGTATCCACAAAACACAACACTACCCATAAACATCTACTTTACAAATCAACAAACGTCCCTACTGTCTTCCCCGTTCCTCCCATAAACCAAATTCGTCTCCTCTCCCCCCTAACCAATCAAATTTGCCATTTCCAACTCTCATCAAAATTTGCCATCACCAATTCATCATCAGTCCCTCCTAAGGAGGGAGAGATGGAATCACCCCAATGTCTCATCCACGTCGTGATGCGTCTCATCAATCCACACAGCAATTCTCATTTCCTGCACACAGAACAAAGAAACACAGGTGTGGAGTCATCATCACCACAGGTAAGTGGCTGCGTATGGTGCGACAGGTTCATCAATCCTAACTATTTCCTAAATGACTTTAACAACTTTACATTACCCGGGGTCTTTCTCCTGCCAAACCATTGGCCCTCTTACACTATGGGTTCTAAAAACCAATTCCCATTGACCAAACTGTGGTGCTTTTCAATTTGGGGTCTCACTCCCCCGATTCATCTCCCGGTGCCCTCACACAATTTCTGGGCCGCGACGTGTAGCTCTCCCAGCAGGTCTACCCACCTGCACACCTCCACCACTGCAGTTGCCTCCGAGCTTACCTGCTCCTTACCCTAACCTAACTACCTGGGGAAGGCCCTCTGGCGCTCTCCCCACTCGGTGCCCTCTCTGGCCCTGGGCTACCCGGGTCCGTCCTCCGGATCCTCGGGCCCCACTGACACTAACGGCTCCCAGAGCCCACCTGCGGCCTCACCTGGCCGACATCCTCACAGTGGTGGAGTGCCCAACCAACTACACACACTAACAGGCTACACGCCCAGCCATTTCCACAACACTAATGCACCCATCCACAATACCATTCTGCAACCGCACCACAAATGCCAATATCCAACCACAATTTACCTATACCCTCTACCTAACACTTACACTACCCGCCCCGGATATCCGTGATGGGGGTCCACTCTTCCCCCATTCACACCTTCGCACCATGCACACCACTCCGTACCACTTACTCCAACTCTCTCCACACACCTGTACTTGCACACCTGTGCTCTCACTCTTGGTGCCGCCTGCACCCTTCTCTCCCCAAGCGCCTTCGCGCTGATCCACAACACTCACTACTCACACACACCTGTCCAGTTCTCACACAGCATCATCTCATCTAACTACTCCCCTCTGAAACTTGCGCTTCCCAGTCGTCCCTTTAAACTATTGTGCTCCCTCGTCATTATAATCCACACTAATCTACCTGCGTCCCCACTACAGGTATCAGTCACTAACTAACCTTAACGTTACCTAATGTCATCTTCGCTAGATCCCTAACAATATCCTAACCCACCCGGGCTAGTTTTCACTGCCATCAACCCCATAAACTAGTGCGCATTTGCCCCACCTGGGAAGGGTGGCAGGGATGCCACCCTTACCCACCGGGCCCATCGCTCACTACCAATTTTGCACATCAAATTTCAACAAATCAAAAATTTGCCAATCACTGCCCATCATCTGCCAATCATTACTGCCAATCCCTTGCCAATCATCAAATTTTGTTTTTTTCCTAATTTTGGGGCCTAAACACTATCCTCATCACCCAGTCTACTCACTAATGCCTCTCGGTGCGCCAATTCCTGTCCAAAGCCCGGCTTCGTACAGCCAAGCCATGAATGTGGGTTGTTTTGGGCCAGCGGCTGGATACGTCCCGCACTCGGGGCAGGGACGGGGGCTTACCCGGGCCGAGATCCCACGCACCATCTCGGCACGGAGCCATCCCATGGCCCGATCTCGACCTGCCGGCACGACTCAACAGAAAGTGGTCGCCATGACGACCCTTCCTATCGGGCTGCCCGCTCCGCCTAGTGGAGCCCGGACGCGGCCGTTCCACGCGAGGCCCAGCGTAGATCGCGCACGGCGGTCCTTTCGAACCCGCCGTGGCTCGGATCCCCGCTGGTTCTCGCGGCACGCGAAGCCCGGCACGCACCGAGGGCCCGCTTCGGCTAAAAGTCGACCTAACCTCTAACCCGGTTACCGTCGATGCTTCACCTGGATGCTTACAAGCATACGCTACCCCTTTCTTGCTCATGCATGCCGTTCCCATGTTCCTCGTACCTTCCCTTACACACCCAGGTACTCTCATTCCGCTCACCGACTTGGTCACACACCTGACCACCGAACACCTTGGCACACATTCGTCGCTCGCACACCTCACCAACACACCTCTTCGCGCCCCCTCCTCGGTCACCTCCTCTGTGACAATCACAGGTGTGCTCTCACTCGCACACCCAACCACGTGCCTCACTACCAATTCCAGCGTGCATTCCCACTCACGCTCTACCATTCCCGGTGTGCTTCCTTTCTCACCTGTCACAACCAACTCACGCTCCGTGTCACTCGTACTACTCTCACCTCCACTCTTGACAGCGCACTCTTTCCTCATGCACCTGTCCGTTACACACCTTTCTCGCGCACACCCTTGCGCACACTCTCCCGTCACACCCTCTGTAACACTCACCACAGGCGTGCATTCTTCCTTGCCTTTGACAGCGCACTCTTTCCCCATGCACCTGTCTGTCACACACCTTTCTCGCGCACACTCTTGCGCACACTCTCCCGTCACACCCTCTGTAACACTTACCACACCGCGCTTCCATGTGCTCCCTCGCACACGCGCTACGACCGACTCACTCTCGCCAGCACCCTCATTCCTTGGCACGCACTTTTTCCTCACACACCCCAGAGTCGGACTTTCTCGCACACCTCCTTTTTCGCACACCAGACCTGTCGCACACTTCACCAACGGCCTCTCACGAACACCCGGGTCCATCTCGACCCCCAAGCTTATTAAATCCCCTGGCGCATCATACGCACGACCATATTGGTCACCACTTACACCGGGTCCTCTTCCTCTTCGCTTTTCCTCCATCACCTGCGAATCCCTCATCCGGTTAATGAGCACATCATCACGATCCGAACACAGACTTCGGACCAATTCTTTTATCTCCTCTTTTATCTCTTTCTTATCCCCTCTCCGTCGCTTCTTAATTTCGCTCACCCCTTCTTCCACTTCTTCTAATTTCTGCTTCACCTCTTTTATTCCCCGGTACGTCTCCTCAAGCTCGTCCTCTAAGGCTACCTTGACCGTTTCCATGTGCGTCCTCACCTGCCGGTCCTTCGTCTCCATTACCTCTGTCACCTCGTCCAACCTCGTTGTCAGTCCCTCACGTACCATCTGACATTCCCTCTTCGTCGCTACAAAGTCATTTTTTAGGTCATTTTGTGTCGCTTTTAACCATCCTATTACCGCTGTGTTCTTCTTTACCTGGTCCGTTAGTTCATTTTTGTCCCTGTGTCAGTTGTTCTACTTCCTGCGTCAGGTCCTCTATGCCCCCTTGTAACTTTACAGTCCCCTTTCTCACCTCCTTCCCCATGTGCTCCTTACAGTGCCTCACCTCCTCGCGCACTCCTCTGACCTCCTCACTCACACCTCTTCTGATCTCTTCTCCCATCACTTGCATCTCCTGCCCAGATGCCACCCTCATCTGCTCCATTTCCTCCCTGTGAGCATCCAGTTTGGTTTCTACCCCCATTCTGACCCCCTCTATCTGCTGCCCCATTTTTTTAACTTCCCTTTCCGCTTGGTTCCTCATGTCCCTCAATTTGCCTTCCATTCTGTTTTCTAACCCCTCTAACCCATTTTTCACTCCCTCTATCTGATTCTCCTGGGCAGCCATTCTATTTTCTACCCCCGTTAACCCCTCCTGTATTTCCCCTAATCTATTGTCTAATTTCCCAAATTTCTTGTCTAATCCCTTAAAATTATTGTCTAACCCCTCACCGGTACCCCTCGCTTCGTCCCTCATTACCCCCATTTGGTTTCCCATTACCCCCATTTGGTTTCCCAACCGCTCACTATCAGCCCTCATTCCCACAATTGGGTCTCCTATTCGTTCCATAAGGGCCCTCATTTGCAGGAGGAAAAGGTTCGAATCCACCAGCGGCGCTACCACGGTCGCGGGCGTGGTCGCCGTGGCCATGTGCGAGGCGCCATTTTGCGCGCCCGCAACCTCGTGCGCGACGACGCCATTTTGTGCGTCTGCTACCCTCACTGCTTCGCTCTCCTCATGTCCCTCAATTTGGTCCTGGATCGACCCTGCCTCACTCTCCTCTACCGGAACCCAGCCGTCTTGGTCTGCCATAGCGCGACTTTCAAAATTCGGGTTTTTATTTTTTTTGTAAAACACAATTAAATTTCGCCGTTATAATTTCGAGCGCGTTAAACGCGCTCCGGATCGAATCCCACTCCTGACACCAAATGTTACAGACGCGGTTTTGGATGTTAGTTTACCGAGCGGTTTGGTATGACCGCGTCTGCACAAGTTACCCGATTACACTCGAACGTTGGCCGAATCGCGCTATGCTAAATCAATGAAGGAAAGGACACAATGGCTGGGATTAAATGACACGACACCAGGGGTACAGTCCTCAAGACCTCCGGAGGAGGTTATAATATTTGTATGCAGAACGTTTAGATTACACGGACAAGAGGTACAGCATAGGAAGGTGGGCACTTAAATACGGTCTTATCTTAGCCCCGACAGACCACAGATAAACGGGACAAGACTGACTCACACAGGGATTGATGGCAAGGAGGGGCAGGTAGTCGATGGCTCAAGGTGCACCTTGGCTCAGGGGCAGAATCGACCCGGTCCGGTCCAGAGATGCGGGAGGTCTCTCTCAGCGCTAGAAGGTGACGTTCTTTCTCCAAGCTGGGGGCGCATCTGACGTCACCTCCGGTAAGTGGCTGCGTATATCCAGCGGGGAGTGACACGCCCTCGGCTCGTTAGCTCCGCCCCAGATGGAATCGGCCCGCCGCTTCTTATTGGGTGCGGGGGGTTACCGGGCTCCGCCCTTGACGAGGAGCTGACAGTCAGCCCCTTCGTGGTAACCCCGTCGGAGCACATGGGCAATGGCGGCTAACCAAGCCGGAGTGAGGACGCCCACTCCCCGCGCCGTCGCCGCGCCGCCCCCCGCTGTTGTTGTAGTTGTTGTTGTAGTTCCATGAGATGATGGGAGGATGCGGAGACGAGATTGTGGGGAGGTATTGGGAGGTCCTAAACTTACTACTGGTGCCATACAATCACATTCTGGTGCAACGAAGAGTCATCATTAATGGAAACGAGTCCTTAACTGACATAGACTAAGAATAACTAGCAAGATGTCCGAAAGTTGTCTATGTGAGATGCGGTGAACCTGGGCACGACATTTAATGGGGGAAAAAGGGGAAGGTCGGTTCTACAGAGTGTTGTTTACAGACAATGGGACTAGGGAATGGGGGATTGGGGATAGTTGGGGAGTATTGGGGAAATAGGGGAATATTTACAAGCGGATATGGATGGAGGCCAAATCCCATATCCGCAACAATATACACCTCAACATGTAACCCCACTGATGGCAATGGTGGGGAAAACCCGCTCGGGGGAGAAAACCCCCTTGGGGAGGGGGGCAAATGAATGCGATAAAACCTTCATTATGTAACCCTTAGTCATCCTGTAAAGTTTGGTAGAGATTAGATAAGTAATGACAGAATATATTGGCGTCAAAAATTCATCAGACAGACAGATACCAAATGGCGTTTTTTAGTATGATGATGATGATGATGATTCCTATTTCAGTGAGTCTTTCTCTCACCTTCAAAAAAGGTGTTGTAATGAAATTCATTCAATTTTAACAAATTTACAAATGTATAATCTCTTAAAACAATGTTACGTAAATATGTTTGGATAAACAAGACAGGAAGTCTAACAGCGGCGTTGCCGGGCTTGTAAAATATAATACGGCACAAACACATAATATTAGCTTTTTAAACAGCCGCTAATGTTGCTTATAACATTAACCAAAGAAATTTAGAACAATTCCGACATCCGTGAGGTAAGTTTTACTTTCAGAACTGAGCAAAGATCTACTGTAATCCATATATCCCACAACGGTTGGATGATAACATGACCCTTCCTGCCGCGAAAGTGGCATTTTTCATAGTGGCCTTTTGAAACCCACCAATTAAGGTTTCGTTTTGAAAACCACCAATGAAACCCACTTTTCCTGCTGTTTAACACGAAACTGAAAGGGAGGAAGCCTGGGTTGTGCTCATTTTCCAAGCTGTTAGCTAGCGCTTGCCGAGCCATTCGTTCCTTAACGGTTTTGGAGTTCTTGCTCGTATGCTTAAACCACTTGGTGATCTCTCTACAAGAAACTTGCTAAATGAACACACACCCAATGTTCTTGAGACCCGACCATAGATCAACTGTAATCTATATACCCCAAAGAAGAATGACACTTCCTGCCGCTCCTGTAGTGAGCGGGTGAACGAGTAAATTAAAATGTCGATTAGTGGAGTCAGCAGTCGTAATGATATCATAGACGCAATGACGTAGCGTGACGGCTGGACACAAAACTGCTGCTACTTTAATATATAGAAGACTAGCTGAATGCACCCGGCGTTGCCCAGGTTCTTTTTGAATGAATTTAATCTTCTGTACATAGGTCTGACGCAAGCCCAGTATCAGTTAGTGCTCAACGATTCCTTGTTCTTTCTTCTGTCGGGCCCCGCAAGAGAGAATTTTGAAAGCATGTGTTGCAATCAGTCAGATATTCCAATTAAGTACATAAGTTGTACTTCAAAAGAATTTTGAAAGAAGAAGAAAATTTATTGCGAAATGGGCCCAGCCCGGCCGAGGCGACCTCGACCGGCCTCGCCACCGAGGCTATAACCTTCCCGGGGCCCGTCCCGACATTTTTTGTTTCAGAGGTTTCCTCCTATCTTTCACCGTTCAGGAGATTAGCGCGTGCAGACAAACAAACAAACAAACAAAAACTTTATTTTATATATATAGATAGATAGATAGAAGAAGAAGAAGAATAAGGTGATATCTTTTAACCTCCAGTAACTTTGCAGTCACTACGAAGGGATTAGTGTTACGATTAGATTTACTATAATATTAACGTTACGTCAATATTATTCTAAAAATGATATTATTTTAAAAAAACAGCCTATTCCTTACCTCCGCTTTATTTGTACCATACACCGCTTATTCATGAACCATACACCGCTTCAGAAACTTTGCAATAACGACAAAGGGATTGCAGTGTTACGATTATATTAACTATATTTTTAGTATTAGCTCTATTATTATTATTACAGAAACAACACCACTGTATTAAGAAACCTGGGCTAATTTGTGAGGCCTGAAGGTGAGGCATGAAGGCATGAAGCCTAAGGCCTGTACATACTGTGTCGTTGGAAGATCCGTAACGTCTATGCTTTTGATATTTGATGATCATTTTAACAATCGGTTTGTTTGTGTTTCACACTGAATGAAAAACGTAAAAGCATAGCATGACGATTGTGATATATGACAGGTTCGACGATATGTTCGGCCTGAACTACATTGGAATCAAAATGGTGGAATGTGGAGTCAGCCGTTGTACGCCGTAATGACAACAGACGTAATCACATCACTCTGTCATGTGATCAGATCCTCAGCTCTGATTGGTATACGTTTGAGAGGACATACATACATACATATATATATACATAAGACATACATACATACATACGGATGGCCAAACACTGTTCTTGACTGCTTTGCCCCATGGGCCAAGCCATAAAAAAAATTCTTCCCATAACCTATTGTCTTGAACCTGGTTTTGAATGATACAGAATATTGTGGCAGAAAAAAAGATGCATCATAATGTTAAAATAATTACATTAATGAATTGGGACTGGCAGGATGGCCTAGGTCCTAGAGGTATACAGACTTACATCTAAGATATCTAGCCAGGGTTAGAATCCCGACCCATATATAACCTGTTATCCCTGTGTTTCACAGTCAGGAAGAATCCTCAATGTGTGTCTCTCACTGACATTAAATGGACGCGTCCCATCTGCCAGCATTCGTAGGTGGACGTCAAGGATCCCATGGTGTCCTTCCTGTAGAGTAGGCGAGCTATCGCCGGCACCGTGAACAAATTACACCTTCCTGCCCTAACCAGCAGAGAGAATTGCATCAGCGGCACAGCCGATAAAATTTGGAGAGGTTGGTAATGTCGTATGTGGACGGATCGGACGAAATTTGGAGAGGTTGGTTTGGTATGTGATTCGGAGGAAAATGATCAGGATCCGGATCGTATAATTTTTTTAAGTGATGCTTCTTCATTGAGAGATAGGGCAAAACGATATAGCACATCTCAAAAAGTTGTGGACGGATTCGGACGAAACTTTATGCACATGTTGGGTGTGAGACAAGGACGAACTGCGTAAATTTTGGTGAAGATACGAATCCTGATCCGGATCAGAGAATTTTTTTTAGTGATTCTTCACCATTGAGTGCAAGAGCTAAAACCGATTATATAGCACATCTCAAAAAGTTATGGATGTATTTATGAAAAGTATTTATTATTTACGAAAAATATTTTTTACAAAAAAAAATATTTACAAAAAAAGGATTTACAAAAAAGTATTTACAAAAAAAGTATTTACAAAAAAAGTATTTACAAAAAGTTATGGATGTATTTATGAAAAGCATTCATTATTTACAAAAAAAGTATTTACAAAAAAGTATTTACAAAAAAAAGTATTTACAAAAAAAAGTATTTACAAAAAAAGTATTTACAAAAAGTTATGGACGTTATGATACACTGGAGACCCATCCGTATCAGTTGCTAGTGGACTGTGTATTTTACATGTAGAAGGCGATTGCCATCGGCACACCAGCAAATTCCAAATTCTTGCCATGCCCTACTGGGGGCACTGCATCAGTTGTTCAACTACCCTCCCAGAAATGTTGCAAGCAGCAGCAGATACTGACTATGAATAAAGGATCCAAGGACTCGACTCATGATGCTGGGAACCCAGGTTCAAATGCCATAAGCTGTGTTACTTTATCCATTGTCTACCATCTTCCTTTTAATTCCTGTTGTTGGTGGTGTTGTTGTATAGCCCCGGACAGGTCTCTACAACAAGCCCACAGCATGGAGACGGCTGATCAATCTTGTAGGAGTAACCCAGAGATCCCCCACATCCAAAGTGGTGTACCCCCTCCTTCACGAAGTCTGGAGAGACAGAGACAGAGAGAGAGAGAGAGAGAGAGAGAGAGAGAGAGAGAGAGAGACAGAGAGAGAGAGAGAGAGAGAGAGAGAGAGAGAGAGAGAGAGAGAATTGAATTTGCAACACCATTTATTTCACAAAAAAACACACCAGGTCAAGTTACATTTTTACAGGAGAGAAAAAAAATAGAAAAAAAACACCAGTTCTTAATGTTAAAAAGAAAAGTACAAATTCGATTCATTCACAACACATAAGGCTTCATTAATACACCATTTGCATTCAAAGAGTTTGACATTTTCATTCGCCACATAATAATCAAACTCTAACCTTATTCTTGCAGACACCAGCCCTTTAAACATAGGAACAACATCAAACCCATGCCCATTATCAATTTTAATTTTCCTCGATTTATATATTGAATATTTTGCTACAGCAGCTAAGAAGTTTAGGAGGACACCAGAGTCCTTGCAGGAGGGTCTGAAAGATACACCAAAAATAAAAGAATGTGAAGTAAAAGGAAAAGACAACTGATCAAAAAGGTGTGTGAGAATCAAGAAAAGAGGTATTAGTCTTTCGCATTTCACATAGGCATGAAAGAGATCCTCCTTCTGTACACAGAAGGGGCATGCTACTGGCACTGAGCTGTCAAGGTGATGAACAAAGGTGTTCGTAGGGAGAGCCCAATGTGCTAGTCTCCACTGGATATCTGCGAGGAACCCGTAAATGGGTAGTTTGTACATATTAGGCCACAGTGGCGTGGCAGGAGACCCTGGCCCTAACCTTTCGGACCACAAGGCCACTCGCGCCACTCCGGAGAAGGATGATGCTTGGTTTTCTCGAAGGAGCTTGTGAATACCCGCCTTTGTTACCAAGTGAAAATGAGATACAAGTTCACCATTCGACTGGAGAGCTGGGAGCACCTTAATTTCAGGGAAAGACAGCCGAACATCCTCGACATTGTTTATACCTTCCCAGCCAATATTTAACTCCTTAAACTTCCTCTTGACGATGCGTATAATTTGGCTGACAATACGCACGGATCTTAAACCAAGAATGGCCGCCACCCTGCCAGCAGACATCCATTTTGTCCCAGATGTATCCCTCAGGTCACAAACTTTGCCAATTCCTCCTTGAGTAAATTTCCTAATCAAAGTCGGACTATGAGGAATGCATGGAAAAAACCCGTTATAGAAAATAGGCTCTTGGATAAACATCCGGCAATTATAAGCCTCAAGGCAACGATGAACCCCAAAACCTTTCCAAACTCTCAGCAAACCCTGATAAAAAAAGTGGGGATTGAAACTAAGCTGACACGGTCAAGGTTCACCAGGAACAAGTGCCTATCATAACACAGGCCTCCCGCTTGTTGCAACAAGAAAAACGCAAATGAGCGCCAGGGCAGCTCTTCAGCATACAACAGACGTTGCACAGACTGTAGGCGAAAAGCCATAAGCCGGGTGGACACCTCCACAATTCCATGTCCACCCTCCTTCCGAGGATGGTACAGTATTTGCGGCCAAAGCCAGTGGTATCCATTCCAAAAGAAATTAACCAAGACCCGCTGGATGGCTGGTATCAACTCCTTGGGTGGCTGCAAGGCAATTAGTTTATGCCATAATCTTGCTGCTATCAAGTTATTTATAACTAGAGAGCGGCCTTTATAAGAAAGAGATCGCAGCAGTCCTTCCCATCGTTTCAACCGGTGTGTAATTTGTTCAATCATTCCTTCCCAGTTCTTCGTTTCTACTTCCTGGTTGCCAAGATAGACACCAAGATATTTGACTCCATCTGTTTTCCACTCTAGATTATGTGGGAGTGACGGTGGCAGTGTTAAAGAAAGGTTATCTGAACCGCACCATAAGGCTACACTCTTGCCCCAATTTACTTCGGCGGAAGAGGCCGCAGAGTAGTCTTTAAAGCAACGCTGCACCGCAGCAACACTACTTGGGCCCTTAATCAGAACACATACATCATCAGCATAAGCTGTGACCACAAATCTTGAACCAAAAACGGCTCCCACATCCTGGGTTATTCGCTGCCTGATGGATGCTAAGAGTGGTTCAAGGGCAATTATATACAGAAGTCCAGAAAGGGGACACCCTTGACGGATACCCCGACGGAAAGGAAAAGGGGGACATAAACTGTTGTTTACTTTCATCATGCAGAAGGTGTTAGTGTATAACAGCTTGACATAGGAAATGAAAGTTTCGCCAAAACCCATCCGCTCCAGAACAGAAAACAAATATGTATGATCAACACGATCAAAAGCCTTTGTTTGGTCAAGAAACAACAACCCAAAACTGGCACGCAAGTACTTATTACAAGAAATAATATCCCTTATCAGAAAAATATTGTCATAAATTGACCTTCCTGGTACACAGTAGGTCTGGTCAGGGTGCACAATAGAGCTGATCACAGTTCCCAAACGGTTTGCTAAGGCCTTCGACAAAAGCTTGTAATCCGCACACAGCAATGAGACAGGCCGCCAGTTCTCGACTAGTTGAGTGTCCCCAGCCTTTGGCAACAGGCAAATGACTGCTCTTCTGCAGGACAGGGGAAGCTCTCCAACATGAAGGCATTCATCAAATACCTCAAGCAGGTCAGGTCCCACAAGTTTCCAAAAAGTCTTATAGAACTTTCCGGGCAAACCATCAATCCCAGAGGCTTTACCATCCTTCAAGCTCCGCATAGCAGTTTCAAGTTCAGCAGCCGAAACTGACATGTTCAATGTGCGTTGCTGGTCTTCCTCAAGTCTTGGAAGCCCGGTAGTCAGCTCCTGCAAGGTCTCATTACTTATGCTCTGGGGGGAGTACAAGTTTGTATAAAAACCCTTCAAAACAGACTTAATCTCCTGTTGGGAGGTCACTATTGACCCATTAGCAGCACGTAGCCCATGAATCTGTTGTGATTTTTTAACAGAGTTCTCCAAACCAAACAAGGCCTTATTTGGCATATCCAACGTTAAATAACTCATTCTCATGCGTACCAGGGTGCCCATTGCTCGCTGCCGTACCAGTTCAGTCAACATTGCCTTTTTAGTCCATAGCAGCCGGTCACCTGTAGTGTCTTTCCCAGCCGTATTAATGTTTTCCCCCAGGGCTGCAATTTCAGCCTTTAATGAATCAATCGAGAGATTTTTCAATTTAGTGGCATAAAGACTATATTGTTGACAGAACGATTTGACCTGACCCTTTGCGAGGTCCCACCACAGTCGAAGGTTAGCATGTTCAAATTTGGAGGACCGAATTCTTTCCCACACGGCTCGAAAAGCCTCTTTGAATCTCATATCATTCAGCAGGTGGGTATTAAGTGACCAATACGCACTACCCCCTGAGGTCAGAGGCAAATTAAAACCCATTGAAACCAGGTAATGGTCTGTGAATCCAGTTGGGAGTATCTGGGTTGTGGCCATCACATTTAGCATTGGCTTATTCACGTAGAATCTGTCTAGCCTTGCCATTGATATCCTCCCATCATGGCATCTGCACCACGTATAGCACCGTGAAGTTGGGTGTTGCAACCTCCAAACATCTTTCAAATGCTGATTTTTGATGATGTTCTCCAAAATCCTCATAGAAGCTGGATGGGGTTCATGACCGGTCCTGTCTACGGAAGGATTGATAGTGCAATTGAAATCACCAGCAACACAGATGAAAGCGGTTGTATCCAGTCCTTTTACAAAGTCATGCAGAGTGGAAAAGAACACTCTTCTTTCCATGGGCTCACTCGGTGCATATACGTTCACAATGATGATCCTTTGCGTGTTGCAATAGAAATCCACCGCTATCAGATGTCCCTTATAAATTTCCTTAAAGACAATCTTCCGAGCAGGGATTCTATCACTCAAGGCGATGGCAACACCAGCTTTGGGTGTGGTAAACCCACTCAGCCACCACTGCCCTCGATAAAGTTTTCCCCATTCAGCAACCAGGGTGTTCGTAGCATGAGTCTCCTGTATCAGGATGATGTCGGCTTTCACCCTCTCCATCGCCTGAATTGTCTGAATTTTTCGTAAGGGGGTACAACCCCCATTGATATTCAGGGATGCGATACATATCTTTCGCAAAGCCATTTACAAAGGTAACTCACCCTCCGCCTGCAATTCCTTATTCGCCTTTGTGACCGCTTTCCGAAGACGCTGAAATTGGGCCTCCGAGATTTCCATTGGGTCATTTCTTTGCAGGAGGGGTCTTGCAGCCCTGATGAAAGTTTTCACATCGGGAAAATGGTCTTTGATCACAACGTAGCGTTGCCTAAACGTCTCGTTTAGGAAACTGATGACGTTTTCCTTTGTTGCTTCCATCTGTTCTTCTCCCTGATGATCATTCACAGACACAAGGCTTTGAGCTTCCTCATCCAGCTCCCTAACCACATCAACGTTGAAACTCCTTTGTTGTGTGTCAGGAGCAGGCACACCTTCTGTGTCATCACC
Source organism: Myxine glutinosa (assembly GCF_964187855.1). Taxonomy (NCBI): domain Eukaryota; kingdom Metazoa; phylum Chordata; class Myxini; order Myxiniformes; family Myxinidae; genus Myxine; species Myxine glutinosa. Next base: position 250,176,953 of record NC_136262.1, read on the forward strand.
ACTGCAGTCTTCTTGTTGCATCACAAGGGGCACATCTGTGCCACCACTGCTGCCTATTATAGGTCTGCTTGGACCATCATCCTTGGTCGTTTCAACCGGATGTGAGCAACAACCGTTGTCACTCAGGCCCTGGGACTGCTCGTTGTCACAAGGGACAATGGTGCCATCATCACAACCAATACTGCTGCATTGATTTTCTTCAACAAGAGCAAGGGGTGAAGTCCTACTCTCCTCTGTTTCGTCACCACCCTGCCCAGCTTGCCGAGAATCATCAGGATAGTCTGAGATACTGTTTGTTTGTACGAGTATCACTTTGCTACCTTTGTCTTCCACCTCGGCGCTCAAAAAGGTACGTTTTAGGTTCCTCTTAGCCTCGGTGCCTTTCATCAATACCTCCTCAAAGACCATATTCTCTTGAGGTTGCAGCCTCTTGTCCACATCGACTGGGTGCACCCCTGCTGCACTAACCTCAGCAACACCGCCACCACTTTCCACACCCTGGTCTTCTGGTGTGGACGTCTGTACTCCACCAGGCTCATGAACGGGGGGCACTGCATCAGTTACAGGGGGGGCCGACCCAGCTGCTGTAGCGTACGTCTTCTTGGCGTCTGGGCAATACTGCTTAGTGTGTCCGTGTGCTCCACATCCGTAGCAGATCAAGGTCTCGGTAGCCATGAAGATTCTATATTCATGTTCGCCGACGTTAAAGGTGTGGGAGGTGCTCAACTGCTTCGCTGCGTCTTTTAGAACAACAAAACAAAAACGTCGAAACGATTGTACGTGCTTCAACCTGCCGTTTCTCGTACGTAGAGGAACCCTAATGATTCGAGAGACGACAGTACCAAACTCACCGAGCTTGTGTAGGATTTCCTCGTTACCTAGAAAAGGCGGAACATTGCTCAGAATGACTTTAACTGCCGGCGTGTCCATCGACGACACAGGAACAAACAGATCGTTTCCCAAGGTCAAACCATTCTGCACAACAATATCGGCCAGACTTATTTGCGAAACAAAAACCACAATTTTGTGATTCATACGAGACGCGGCACGAATGTTACTCACGTCGATCAAATCCCCAATCGCGAGCAAAATGTCATCCATTTCAACTCCCTCCGGCGGGACAAGGCACAGCCCGTGCTTACGCGATAAACCCTCATCGGCAACACGATCGGCAGGCCTTTGGCTACTCCTATTAGCCATATCGGCAAAGGAGAAACGAAGTGAAAGCAAATAGATTTGTATAATCCCAAAAAAAAAGAATAGAAAAAAATATATATATTAAGTAACTAAAAACGAAAGCACGGTTTAAACCACGTTAGGAAAAAACGTGGTTCAAACAAACCCTTACCGTGCTGGCTCTCCCTCTCTCTGTCTCGAAGGAGGAGAAAAAAACGGGGGACAGGTGGTAACGAAGCAGGAAGGGAGGAAAAAGGTCAACATACACGACAAGAGTACAAAAGGAAAAAAAACAAAGGAAAGGGAGAGGTAAAAAGGTTGGTGGGGAGAGGATGAAAAACAACACGAGCCAGGAGCTACAACACACAAGCACGAGCACGCGCCATCTTGCCACGCCCAACACACGAACGGCCAGCAGGGGGCGAGAGAGAGAGAGAGAGACAAGAGACAAGAGGGAAATAGTCAGAGAGCCTACTACACTCTATTTCAACCCATAGCATACAAAAGGTTTGACCCCCTAGAGTTGTTGGGGGTATCAAGCTGAGTAAAAAAAAGTATGTAAGATTGACCCCCCCTGCTGGAACTAGTCACCAGACCCCCCTAAAATGACCCCAATAATGGGTTATTTCAACCCATCTCATACATGGACCAAATTTGGTTACAATATAGTGTCATGTCAGGACATTACAAAAATGTCAAATCTAACAACTTACCCTGCTGGAAAGGTGATGTTAGACCCCCCGCAAAGTACCCCCCAAAATGGGTTATTTCAACCCATCTCATACATGGACCAAATTTGGTCACAATATAGTGTCATGTTAGGACATTACAAAAACATCAAATCTAACAACTTACCCTGCTGGAAAGGTGATGTTAGACCCCCCGCAAAGTGCCCCCCCCTAAAAACGGGTTATTTCAACCCATCTCATACATGGACCAAATTTGGTCACAATATAGTGTCATGTCAGGACATTGCAAAAACATCAAATCTAACAACTTACCCTGCTGGGTAGGTGATGTTAGACCCCCCCCCCCCCCGGCCCCAAAGTACCCCTGTTTCAAGCCATCGTTTACATGAACCAACTTCGGTCACAATCATGTCATCAGGATATTACAAATTATCAAATGTAACAACTTAACAGCTTAAGACATGTCTGTACATTGACATACATCATCATTTAATGCCCCTAGTTTAGTAAAAGTATGCAAATGACCTTGCTAGGCCCTCCTTGGTAATATTTTTTGTAAACTACGGAAGCCAATAGAGGACAACCAATAAAATATTGTTGATGCACTTATAATAGCATGACATGATCAAATATAATATAATAATAGAAGCCTGAATGAAACCAATCAGAGATGATTGACTTGTAGGCATACTATCCTAAATTTCATGAGCATTATATGGTCAAATAGCAAATACATTTTGTATTTAACTTTCACAGATACTGAACGAGCCCCTCCTTGAGGAACTGCATATTCTAGATTTTCCAGTTTTTAAGCAACATGCTTTCATATAGTAAGTATGGAAACTTAATCTGAAGAATTTATGTTTTCCTCTTGACATTCCCCTCTTCTTTTGGTTAATAATGATAACAAAGTTGATATTTGTTCCACATTAGAGGATATTAAAATGTTTAACAATCAAACATTATTTGAAATGCATTGGTTTGATAATTTAAAATGTTTAATCTTATTACAAAGATTAACTAATAAAGCTCAGAAGCCTCTTACAATGGAGATTAATAGTTAAATCAAACTTCTATACTTGTAGTTGTAACTTGTAGTGTGTATGCTGATTTCATTAACCAACACTTGTAGTGTATGCTGACTTTATTTGATTTGTGATATTAATTTTCAGATACAGATGGACTCTGACAGAGATACCACAATGGATACAGTAAAAAAGAATGTACAAGGTACAAAATTACATCCCTTATATTTTAAGAATTTGATGATGCACATTGGCCCGTTTGAAATTTGATGTTGCAATGATGCTGGTGTGAAAGGAATGCAAGTCACTCTGAAATATAAGTCCACCCTCCTATCCTTGATTTAAAAGTAAGCTTGATGCTCAGTATTGCATAGAGATGACTCCCTTAACCTCACCACGCAAGGTTTACCTATTTCATGTATATTCCGGGGGGGGGGGGGCTTTTATTCCTTCCACACAGGTTCAAATTATGACAAATTGAACATGACCAACACAAGCCTCAACAAATTTGCTTACCATATATTTCTTTTGTTTTCTTTTGTTTTCCTTAATTATTTTGTGTTAATGCAGGTCCCATTTGTTCACTGCACGGGGAAGGGACAAGCAAAGCTGTAGATCATGGTGCTATTATTCTCTTCACACCCGACACTTTAAAGAGATGCACAAATATTCTAGAAGTACGAAAGCGTTGTTCTCTAAAGTATGCAGATAGTGTGTTACCTGAAGAGGTAGATGGTATGCATGGATATCATAGAAGCTGCTACCAAAAATTCATCGCTTTGTCTAAAGCACATCGAGATGCGATCAGTAAGGGTACGCCCCCAGACACCGAAAATATGCCATCCAGCAGTGTGAATAGAATGACCAGGTCAAATATCCAAACCCCTAAACCTACAGATAGGACAGGTATATTCCCTGAAGTATGTATTTTCTGCAGTCGTGCAAGAAAGATGGTGAACAGGAAAGAGCTAACGTTAGTGAATGTCACAACAGCCAACTTTGAAGATAACATACGTACATTTGCGGGTTGGAAACAAGACAACCGAATGCTTACTCTGATAAGTGGAGCTGACTTCACAGCAAAAGAAGTGAAATATCATGCCATTTGCCGATCAAAGTATCAACAGGAAGCACAAGCTACAAAACTTGCCATGGATGAAATGAAAAAGGATGGAAATAAAGCTAAAACAAGTGGTTGGCATCAAGAGAGAGATGTACATGCTACAGCATTTGGTGTCATTATCAGCTACATTGAAGACACAATCATCAGAAACAAAATGGTAATGCTTACATAACAGTTTTGGAGTTCTATTTTAACATCAGAAATGTGTAAAATTGTACACAAGCTGTGTAAACATTTCTCTCTGTGTAGCCTTAATAAACTTAATAAACCACGCTGATGATGATGCTGATGACCACACCAATGACCTATTCCTGTATCATTTATTGTTTTAAATGAATTTTAAAACAACGATAAATCATGATGTCTTCCCTAAAATAAGAGCTCTGTTGCTGACAGGAAGTCATGTTTCGTTTATGTTTGAGTCTTGTGATAATAAATAGTAATCCTCATTGACTGATGGTGAGTTTATATATTTGAAGTATCATGTATTTTGTGTGTAGATTGTTTTGAGGAAGGGTCTAACATCACCCACCTTTTCCAGAAGGGTAACGTTACATTTGTTATATTTGTACATCGTGACCAAATTTGGTTCGTATATGCAATAGGAGATTGCGGGGGGTCTAACATCACCTACCCAGCAGGGTAAGTTGTTAGATTTGATGTTTGTGTAATGTCCTGACATGACACTATATTGTAACCAAATTTGGTCCATGTATGAGATGGGTTGAAATAACCCGTTTTTAGGGGGGGGGCACTTTGCAGGGGGTCTAACATCACCTTTCCAGCAGGGTAAGTTGTTAGATTTGATGTTTTTGTAATGTCCTAACATGACACTATATTGTGACCAAATTTGGTCCATGTATGAGATGGGTTGAAATAACCCATTTTGGGGGGTACTTTGCGGGGGGTCTAACATCACCTTTCCAGCAGGGTAAGTTGTTAGATTTGATGTTTTTGTAATGTCCTAACATGACACTATATTGTAACCAAATTTGGTCCATGTATGAGATGGGTTGAAATAACCCATTATTGGGGTCATTTTAGGGGGGTCTGGTGACTAGTTCCAGCAGGGGGGGGTCAATCTTACATACTTTTTTTTACTCAGCTTGATACCCCCAACAACTCTAGGGGGTCAAACCTTTTGTATGCTATGGGTTGAAATAGAGTGTAGTAGGCTCTCTGACTAAAAGGACCGGTCCATTGAGACCGGGCATCACTGTGACCATGACCACGCTGCCCTGACGAATCCGGTCAGCAGGGAAATGTTCAAGATTTGGCCCCCGACTTGCATTGGGGGGTACAACCACGACGAAGTGGCATCCTCGATAGTTTTATTTAATTCCTGTTGAAGTAGGATAAGTTTGCCTGAATGGGAAAACATGTAAGACAGAACATTCGATACGTTCTTTGGAAATCATTTTTATAATCTTCACAAATTAGGAGAGCCGACACATTCTGGAATGGGAATCATGAACCTCGAGGACTCAATACATGTCCACATGGCATTAAGGCCCCTGTTGACTACTGCTGTGTCTGTTGGTTCGGGGTACCACGTGATTGGGTGTTAATGGAGTAAGGGTGCGCATGCGCAGAAGGGAGAAAATGCCGAATAAAGAAAACCTCTTGATTCTCGTCCTGTTGCTGTTTACTGAATCTACGGACACTACAATTACATCAACAAATCACAATACCATCTTGGGAAAGCTTTCCCGATGTGTTTGTTTTTTGTGCAGAATACAAAGTAAAATTTTTACCATGAGCCTTATATCAATAACAAGGCACTGTGGTGTCTTCAGCATGAATGTATATTGTAAAAAAAACGAATAAATAAACAGAGATATTTCACACAAATAGTTGTTCTGTAGAAAAACTTACCAGCGGGAAGAGAGAAACTCTAAGAGGAAACGTATTCATTGTACACCCATGGAGATGGAGGGGTAAATGTGGGGTAAAGGGGAGGGAGATTCGTGGTTTGTCTCCATTTAATTCACATTCCTCATGTTTAAATTGTTTTGTTCTATTTGGTATATTTCTAACATCTATAGAATATGAGGTGTTAGATTTCAAAAGAACATAAATCAATACCTCTGCACCGCAGGTGGATGCAGGTTATGTATTCATCCCTGTTTATTTGTCTGTGAGCATGATATTTCAAACAGTTGTGGACGGATTCGGACGAAACTTGGTGGATGACGTGGGTAAGTGACAGGAACAACCCAATTCGATTTTGGTGAACATCTGGATCAGGATCTGGCCTATCAGTGGGATACAAAACATAGACATACCATGATAGAAAACCAAAGCGTCTTTTATCCTTACACTGGTTAAAATAACTTAAAATGGAAGGTTCTAGAAGGAATGTCTTGAGTTGTAATTGTATGCTCCTAACGTAGAAAAGGTGAGAGTAAAATGAGTTAAACAACTTATTTATTGAATTGGGTAAATGGATCATTTCCAAATGTTGCACTATCTTCGCTTTACATGCGCAAAGAGGCAATCTCTTGTGTAGATCTTTCTTTTTAATGTTATTCTTCCGTAGGTTTGGATTCTTTTGATGCAACTTTTACTAACTGTTTCTTTCCAATGAGCAGGAGTTGCAGGAGCAGTACATGGAGAAGAGGAAGAAGTTGTTTCTTGGGTTTGTTGAGCTGGAGAAAGCATTCGATAGGGTTCCACGTGAAGTAGTGACATGGGCATTGAGGAAGTTAGGAGTGGAGGAATGGTTGATCAGAGTAGTGATGGCAATGTACAAAGAACGCGCACAGCTGTCAGGACGAAGGACGGGAACAGTGGTGAGTTTGAGGTGAAGGTGGGAGTGCATCAGGGGTCGGTACTAAGTCCACTACTATTTGTAGCTGTGATGGAGGTGCTGGCTCGGAACGTAAAGGAGGGTTTACCATGGGAGTTGTTGTATGCAGATGATCTGGTGTTGATTGCAGAAAGTATGGATGGCCTGAAGGAGAAGATGAACAAGTGGAAGGAATGTATGGAGACGAAAGGTCTGAAGGTGAATATCGGAAAAACAAAGGTGATGGCAAGTGGTAAAGCATGTGGTGAGGTGGAAAGAACTGGGAAGTGGCCATGTGCTATGTGCAGGAAGGGTGTCGGAGTGAACTCAATTCGATGTACAATGTGCGCTGAGTGGGTTCATCAAAAATGTAGTGGTTTGAGAGGGTCATTAACCAGTGTGGCAGCTACATTCAAGTGTAAGGTGTGCACAGAGGGAGCTGCAGATGGAGGAAATGTTGAGTTTGATCTTGGATACGGCATGAAGCTGGAAGGTGTGAAAACATTTTGTTACCTAGGAGACATGCTGAATGGAGAAGGTGTATCAGACTCGGCAACGGTTGCTCGAGTGAGATGTGCATGGAAGAAGTTTCAGGAACTGACTGGCGTGCTGACGAGGAGGGGAGTGTCGTTGAAGCTGAAGGGAAAGGTGTATGCTGCATGTGTGAGAAGTGTTATGATTTATGGGAGCGAGACATGGGTAATGAACGTAGAGCAGCAACGAAGGCTGGAAAGGGTGGAAATGCGAATGGTTCGGTGGATGTGTGGAGTATCGTTGAGAGAGAGGAAGCTAAATGATGAATTGGGAAAGATGATGGGAATAGAGCCTGTGATGGATGCTGTGAAGAGAAACAGTTTGAGATGGTTTGGTCATGTGTTGAGGAA
>NC_136262.1:250187137-250192137 GCF_964187855.1 Myxine glutinosa
TCCGCATTATTGTAATAACAACCTTTGAGAACCGTATCCCTGGTGTCGTGTCGTATTAATTCCAGCCGTGTGTCTTCTTTTTCCTTCATTGGTCTAGCATAGCGCGATTAGTCAACGTTCGGGCACAATCGGGTAACTTGTACGGATACGGCGGCCATCCCGCTCGGCCCACCATACCATCAAAGTCGTATCTGTAACAATTGGTGTCGAGGAGTGGGATTCGAACCCGGGACTAAATTAGTTAGGCCCAAATTTTGGGAGGGAAAATCGATTCGGAGCGCGTTTCCCGCGCGAAATTATAACGGCGAAATTTGAATTTGTTTTACGAAAATAAAAAATAAAAACCGAATTTTGAAAGTCGCGCTATGGCGGATCAAGACAGCTGGGGTCCGGTAGGGGAGAGTGAAGCAGGGTCGGTCCAGGACCAAATTGAGGGACATGAGGGACATGAGGAGAGCGAAACAGCGAGGGTAGCAAGCACGCAAAATGGCGCCTCGCTGGTCACCGCGCCGGCGACCGTGGCAGCGCCCCCGATGGATTGGAACTCGTTTTGTATACAAATGACGGCCCTTATGGCCCAGAATAGTGAGCGATTGGAGAACCGGATGAGGGCTCGGAGTGAGCGATTGGAGGGCCAAATGAAGGAAATGGGGAACCGGATGGATGCTCGGAGTGAGCGATTGGGGGTAATGGGAAGCCAGATGGGGGTAATGAGGGACGAAGCGAGGGGTACCGGAGAGGGGTTAGACAACGGGATAAAGGAGGTGAAAAATGGGTTAATGGGGGTAGAAAATAGAATGGCTGCCCAGGAGAATCAGATAGAGGGAGTGAAAAATGGGGTAGAGGGAGAGGAGATTAGAAGAGGTGTGAGTGAGGAGGTCGGAGGAGTGCGCGAGGAGGTGAGGCACTGTAAGGAGCACATGGAGAAGGAGGTGAGAAAGGGGACTGTAAAGTTACAAGGGGGCATAGAGGACCTGACGCAGGAGGTGGAGCAGCTGACGGTGGGACAGACGGAGTTAGTGGAGCAGGTTCAAAGGAACACTGCGGTATTAGGAGGGTTGAAAGTGACACAGAAGGAACTAAAGGATGACTTGGTAGCGACGAAGAGGGAATGTCAGATGGTACGGGAGGGACTGACGGCGAGGTTGGACGAGGTGGTAGAGGTAATGGAGACGAAGGACCGGCAGGTGAGGACGCACATGGAAACGGTCAAGGTAGCCTTGGAGGACCAGCTTGAGGAGACGTACCGGGGAATAAAAGAGGTGAGGCACAAATTAGAAGAAGTGGAAGAAGGGGTGAGCGAAATTAAGAAGCGACGGAGAGGGGATAACAAGGAGGTAAAAGAGGAGATAAAAGAATTGGTCCAAAGTCTGTGTTCGGATCGTGATGATGTGCTCATTAACCGGATGAGGGATTCGCAGGTGATGGAGGAGAAGCGAAGAGGAAGAGGACCCGGTGTAAGTGGTGACCAATATGGTCGTGCGTATGAAGCGCCAGGGGATTTAATAAGCTTGGGGGTCGAGATAGACCCGGGTGTTCGTGAGAGGCCGTTGGTGAAGTGTGCGACAGGTCTGGTGTGCGAAAGAGGAGGTGTGCAAGAAAGTCCGACTCTGGGGTGTGTGAGGAAAAAGTGTGTACCAAGGAGTGAGTGTGCTGGCGAGAATGAGTCGGTCGTAGCGTGTGTGCGAGGGAGCACATGGAAGCGCGGTGTGGTGAGTGTTACAGAGGGTGTAACGGGAGAGTGTGCGCGAGAAAGGTGTGTGACGGACAGGTGCATGAGGAAAGAGTGCGCTGTCAAAGGCAAGGAAGAATGCACACCTGTGGTGAGTGTTACAGAGGGTGTAACGGGAGAGTGTGCGCGAGAAAGGTGTGTGACGGACAGGTGCACGAGGAAAGAGTGCGCTGTCAAGAGTAAGGGTGAGTGCGCTGTCAGGAATGGAGGTGAAAGTAGTGAGAGTGACATGGAGCGTGAGTTAGTTGTGACAGGTGAGCGAGGATGTACACCTGGGATGGAAGGATGCACACCTGGAATGGTAGAGCGTGAGTGGGAATGCACGCTGGAGTTGGTGGTGAGGCACGTGGTTGGGTGTGCGAATGAGGGCACACCTGTGATTGTCACAGAGGAGGTGACCGAGGAGGGGGCGCGAAGCGGTGTATTGGTGAGGTGTGCGAGCAACGAATGTGTGCCAAAATGTTCGGTGGTCAGGTGTGTGACCAAGGCTGTGAGTGGAATGAGTGTACCTGGGTGTGTAAGGAAAGGTACGAGGAGCATGGGCACGGCTGGATGTGTGAGCAAGGAACGGGCTGCGGCATCGACGTTACACGGGTTAGAGGTTAGAGCGACTTTTAGCCGAAGCGGGCCCTCGGTGCGTGCCGGGCCTCGCTTTGAACGGCCGCGTCCAGGCTCCACTAGGTGGAGCGGGCAGCTGGATAGGAAGGGTCGTCATGGCGACCACGTTTTGTGGAGACGTGCCGGCAGGTCGAGATCGGGACATTGGATGGCTCCACGCCGAGGGGGTGCGTGGGATCTCGGCCCGGGTAAGCCCCCGTCCCTGTCCCGAATGCCGGACGCATCCAGCCGCCGGCACAAAACAACCAGCATCCATTGCTTGGCTTTACGAAGCCGGGCTTTGGACAGGGATTGGCGCACCGAGAGGTATTAGTGAGTAGACTGGGTGATGAGGTTAGTGTTTTGGACCCAAAATTAGAGAAAAACAAAATTTGATGATTGGCAAGGGATTGGCAGTAGTGATTGGCAGATGATGGGTAGTGATTGGCAAATTTTTAATTTGTTGAAATTTGACGTGCCAAATTGGTAGCGAGAGACCCCCGATGTGGTGGGATGGCAAATCCACCATCCCTCACAGGTGGGGGGCAAAGGAGCAATAGTTTATGGGGTGTATGGCAGTGAAAACTAGCCCGGGTGGGTTAGGTTATATTGATAGGGCCCTAGAAGATGACAGTAGGTAACGTTAAGATTAGTTAGTGACTGATACCTGTAGTGGGGACGCAGGTAGATTAGTATGGATGATAATGACGAGGGAGCGCAATAGTTTAAAGGGACGACTGGGAAGCGCAAGTTTCAGAAGGGAGTAGTTAGCTGAGATGATGCCGTGTTTGTGAGAATTGAACAGGTGTGATTGCACAGGTGTGCAACTGGACAGGTGTGTGGAGCAGTGTATGAGTAGTGAGTGTGTGGATCAGCGCGAATGCGCTTGGGGAGAGAAGGGTGCAGATGGCACCAGGTGTGAGAGCACAGGTGTGCAGGTACAGGTGTGTGGGGAGAGTTGGAGTGAGTGGTACGGAGTGGTGTGCATGGTGCGAAGGTGTGGATGGGGGAAGAGTGGACCCCTTTCACGAGTACCCGGGGCGGGTAGTGTAAGTGTTAGGTAGAGGGTGCAGGTAAATTGTGGTTGGATATTGGCACTTGTGGTGCGGTTGCAGAATGGTGTTGTGAATGGGTGCATTAGTGTTGTGGAAATGGCTGGGCGTGTAGCCTGTTAGTGTGTGTAGTTGGTTGAGCACTCCACCACTGTGAGGATGTCGGCCAGGTGAGGCCGCAGGTGGGCTCTGGGAGTCGGTAGAGTTGTGGATGGGGCCCGAGGATCCGGAGGACGGACCCGGGTAGCCCAGTGCCAGAGAGGGCACCGAGTGGGGAGAGAGCCAGAGGGCCTTCCCCAGGTAGTTAGGTTAGGGTAAGGAGCAGGTAAGCTCGGAGGCAACTGCAGTGGTGGAGGTGTGCAGGTGGGTAGACCCACTGGGAGAGGTACACGCCACAGCCCAGAAATTGTACGAGGGCACCGGGAGATGAATCGGGGGAGTGAGACCCCAAATTGAAGAGCACCACAGTTTGGCCAATGGGAATTGGTTTTTAGAACCCATAGTGTAAGAGGGCCAATGGTTTGGCCGGAGGAAGACCCCGGGTAGTGTAAAGTTGTTAAAGTCATTTAGGAAATAGTTAGGATTGAAGAACCTGTCGCACCATACGCAGCCACTTACCTGTGGTGATGATGATGACTCCACACCTGTGTTTTCTTTGTTTTGTTGCAGGAGATGAATCGCTGTGTGGATTTGTGAGACGCATCACGACGTGGATGAGACATTGGGGTGATTCCATCTCTCCCTCCTTAGGAGGGACTGATGATGAATTGGTGATGGCAAATTTTGATGTGCAGTTGGAGATGGCAAATTTTGATGAGAGTTGAAAATGGCAAATTTGATTGGTTAGGAGGGAGAGAAGACGAATTTGGTTTATGGGAGGAACGGGGAAGACAGTAGGGATGTTTGTTGATTTGTAAAGTAGATGTTTATGGGTAGTGTTGTGTTTTGTGGATGCAGTAAGGGGTAAGGGAGGGGCCATGTAGGTTACCTGGTGGGGGGGGGGCGTACGATAGGAACGTACCTGTCTCACCTGGTTCCCATGTGCCCCCAGTGTGCATCACCTTACATTGCGTGCACTTTTGCGCCCTTACCACCTTACTCACTTGTTTCTTCTTTTGTCTCCCACCTCCGAGGATCTGGCTTTGGGGTAGAGAGAGAGGAGAGAGAGGTGCTGGCTGCGCAGTTGTGGGCCTGCACTTTCGCTGTTTGCTGCCGGGATCGATACACCATATGGACCGCAATGTTTGTGGCCACCCACAATGGACCGCAGTTCGTTTGCGGCCAAGCACCACCCGGGGATGGACCTATGGGTCAACGTGGCACCTATGCCATACAGGTGAACCACTTTTAGTTACCACCAAGTGCACCACAAGAAGAGCAAGAGACACCTGCAGGGTTAGGGGTTGTCGCATTTATTTTATACCAATGAACAATGGTGACTGCACCGGATGGTGCTGACTGTGTGGTGGGGTGGTGCTTTTGATGCTGGGAAAGGGTGCTCTGCACGTTATTAAAGGCCGTCGGCCACAGAGCACTCGTGGGTTGGTGTATCGATGTTGGCAAGCGCGCTCTCTCTCTCTATGCATAACATCTGCATGTGTTCCTCCAAAAACAGGTCC
>NC_136262.1:250824337-250896837 GCF_964187855.1 Myxine glutinosa
AAATGATGAGAACATCGTGAGAGAGGATCTTGGAGGAACCTGTCTTATTTAAACCTCAGACATTTAGTTTGGTTTGCTCTTTGTTGTTGAAGTGTGCGGCGTCACCATGCCTCGATCAAAAGAGCTCTCTGAGGCCTTCAGAAAGAAGGTTATCGATGCCTACGAGTCTGGGAAGGGATTTAAAAAGATCTCCAAACAATTTGAAATCAATCATTCGACTGTCCGGAAGATCATCTACAAGTGGAGAAGATTCCAAACAACTGCCAACTTGTTCAGGCCTGGCCGCCCCCAGCAAGTTCAGCCCGAGAGCAGACCGCAAGATGCTGAAAGAAGTCTCTATGAACCCTAGAATGTCATCACGGGACCGACAGGTAGTTCTTGCCACTGTTGATGTCAAAGTGCACGAGTCTACCATTAGAAAGAGGCTGCACAAATTTGATCTACATGGGAGGTGTGCCAGGTGAAAACCTTTGCTGTCCAGAAAGAACATCAGGGCAAGACTAACGTTTGCCAATGAACACCGAGGCAAAGACCAGCACTTCTGGAACGATGTGCTCTGGACAGATGAGTCAAAGGTAGAGCTATTTGGCCACAGTACCAGAAGACATGTTTGGCGAAAACCAAAGACAGCATTTGACCACAAGAACCTGACACCAACTGTAAAGCATGGTGGTGGAAATATTATGGTTTGGGGCAGCTTTGCTGCATCAGGGCCTGGGCAGCTCACCATCATAGAATACACAATGAATTCTTCATTGTACCAGAGGGTGCTTGAGGATAATGTGAGGCCATCTGTCGGAATGTTGAAGCTCAACTGACGGTGGACCTTGCAACATGACAATGACCCTAAACATACCAGTAAATCCACCAAGGAATGGCTGAAAAGAAAGAAATGGAGGGTTCTGGAATGGCCAAGTCAAAGCCCGGATCTAAATCCCATCGAGATGTTGTGGGGGGATTTGAAACGAGCTGTGCATGTAAGAAACCCCTCAAACATCGCACAGCTGAAAGAATTCTGCATGGAGGAGTGGGCAAAAATTTCTCCCAGTCGATGTCAGAGACTGGTAGACAGTTATAAGAAACGCCTACTTGAGGTTGTTTCTGCCAAAGGGGGCAATACCACCTATTGGAGCCAAGGGTGTACTTACTTTTTCCACATGCGAAATTTGCATTTATGTTTATTTAAATTATACAATGGACTACAAAATGTAAATGTTTCATGATATTTGTTATATTATATCACCTTTATCTATCAATATTGTTGAAATGAAGATCAAATAGCTGTTTGTTGAAATATGTTGAAAAAGTCAAAACTTTACATGGGGTGTACTTACTTTTTCACGAGACTGTATGTGTGCAATAGTATGTCCATTCTGTATGGTGGGTTCGACCTACCTGTAGCCATTGCTGGGTTTACAATGGGGGCCAGGCCCACAATCAGAAGGAAGCCCATAATGACCAAAGTTGTTACTTTTTAAAAACAAACTATTTAAAAGGTGTATTGTTTTTAAGCATCACATAACGACATTTGTCGTGTTGATGTACACTTGTAGTTTGCATTAAATTTCCCCACTGCGGTCATTTACTGGAATGTAACGTCAGTGCACTGCAAACGACGTGCATTCCAGTAGAAACACTATTCAGGCGCGGAAGAGAGCCAAAGTGGGAGAGTTCATTTAGCGGAGATGAAACCATTTAAGGAGTACTCAGAAAGGCAAGCGTAAAGCAGAATTGGTTGAAAATAAAGCAAAATTGCTTCGTGGAAGCAGTTACTCCGGCAACGGTGCTTCGACTTTGATTGTTAATGCGGTAACTGAGCCTTCAATCCCCCATGATAATGGTAATGATTGTGTAATTGATACTCCGGTGGGTCCGGCGACGAACATGCTGTTTCTGATGAAATCCTTTCACCGAACACACAAGAATATACAGAAATCCAACAGGGAAATAACCATTGCTGGAACCCTGGTGGCAGCCTCCTCCATCTGCAACTTAAACTTGTGAATATTGTAAATACGAGCAACGGTACCCGCCCTATGGGCGGAGCTTCAATTGGGAGGCCCAAATGAAAAGGCAAAATATCAGAAATTGAAGGCTTTTTTATTTTAAACGATTTATATAAACATCCGTTCAATCATATCACACGCAAATCATCAAAATCTAAACAGTATTTGTAGAATTTCAATAAAAGCCACATCACTGTTCATATCAGTAAATATTATTCCATCGTGTTTGGAAAAACTGGAAAATTGGAAAAATTGGAAAAAAAATGGAAAAATAATATAGACTATTTTACTCCAGGGGTCCCAGGATTACCCACCCAAAATTTTGTTGCGATCGCTTCAGCCGTTTTTGCGGTACCTGGGAACAGACGGACAGACAGACAGATATTTGGTGAATTATAGTAAGATAATCTGTGTGTGGCTGTACACAGTGTTAAGGACAACTTCTATATCGATCTGCTCATTTTGGAGTGTGGTCCCACAAATGGGGGCCCACACAAAGTTAATCGAGCACTGTCTATACTCTATAGGTTTTTTTTGGGGGGGGGGGGGGTTTGGAAAAAGATCGAGGCTCGTGTAAGAGCTAACATTGATCACAAAAAGACAAACTGACACATAAGACGAAATAAAGGGAGCGGGATACAAGATGGGGATAGAGGGGGAAGCACACAAGCACAACACCTGAGAGCAGGGACATCGGGAGATCTGTGGGAGGGAGAGGGCTTGGGGGGGAGGCGTGGGAATTGGGGAGTGGGGGGGGGTGGGAGAGGTAAAAAAAACACATGGACACAGCTAGGACTTCCAGGAAAAGAGTCGGTATTTCAGAAAAGTGGATCTGGGGTGGAGCCCTTGAACAAATTCACTGATTGGTGGTTTTGTTTAAAATGGGGACTGGTAGTGCATGCGTCGGACGAGACAACTTTCATGGATTTACTGCCTGCAGTAGAACTGTTTGAAGAAAGTTTTTCTGGGAGAGATTTGAGTAGCGAGACCATTGTTGTAGGATAACTGAGAAAGAGGAGAGGTCGGTGGAATTCTGGTAATAGATGGAGAGTTGTCATTGGGAATTCAAGACAGAGCAATTTATGGGAGAGGAGTCGGGTCCAGCTTTCACAGTTGGTTTATCCAACAGGATTTGGGGAACAGCAATGCACGCTCAACCCTGAATGGAGCTTGAAGAGGATGGCAGTTCCATTTTTTATCTCAAGTCAGAGTATTTCTACTGCCACTGCCTGTGCTCTTAAGGCTCTCTCACCTGTACCCAGGATGGCACTACGTATGCGGCTAACGCTCTAAATGCTCTTTCACCTCCATCGACACGAATGTACCTTGACTTTGGCATTTGTGTGCTTTGAACGCCCTCGGCACATTCTTGCCCACACCCACACTCCTGCGCCACCTTGCATGCTTTCAACACCCTCAGGTTTTCCCTGCCAGTGTGGAAACAGGGCATTATCATGACAAACTTGGCAAGCAGGTGTGGCTGCCAACTGTCATCTCTGCCTCGATTTGCCCTTCCCAGATTTCAACGTCCTCACATCAGGCCTACCTTTTATCATTGTTTTTTTTTGTTTTTTTTTACCACAATAGAAACACCTGGTTTGAGGTGAGGGCTAGGTGGACAAATTTTGTGCTGTGGCTCGTAATACGCCCTCGCTCCAGCAAGGGTAAGTGGTTAAACCACTTGGACTATTGTACATGTACAGGCAAAAATGGCAAGCCATCTCCCCGCCATCATAAGGGGCAGGAGGGTTATTCTGTGCGCATGACCTGACTCACAACAAGTATGCAACAATTGGTAAAGATCGACCGAGCCATTCTGGATTATATAAGGTTCAGACAGACACACTCATACACACACTCATACACACACACTCATACACACTCATACACACACACACACACACACACACACACACACACACACACATGAATGGTGCAGGAGGAGGCCATTCGGCCCATCATGCCTGTGCTACACCAACCCCAGTATCATCACCCATCCACACACAAACTAACATCCCCACAAACCTCTATCTCCAATGCATCCAGTACAGGATACCTATCTAAATCCCATTTAAACTTATCCACGCCCTCCGCTGCCACCACCATTCTATGCATTACCCAATGAAAGGTCCCTGTGTTAAAACTGTCCTAATGCTCAAGCTATGGACCCTGTTCCTAACACTGTCCCCTCTGCTGAAAAACTCCACGACATCTATCTTGTTCACACCATTCATGATCTCAAACATCTCAATCAGATCTTCTGCCTTCAGGCATGATTGACCTTTAATCACAAATTCTACTTTAAATGCAGACCTTGCAGGGCAATGTGTATACTGTTTGCCACCATATCAAGGGTGAACCTGTGCAAAGAGTCTCACCTTGATGCTCTCTCGGTCATGCATAAAAATAGACAAACATTGCTCCAATTGAAGGCTACAATGATCCAAAATGTACAAACATTGTTGGGGGGAGTGTTCACAATGCTTGGTGAAGTGTTCACAATGCTGGGTGAGGTGTTCACAATGCTGGGTGAGGTGTTCACAATGCTGGGAGAGGTGTTCACAATGCTGGGTGAAGTGTTCACAATGCTGGGTGAAGTGTTCACAATGCTGGGTGAAGTGTTCACAATGCTGGGTGAAGTGTTCACAATGCTGCGTGAAGTGTTCACAATGCTGCGTGAAGTGTTCACAATGCTGGGTGAAGTGTTCACAATGCTGGGTGAAGTGTTCAGAATGCTGGGTGAAGTGTTCACAATGCTGAGTGGAGTGTTCACAATGCTGGGTGAGGTGTTCACAAAGCTGGGTGAAGTGTTCACAATGCTGGGTGATGTGTTCACAATGCTGGGTGATGTGTTCACAATGCTGGGTGATGTGTTCACAATGCTGGGTGAAGTGTTCACAATGCTGGGTGAAGTGTTCGCAATGCTGGGTGAAGTGTTCGCAATGCTGAGTGAAGTGTTCGCAATGCTGGGTGAAGTGTTCGCAATGCTGGGTGAAGTGTTCGCAATGCTGGGTGAAGTGTTCGCAATGCTGGGTGAAGTGTTCGCAATGCTGGGTGAAGTGTTCGCAATGCTGGGTGAAGTGTTCGCAATGCTGGGTGAAGTGTTCGCAATGCTGGGTGAAGTGTTCGCAATGCTGGGTGAAGTGTTCGCAATGCTGGGTGAAGTGTTCGCAATGCTGGGTGAAGTGTTCGCAATGCTGGGTGAAGTGTTCGCAATGCTGGGTGAAGTGTTCGCAATGCTGGGTGAAGTGTTCGCAATGCTGGGTGAAGTGTTCGCAATGCTGGGTGAAGTGTTCGCAATGCTGGGTGAAGTGTTCGCAATGCTGGGTGAAGTGTTCGCAATGCTGGGTGAAGTGTTCGCAATGCTGGGTGAAGTGTTCGCAATGCTGGGTGAAGTGTTCGCAATGCTGGGTGAAGTGTTCGCAATGCTGGGTGAAGTGTTCGCAATGCTGGGTGAAGTGTTCGCAATGCTGGGTGAAGTGTTCGCAATGCTGGGTGAAGTGTTCGCAATGCTGGGTGAAGTGTTCGCAATGCTGGGTGAGGTGTTCACAATGCTGGGTGAAGTGTTCGCAATGCTGGGTGAATTGTTCGCAATGCTGGGTGAAGTGTTCGCAATGCTGGGTGAAGTGTTCGCAATGCTGGGTGAAGTGTTCGCAATGCTGGGTGAAGTGTTCGCAATGCTGGGTGAAGTGTTCACAATGCTGGGTGAGGTGTTCACAAAGCTGGGTGAAGTGTTCACAATGCTGGGTGATGTGTTCACAATGCTGGGTGATGTGTTCACAATGCTGGGTGATGTGTTCACAATGCTGGGTGATGTGTTCACAATGCTGGGTGAAGTGTTCGCAATGCTGGGTGAAGTGTTCGCAATGCTGGGTGAAGTGTTCGCAATGCTGAGTGAAGTGTTCGCAATGCTGGGTGAAGTGTTCGCAATGCTGGGTGAAGTGTTCGCAATGCTGGGTGAAGTGTTCGCAATGCTGGGTGAAGTGTTCGCAATGCTGGGTGAAGTGTTCGCAATGCTGGGTGAAGTGTTCGCAATGCTGGGTGAAGTGTTCGCAATGCTGGGTGAAGTGTTCGCAATGCTGGGTGAAGTGTTCGCAATGCTGGGTGAAGTGTTCGCAATGCTGGGTGAAGTGTTCGCAATGCTGGGTGAAGTGTTCGCAATGCTGGGTGAAGTGTTCGCAATGCTGGGTGAAGTGTTCGCAATGCTGGGTGAAGTGTTCGCAATGCTGGGTGAAGTGTTCGCAATGCTGGGTGAAGTGTTCGCAATGCTGGGTGAAGTGTTCGCAATGCTGGGTGAAGTGTTCGCAATGCTGGGTGAAGTGTTCGCAATGCTGGGTGAAGTGTTCGCAATGCTGGGTGAAGTGTTCGCAATGCTGGGTGAAGTGTTCGCAATGCTGGGTGAAGTGTTCGCAATGCTGGGTGAAGTGTTCGCAATGCTGGGTGAAGTGTTCGCAATGCTGGGTGAGGTGTTCGCAATGCTGGGTGAGGTGTTCGCAATGCTGGGTGAGGTGTTCGCAATGCTGGGTGAGGTGTTCGCAATGCTGGGTGAGGTGTTCGCAATGCTGGGTGAGGTGTTCGCAATGCTGGGTGAGGTGTTCGCAATGCTGGGTGAGGTGTTCACAATGCTGGGTGAAGTGTTCGCAATGCTGGGTGAATTGTTCGCAATGCTGGGTGAAGTGTTCGCAATGCTGGGTGAAGTGTTCGCAATGCTGGGTGAAGTGTTCGCAATGCTGGGTGAAGTGTTCGCAATGCTGAGTGAGGTGTTCGCAATGCTGGGTGAAGTGTTCGCAATGCATATATATATACATATACATATATATACATACAGTGGTACCTCGGCTTACGAGTGCCCCAACGTACGAGTTTTTCGGGATACGAGCCGTCGCTCGGGCGGTTTGTTGCTTTGGGATACGAGCCGAGATCCGATGTACGAGCTCAAAAAATTTATTTTTTTGAATTTTCCGGTTGTGGCTTCCGGTTCCGGTCACGCGGTTATCTTGCCGTGAAAGCATCTCTGCTTGGATATAAAACACGCAATCGTCGAAATACATGAGCGAGGAATCTCCTTGCTCCAGCCGGTGACGTCATCGGCGGGGATCCCCGCCTCCAGAGTGGCTGGTCACGTGACCGCCAAAGCGTGTCGCGCGTGCGGGTATAATGAGCTACACCTGTGGATCACGTGACCACGGAAGCACGCCTCGCTTGAGAGGCATGGCTTTCGGTTTGCGTTTTGCTTTATAAGGCGCGATAAATGGGCTTTTGAGTGTTAGCGGTTCATGGCGTTGACGGTTCATGGCGGTTCATGGCGGTTGACGGTTCATGACGGTTCATGACGGTTCATGACGGTTCATGACGGTTCATGACGGTTCATGACGGTTCATGGCGTTGACGGTCAAAAACCCATTACATCAATTTTACCAGGCACTGTACAGTAAGTACAGTGGACACCAAATGCACGGTGGAAGGCTAGAAGTAGAAGATCGTCCAAGACAAGTGAGAATAAGCCATACTTTGGAGGAGATGACGTCATTCGCTGGTCCGATAACCAAAGATGTGGTATAAAAAACCAGGTGAGCTAACAATGCAGCAATGAAGGAATTCGGCCAAGGCACCGGCACACAACGACCTACCTACATCGAAAGACTCAATGCCAATGGTGACAGAAGCCAAGACGGCCGGCTTAAACACCGCCGAAAGACCACGGTGTACCAACTTACGATGCAGAACATCTTGCACTTAATATGATGACAACAGGTGCCATCCTCTGACGTACCATTACAGGTACAGGTACAGTACACGTGAGCACAGAGCAAAAGTTCACTGAAACCGAGATTAAGAAAAAAGAAAAAACACCTCGTGGTCCGTGCTCGATATCCGAGTTTCAATCTTTTCAAACACATGATGCTCTCGGTCACGGTATCTCCTGCGAGCTGCTTCTCCTTCAACCACACAAACAACAACTTCTCCATATCTTCATGGATAGAGGTCCGGAGCTTTGAAATAATCGTAACGCCCTTGGCTGGCGTTATAGCCTTTATGGACTCCTTCTGCTTCAAAATCGTACATATCGTAGAAGGAGTACGATCGTACTGCCTCGCCAAGTCGACAACACGGACACCTCACCTGGCATGCTCTTCTCCTCTGCTTAATAAAACCAGTTTATTTCTTTACATTCTCTTGTATTATGTACAGTATATACGAGGTCGTGCTTGTTTATACATTATTTGTTATTTATAAAGTACATTTTTGTTATTTAAAAGCACCTAACAAAAAAAATTGGTGTTTTTTTTTTGAGGCTGGAACGGATTAATAGCATTTCAATGCATTTGAATGGGAAAATTTGCTTTGACTTACGAGCGATTTGGCTTACGAGCTCCGTCACGGAACGGATTAAACTCGTAAGCCGAGGTACCACTGTATATATATATTGTTGCGGATATGAGGACTGTATTTTTTTTTATTGTGTGCTTTATTATTACTAGGGCGTGCCCGCACGTACGTGCTTGCCCGTACGTGCTTGCCCGTACGTGCGTGCAAAAAAACATGCGTGCAAACAACAACAACAAAAAAAAACTTTGAAACCACGTGGCAGTAACGACCACAGAACCCCCCCCCTCTATTTACATGAAATGGTTTGGTTCATTCGCAAAGCCAAAGCGAACGGCTTGCGAGTACGGTGACCATACCTTGGGAACCACTTGTCCGATTAATTTCAAACCTTGAAAAGGCACATCCTCGGGTCCCCAGCAATATACCTGGCAAGTTTCAAGTATATCGGACCGGTAGTTGTCGAGAAACAGCGGTCGCATACAGACAGACAGACACACACACACACACACACACACACACACACACACACACACACACACACACACACACACACACACACACACACACACACACACACAGATTGCTGGAATTATATAGAGATTATTGTTTATTCTGCGCCTCCTGCCTCCGGAGTTGTGTAAAGATAAAAAGGGCGTCTCGGTAGTTATTCCATAAACACCACATTGCAGGACCCGATAAAACCCTTGTTCAGTAGCTTATATCTTATTATGTGTCTTAGGGTAAGGCTGTGTCTCCCATTAATTTAAATACTCCATTGCACCGAGTGAAATAAGAATAGATCCCCTTTCATTTCATTTCAATGGCCAACTGCATTTTGGGTGGTTTTCTTCAACCACCATTGGCCACGAGGCAGGTTGGGGAAGAAAGGCATGTCTCCACCTCGTCATAGAGGGGAGGAGTGAGCCAGCCCCACTCGACCAACCATGAACAAGGGGTTTGGCTTGAGAGGGCGGAGGAAGAGCGATGGGGGAGGTTCAAAAAGGTTGAGGGGCGGGGCCTATATAACCCGCTGCGGGGCGTTCCCAAAGAGAGTCCAAGGGAGGAGACAAGCAGATGAGCTTTTACAGAGGAGAGACGAGTACAAAGGAAAGAGCTGGGTCGTCAGAGGAAGAGTGAAAAGAGAGGTCCATGACAAGAGCTGAGTTGGTCGTCAGGGGTGGTCAGTGGTTGCGTTGAGTGGTTGCGTTGGAGAAAGAGTGGTTGGACAAAAGAAAGAGAGAGGAGAAAACCGGTCACGCCAGACCCCCCCACCAGCGCGTCGGCTCCGACCGTGATCCGACCCGTGATCCCGCGCACACGACAGGATCGGTGGCATCAGCGGCCGTCGAGGTCCAGCCCGACGTCCCGTGTGGGATCAAGCTCCAGCCAGCTCCGTGCCGTCCTCCCCCTCCAGCCACACACCTCCTTCCAGCCAATCCACTCTGCAATTCCCCGTGTGAGTCAGTGTCTTTGTTTGTTCTGTCCTGGGTAGGTAATTAAGCTTGTATAAGGAATTCACTGTGTCACCTGTGTCTCATGTCCCTGTAAATAATCGTGACTGCTCCTTTTCGCTTGTGTGTGTAAATAATAAATCCCGTTACGCTTCTGTACGTCTTCTTCCTCTTTGCATTCGGTCGCTTTAGAGTTTTCCAGATTGAGTAGCTGTGGCGCGATACGGCCAACGTTCAGGGTGAATCGGGTTTTAGTCGAGGAATAACTGTTCGGCCGCGGTTACACCACCGCTCGGTAAAAATAACATCTAATCCGCGGACCGTAACAAATTGGTAGTCAGGAGTTGGGATTCGAACCTGGGACTAAATTTATTTAGCCCAAATTTTGGACACCAATTGTGTTATTACAGTAACAAATTGGTGTCGGGGAGTGAGATACGAGGCCCGAAGCGTGCTTAACGTGCTCAAAATTACGAACTGCTGGAAATTTGTGTTTTAAAGGAAAACCCGAATTTTGAAATCGCGCCATGGCTGGTCAAGGCGACGGGATGCCGGTGGGAGAGATAGACGGGGTGGAATCGACCCAGGACCGCGGGGAAATGTATATGGAGGATGTGGTTGAGGGGGTATCAGGCGCACAAATGGCGCTATCGCGCACGTGGTTGTAGCGGCACCAAATTTTGCCGCGCCCGTGACCGTAGCAGCACCAAATTGCGCTGCGCACGTGGTCGCGGCAGCCGAGCCAGAAATGCCAGAGTACATGCGAGTCTTTATGATTCAAATGATGGCAAAAATGGATGCCCAAAATGATAAGTCCACCCGAGAGCGAAGAGAAATGGGTGAGCGGTTGGGAAACCAAATTGTGGGATTGAGGGCTGATTAGTGAGCGATTGGGGGGCGAAATGGGGGGCAAAATGGGAGAAATGGGGGGGGGGAAATGGGAGAAATGGGGGGGAAAATGGGAGAAATGGGGGAACGGCTAGAAGCTAAATTTGAGGGGCTAGACAATAATTTTAAGGGATTAGACAAGAAATTTGAGGGGTTAGACAACGGAATAAAAGAGGTAAGGAATGGGTTAACGGGGGTGGAAAATAGAATGGCTGCCCAGGAGAATCAGTTAGAGGGGGTGAAAAATGGGTTAATGGGGTTAGAAAATAGGATGGAAGACAAATTGCGGGAAATAGGGGAGCAATCCGCCCGGGAAATCGAACAGATGGGGAACCAGATAGAGGAGGTGAAAATCGGGTTAGAAAGTAAATTGGATGCTCAGAGGGATGAATTGGGACAGATGAGGGTGGCATCTACAAAAGAGATGGAGGAGATGAAAGAGGAGATACGACGAGGTGTGAGTGAGGAGGTCTCGGGGGTACGCGAGGAGGTAAAGCGAGGCGAAAAGCGTATAGAGAAAGAGGTGAGAAATGGAACGGCTAGGTTACAAGGGGGAATAGAAGATCTGACGGAGGAGGTGGAACAGCTGACGGAGGGACAAAAAGAACTAACGGAGCAGGTTCAAAGGAACACTACGGTATTAGGAGGGTTGAAAGCGACACAAAGAGACATAAGGACAACTTAATAGCGACACAGAGGCAATGTCAGATGGTACGTGAGGGACTGACAATGAGGTTGGAAGAGGTGACAGAGGTAATGGAGACGAAGGACCGGCAAGTGAGGACGCACATAGAGACGGTCAAAATAGCCTTAGAGGACGAACTTGAGGAGACGCACCGGGAAATAAAAGAGGTGAAGCAAAAATTAGAGGAAGTGGAAGAAGAGGTGAGTGAAATTGAGAAGGGACGGACAGAAACTAAGAGGGAGATACAGGAGGAAGTAATGGAATATGTACAAGGTCGGTGCTCAACTCATAATGGTGTGCTCACTAACCAAATAAAGAGTTTTCAGGTGGTGAAGGAGGTGCGGAGACGAGGTGCCAAGGTGAGTGGCGATATATTCGGAAATGCATATGCTGTGAGGAAAGCTTCAGTTGGCTTGGGGGTTGATGTGGCCCCGGGTGTTCGTGAGAGGCCGTTGGTGAAGTGTGCGACAGGTCTGGTGTGCGAAAGAGGAGGTGTGCGAGAATGTCCGACTCTGGGGTGTGTGAGGAAAAAGTGCGCACCGAGGAGTGAGTGTGCTGTCGAGAGTGAGTTGGTTGTAGCGCGTGTGCGAGGGAGCACATGGAAGCGCGTAGTGAGGAGTGTTACAGAGGATGTAACGAGAGAGTGTACACTTGTGGTGAGTGTTACAGAGGATGTAACGGGAGAGTGTGCGCAAGAGGGGTGCGCGAGAAAGGTGTGTAACGGACAGGTGCGTGAGGAAAGAGTGCGCTGTCGAGAGTAAGGGTGAGTGCGCTGTCCAGAGTGGAGGTAAGAGTAGTAAGGGTGACACGGAGCGTGAGTTGGTTGTGACAGGTGAGAGAGGATGTACACCTGGAATGGAAGGATGCACACCTGGAATGGTAGAGCGTGTGTGGGAATGCACACTCGAGTTGGTAGTGAGGCACGTGGTTGGTTGTGCGAGTGAGAGCACACCTGTGATTGTCACAGAGGAGGTGACCGAGAAGGGAGCGCGAAGAGGTGTGTTGGTGAGGTGTGCGAGCGACGAAACTGTGCAAAGGTGTTCGGTGGTCAGGTGTGTGACCAAGTCTGTGAGCGGAATGAGTGTACCGAGGTGTGTAAGAGAAGGTACGACGAGGAGCATGGGAACAGCAGGATGTATGAGCAAAAAAGGGGTAGCGTATGCGTGTAAGCATGCAGGTGAGGCATCGACGGTAACCGGGTTAGAGGTTAGAGCGACTTATAGCCGAATCGGGCCCTCGGTGCGCGTCGGGCAGCTTCGCGCGCCGCGAGGACCAGCGGGGATCCGAACCACGGCGGGTTCGAAAGGACCGCCGTAAGTGATCCACGCTGGGCCGCACTTGGAACGGCCGCATCCGTGCTCCGCTAGGCGGAACGGGCAGCCCGATAGGAAGGGTCGTCATGGCGACCCATTTTGTTGAGGCGCTCCGGCAGGTCGAGGTCGGGCCATGGGATGGCTCCGTGCCGAGGTGGTGCGTGGGATCTCGGCCCGGGTAAGCGTCCTTCCCTGCACCGAATGCGGGACGTATCCAGCCGCTGGCACCAAACAACCCGCATTCATTGCTCGGCTTTACGAAGCCGAGCTCTGGAAGTGAATTGGCGCACCGAGAGGCATTAGTAAGTAGACTGTAATGACGAGGATAGTGTTTTGGCCCCGTAATTAGAAAAACAAAATTTGATGATTGGCAAAGGATTGGCAGAGCGATGATTGGTAATGGTACAGTGATTGGCAGATGATTGGCAAATTTTTGATTTGTTGGAATTGGACGAGAAAAATTTATAGTAGGAGACGTCCCCGATGTGGTGGGATGGCCAATCCACCATCCCTCACAGAGGGGGGCAAAGGAGCACTAGTTTATGGGGTATGGCAGTAAAAACTAGCCCGGGTGGGTTAGGATATATCGTGTGTAGGGCCCTAGAGATTGACATTAGGTAACGTTAAGATTAGGTAGTGACAATGACACCTGTAGTGGGGACGCAGGTAGTTTAGAGTGGATGATAATGACGAGGGAGCGCAATAGTTTAAAGGGACGACTGGGAAGCGCAAGTTTCAGAGGGGAGTAGTTAGATGAGATGATGCCGTGTGAGAGTTGGAGGTGTATAGAAGTGTATTGTGAAAAGTGTGTGAGGAACAGGTGTGATTGCACAGGTCCAGTGCAACTGGACAGGTGGATGGAGCAGTGTTTGAGTGATGGTGATGGTGATGTGAGTTGTATTGACCAAATGGTCCAGGGAGAAGGAGGGTGCAGGTGGCACCAGGTGTGATTGCACAGGTGTGCAACAACAGGTGTATGTGGTTGTGTGGAATAAATGGTATGGAGTATATGGAGTATTGGAATGGATGGTCATGGAGTGAGTAGGATGGAAACTTTGGAGTGGAGTGTATAGTGCAGAGGTGTGAATGGGGGAAGAGTGGACCCCCATCACGAATACCCGGGGCGGGTAGTGTAACGGTTAGGTAGAGGGTACAGGTAAATTGTGGTTGGATATTGGCATCTGTGGTGCGGGTGGAAGAATGATGTTTGGATGGGTGCATTAGTGACGTGGAAATGGCTGGGCGTGTAGCCTGTTAGTGTGTGTAGTTGGTTTGGGCACTCCACCACTGTGAGGATGTCGGCCAGGTGAGGCCGCAGGTGGGCTCTGGGAGCCGGTAGAGTTGTTGTGGATGGGGCCCGAGGATCCGGAGGACGGACCCGGGTAGCCCAGTGCCAGAGGGCACCGAGGGGTGACAGAGCCAGGAGGGGCCTTCCCCAGTTAGTTAGGTTAGGGTGAGGAGCTAGGTAAGCTCGGGTGGCAACTGCAGTGGTGGAGGTGTGCAGGTAGGTAGACCTGCTGGGAGAGCTACACGCCTCAGCCCAGAAATTGTGCAAGGGCACCGGGAGATGAATCGGGGGAGTGAGACCCCAAATTGAGAAGCACCACAGTTTGGTCAATGGGAATTGGTTTTTAGAACCCATAGTGTAAGTTGGCCAATGGATTGGCAGGGAGAGACCCCGGGTAGTGTAAAGTGTGTTAAAGTCATTTAGAAAGTAGTTAGGATTGAAGTCTCCTCGCACCATCTACATCCACTCACCTGAGGTGACAGGTACTCCACACCATGCCATGTTTTAATTATTTTTATGATGCAGATGTTTGGATTGTGAGACGCATCATGATGTGGGTGTGACATTGTGCTTTGTTGTTCCATCTCTTCCTCCTTATGAGGATTGATGACGAATTGGGTGATGGCAAATTTTGAAGTAGAGGGATTGTGGAGACGAATTTGGTATAAGGGAAATATGGGGAGACGTGACAGTAGCGACGAATTTGTAAATGTGTAGATTTTGTAAATATGGGGTAAGGGCAAGGGTAGTGTAGGTGACAGGGGGGGTGACGTACGGTAGGGACGAGCTTTCGCATTTCGCTCTCCGTACGCATTTCGCCTTGCATTGCCTTATTGATGTGTACCCTTGTGACCTTACCCCTCGCTCATTTGTCTTCCCCCTTTTGTCTCCCACATGACCTGTGCGCCATTGGGCGCCGAGGGGAGCGTGCGTGAGTCGGCCATTGTGCGCCCGGAACTCTCAGAACCAGCTGTCTGCATCGATGCACCACATGATGGACCACATGTCTGTGGCCGAGCACCACTTATGGACCCCATGGGTTGGGGCATGGCCCCTCTGCTGGAACCGGCCATGAGGGCCCGAAATCTTGCTGGCGGACCTTGGCCACAGGGCACCGATGCCCCACAGGTGAACCACAGTAGTCGGCCTGGTGGGCCATAAATAAATAAAAGGGACACGTTGGGTGCAAGTTTTAATACAAATAGGCCGCCAGCAAAGGAAAATGACAACAACTGGAAGAAATAATAATAGCCAGCAGAGGGAGCCGAAGAGCAAGAGATCACCTGCAGGGTTAGGGGTTGTTGGTTTATTTTAATTATTATTGAACATTGATGAACTGTGGTGACTGCACCAATTGGTGCTTGAGGGTGTGTTGGTGCGTTATAGGTGCTTTCATGGTGCATTGATGCAGAGCAGACTGTCTCCCCCCCCAGAAAGAACAATTACAGGTCCTGGGTTAGTTTTTCTAAATAAAAGTAGCGTCAATTGTAAATAATTCTCCCCACCGTCAGTGTATAGTTTGAAGACCATTCCGCAATTCGGTTAACTGTGGGCGTAAGTCTGTTAGGCAGGGTGCAATGGAGCAGCGGGACATATTTATTTATGTTTTAAAACTGTCGCACTCAGGGTCAGGTTAAAAGTAGAGGGAACTACACCTACGTGTCACACTAAATCAAAGTTGTAGGCCCGGAACGTGCCTAAGAGGAGGAGGGTGCAGTGTTGCGGATATGAGGACTGTATTTTTTTTTATTGTGTGCTTTATTATTATTATTGTTTATTCTGCGCCTCCTGCCTCCGGAGTTGTGTAAAGATAAAAAGGGCGTCTCGGTAGTTATTCCATAAACAGCACATTGCAGGACCTGATAAAACCCTTGTTCAGTAGCTTATATCTTATTATGTGTCTTAGGGTAAGGCTGTGTCTCCCATTAATTTAAATACTCCATTGCACCGAGTGAAATAAGAATAGCTCCCCTTTCATTTCATTTCAATGGCCAACTGCATTTTGGGTGGTTTTCTTCAACCACCATTGGCCACGAGGCAGGGTTGGGGAAGAAAGGCGTGTCTCCACCTCGTCATAGAGGGGAGGAGTGAGCCAGCCCCACTCGACCAACCATGAACAAGGGGTTTGGCTTGAGAGGGCGGAGGAAGAGCGATGGGGGAGGTTCGAAAAGGTTGAGGGGCGGGGCCTATATAACCCGCTGCGGGGCGTTCCCAAAGAGAGTCCAAGGGAGGAGACAAGCAGATGAGCTTTTGCAGAGGAGAGACGAGTACAAAGGAAAGAGCTGGGTCGTCAGAGGAAGAGCGAAAAGAGAGGTCCATGACAAGAGCTGAGTTGGTCGTCAGGGGTGGTCAGTGGTTGCGTTGAGTGGTTGCGTTGGAGAAAGAGTAGTTGGACAAAAGAAAGAGAGAGGAGAAAACCCGTCACGCCAGACCCCCCACCAGCGCGTCGGCTCCGACCGTGATCCGACCCGTGATCCGACCCGTGATCCGACCCGTGATCCCACGCACACGACAGGATCGGTGGCATCAGCGGCCGTCGAGGTCCAGCCCGAAGTCCCGTGCGGGATCAAGCTCCAGCCAGCTCCGTGCCGTCCTCCCCCTCCAGCCACACACCTCCTTCCAGCCAATCCACTCTGCAATTCCCCGTGTGAGTCAGTGTCTTTGTTTGTTCTGTCCTGGGTAGGTAATTAAGCTTGTATAAGGAATTCACTGTGTCACCTGTGTCTCATGTCCCTGTAAATAATCGTGACTGCTCCTTTTCGCTTGTGTGTGTAAATAATAAATCCCGTTACTCTTCTGTACGTCTTCTTCCTCTTTGCATTCGGTCGCTTTAGAGTTTTCCAGATTGAGTAGCTGTGGCGCGATACGGCCAACGTTCAGGGTGAATCGGGTTTTAGTCGGGAATAACTGTTCGGCCGCGGTTACACCACCGCTCGGTAAAAATAACATCTAATCCGCGGACCGTAACAATATATATATATATATATATATACATATATATATATATATATATATATATGTATATATATATATGTATATATATATATATATATATATATATATATATATATATAACAGATCCACATACAGTATATATATATATAACAGAGAGGGCTGGCTGTCGCTGCACGAACACACAAACTCACTTAAACTCTGAGTGATGCTCAAGAATGGATTGGTTATGTTTGTAAGCCAAAGAGGATCCTACAAAACTCCCTTTTGATGGACATGCAGTGTTGTACATCGGCCTTTAGACAAGACATCAACACAACGGTCCCATCTGCTTTAATTTGTACATGATAACTATGCCAATTTCATTTTGATGTGGCATGTGTGCTGGAATCCTGTTTAATTTTCCTTAATGGAATTATACCCCTTTTTAATATTACCTGCTATCACCTGGAATAATTACCTGCTTCACCGAAGGTGGACAGAGGTTATATTTTCGCATCTGTCTGTTTGTCTGTGAGCAGGATATCTCAAAGTTATGGACGGATTTGAATGAAACTGGTTGGGCAGGTTGGGTGTGTGATAAGGACGAATTCATTAGATTTTGGTGAAGATCCAGATCCGGATCCAGCTTGTATAATTTTTAAAGCGATTCTTCACCATTGAGTGATATGGCCAAAAACAATATACAAGTAGGCCTATGGTATGATATTTCAAAAAGTTATGGACAGATTCGGCGAAACAAAATTCAATTCTGGTCCAGGTCCGGATGCAGATTTGGCCAATCAGTGGGATACAAACGTAAACTTGCGGACTTCCTCTCTGGTCATAGTCAACGTGCGGCCCTGAATGGATTTCTCTCATCTCCCCTTCCTGTTCAGGCTGGAGTTTCCCAAGGCAGTGTTCTGGGCCCTGTGATTTTTCTAGTCTTCATCAATGATCTTGCGGAACTGCCCTTCTCCTGGCAACACAATGTTCACAACCTTCTCCGACTCTCTGGAAAATTCTGTCTCTTTGCTAATGACTCCACCCTCTGCCGCTCCATACCTCATCCCTCAGATCGGCAGTCTGCAGCCTCCTCAATCTCTGCAGACCTGGACAAAATCAGACTGTTCAAACAAGTGGAACATGTCTTTCAATGCTGACATGTCTCACACTCTTACTATGTCTCTCAGAAAAGATCGTCTGGACAACCCTCCCATCTACTTTCTCAACAATCCTTTACAAGAAGTAATATTACTCAAGCTCTTGGGTCGCCCTATCTGCCATAATTTTTCCTGGGAAAACTACATTTCCAAGCTGGCCTCCTGCAATGAAGCTGATTGTGAGGGCCTTTCACTCACTCACCGCAGGCAGGTTGGTGGTGTTTCTGTCTTCTACCGACTCCTCTCCGGCCTTGCTCCCCCAGCTCTCTCTGTGCTCTGTCCCCAAATATTCCTACAGGTCGCACAAGATCTGCCAGCAACCCTCTTATGGTTAAACTGCCAAAATCAAGACTCTCTGCTCACCTTCACTCTTTCATTCCTCTTTTCTCCCACCTCTGGAACAAACTCCCTCACTCTCTTCAATCCCACTCCTCCATCCAGGTCTTCAAAACAGCTGTTCACCACCATTCTCTTAACTTCCCCCATCCAAAACCTTAATCTTTTCGACCTCCGTTAATTCACCCCAGATCCACTTTTTTTGAAATACCAACTTCTTTCCTGGACGTACTAGCAGTGTCCACATGTATTAAACCTCTCCCACCCACCCCTCCCCCCTTCCCATGCCTCCTCCACCCACGCCCTCTCCCTGCCACAGATCTCCCGATGTCCCTGTTCTCTGCTGTTGTACTTGTGTGCTTCCTTCTCTCTCTCGCTCACTTTATTGTATGTTTTGTGTGTCTGTTTGTCTGTTTGTTTTTTTGTGATTGTTAGCTCTTACATGAGACAAGATCTTGTATCCCAAAAAAAAACTGTTCTGTCTGGCGGAGGTGATCAGGCGGTGCAAAAAAAAGGAACTCTTGCCATGGAAAATGAAATTTCAGAAAAGTAAGAACTTTTGAATTCAGAGGGTCTGCAAGAAGCAAATTGTCATCTGTACAAAGTGCTGCATGTCCTCAGTGTTGTTTATGAAGCCTGTCACAATTGCGACAGCATAAAGGTTTTTCAATGCCCAAGCAGGATGAAGAACTACATGGGATTCACAAATGAAAGCGCACGAGCGGCTTGGCCATGATGCACATTCACTGGGAATTCCAACTCGATGTGGGCAGTGTAATGGCCAAATCTGCTGCCTCGGAAGCCTTCTAATAAAAAGCACCGCACAAGCGCTCGGCTTTCAGCCATATTGGCTTGGAATCCCAAATAAGACAAAATCCCGGCAAGAACCATTGGCTTCAAGCCAAACTGGCTCGAAAACCTAATAAATCAGTGTCAATGCCTGGTACGTATAGCAATTTGAGCACTCTAAAATCTCATGTAGTGTGTTAATTGTATCATGTTCAAATGTCTTTGTCTTTAAATTTAATACGTCTTTAATCCATCATGTAGTAGCAAATTGTAGGTCTGAATACCTTGAACTGCAGCGCTTCACCTAATGTACTCGTATATAAATGGATTTATTTATTTTTAAATATTTTTATCGTTAGTTATTTACAAGATATGGAGATTATAAGGAAGTTATATTATGGGACCTTCTTTAAATGTTGTCCAAGCTTATCCTGAAATATGTCGGTTGTTTTACCTCCACAACTGAACCTGTGTTGTAAATACAAATCCAATAGAATTTTTCTCCTTTTTTCTTTTTTTTTGGACTTTTTAATCACAACCAATAACTCACGAGATGACCAATCTTAGATAATCTTGGTTTTTTATTTATTTACCTACGCCACCAGAAGTGGACGGAGGTTATGTTTTCACCTCTGTCTGTCTGTTTGTCAGCGGGATATCTCAAAAAGTTGTGGATTTATTCGGATGAAATTTGGTCGACAGGTTCGGTATATGACAAGGCCAAAATGCTTATATTTTGGTGAAGATCCAGATCCGGGCACAATAATTTTTTAAGTGATTCTTCACCATTGAGAGATAGGCCAAAAAAAACATGTTATAGCCAAAACGATATTTTCGACATTTTCAGCTGTGACTGCCAAGGGCAATTCCATGATTTGGATGTAGTAGTGGGGGGGCCAATGTAGCAGATTGAAATGCCCGGTGAAATTGCTTGTTAATTTTTGGACACTGGTTGGGCTGTCTTTAGGGATGATATAAGTTCTAGAAAAAATATGTCTCCAATTGTTTCAAGTTCTTTATGGCGGCCATTTTGGATTTTCAAAATGGCGGATGTCGAAAACGTAAAATTCCATTATCTTGGCTTCTAAATGACCTAGAGTTTCGATTCTGGTGTCCAGTTGTACATTTTTGGGGATAGAGAATTGAATGAAACCTTCTTTAATAACCTACAAGGGATAAAAATAGGTTTTTATGGCACAGCCGAACCAGTGTCCAAAATCTAACTTAATGCACATCTATCTTAATTGTTATTTGTTATTTGTATGTTCCAGATTCGTGACCCTGAGCTATGATGGAGCCAAAAAGCAAGAAAACCAAGAAAGAAACTGATTTCACACTTTGCATTCAGTGCCAGGATCCCCAAGGTGCACTAGTGACTGAGCCAGCACTGGGCTCATATGCAAAGTTTCTCCAGTTCATCCAGGAGAGGGCACGATATGGTGATGCCGACTTCAAACAGATCAGCGAACGATTAAGCTGTTTCACTGCCACTGACTTGAGGAACAATAAAGCAAAGTGGCACCGGGCATGTTATGGATCTACATGCAACACTGCTCACCTGGAGCGTGCTAGAGTTCGCCACCAGAAAGCCTGCGAACATGGCGACACCCAGCATCTTCATAAGAGGTGTGGACGTCCTTCTTCTGCACCTGCCGCTGCAAGTACCTCAGGTTCTACGCAAGACGAGACTCTTCGCTTCACACGTTCATCATCAACTCCATTCAACAGAGACCTTTGTTTCTTCTGTCAAGAGGTCACTAAGGAAAGTGTACATGTTGTATGCACGTTCAACGCAGGTAAACAGCTGAAGAAAGCTGTTGAAGAAGGCAGCAACCACAAGTGGAAAGTTCAGCTGAGTGCTGCCATCAGTGCACATGATGCTCATGCGATCGACGTCAAGTATCATCTCCCATGCTGGGTGCAGAATGTCCAACGTGCTCCCAAGAGTGGGACATCAAGTGATGACAAAGAACACATACTGCAAGAAACTAATGTTATCAAAATAGCCGCAGACATTGAGTTTGTCAGCCTTGTTCGCTCTCTACTCCAAGCTGGTGAAATTCTCAACATGTCTGACCTGAAGTCGGTTTACTCCAGGATTCTTGACAATAATGGTGTGCACAATGTCCCATCACCTACTACCCAAGGCATGAAGGAGAAAATCAACTCTCACATTGATGACGTTCACTTCATGAAACCAAAACGTCGAAACGAGTCAGACTGTGTATTCTCCACTGCCGTGCGTGATGCAGCTGTCGAAGATGCAATGACGAAGACAAATGAAAAAAACATCGAACAACTGTTTGAGAGTGCCTCTGTTCTCCGCAGTGCCATTGCTTGTCAGAACAAGCACCCATGGCAATTTGAAGGAGAAATGAACACTGATGATGCTGAAAAGCATGTACCCAAAGTACTCTATGCTTTCCTCCGCTGGCTACTGGAAGGACCAGCCACGAGCATTGAGCCAGAGACTATGCGCTCAGCCACTATTCATCGAGATGTTATAACCATCAGTCAGAACATCATGTACGGCTACAAGTCAAAACGCCAAGTCACGTACAAGCCCAAAGAGCCAGATGCACCATTCCGCCATCGCTTAGAATGGCCACAGCAGCTTGCCGTTGCCATTGTAGTCCATCAGTCCACCAGAAACAAGAAGCTTCTGGATTTCCTGCATGGGTTCGGTCTGTCTGTTGATTATAGTCGGATCTTGCGGTTGGAGACACAGCTGGCCAACTCAGTCATAGAGTCTACGACAGAACAGGGTGTATACTTTCCAAGAACCATGCGCATAGGGACGTTTGTCTTCTTTGCAGTGGACAACAGTGACTTCAATGAAGACACACCTGATGGGAAGCGGACACTCCATGCTACAGCCTGGGCACTCTACCAACGACGGGAACATGCACCCTCCACAGATGAACATAGAACACTGACACTACATGACCGAAAGGCCAGACACCGCTCACTCAAGGTTCTGACTGCTCCAGACTTTGTTCCTTGCCAAGCACCAAACAAACAATCTGCCACAGGTACCACGTATAGCTTCAAGACACGGTCAAACCCAGATGTCACCAAGCCGTACTCTGCGACGGACACAGTGTGGCTACTTTCACGCACAATCATGCGAACAGCTGAAGCTGAGGACGTACAAGACGACATCATCCCACCAGATGACCAGCTGCAAGCTGCAGAACCCCAGCATGCTGACCCTGTTGGGTCACTCGTCCACGATCCAAAACAACCACCTGGCAGTAGGATCAAGCATCACGATATCCCAACTTGGACAGCCTACAACTCACTGCTCTCCTCTTCGAAGCCTCTGACAGAGGTCAACGCCCTGCCATTGGTAGCAGCACCAGCCCATGAATGGCAAACACTGATAACAGTCTTGAAACAGACACAGCAAATCAACTGCATGGTCATGGGTCCCGATAGGAAGACAGTGATCACCTTAGACATGGCCCTGTATGAGCGAGCCAAACAGCTGGAGATGACCAGAGATGACTGCAAAGGCA
Source organism: Myxine glutinosa (assembly GCF_964187855.1). NCBI lineage: Eukaryota > Metazoa > Chordata > Myxini > Myxiniformes > Myxinidae > Myxine > Myxine glutinosa. Next base: position 250,847,036 of record NC_136262.1, read on the forward strand.
AGTGGGTACTGCAACTAGGGGAGATGCACACTGTGATGGCTGCACTGAGGGCTGCTGGGAATGCCATAGAGGACAGTGGTCTTGACGAGGCTTGGTCTGAGGCTGATATCTATGGCCCAACAACGACCAGACAAATACTGGAAGCCAAGCACATGAAGAGGGCTTTGGAGGCCCACATCACCACTGTCCAAGCCCTCTTCGACCTCTATGTGGACGAATTCTTCCAAGAGCATCCCCATCTGAGGGGCCCATGTACCCAGTCAGCACAACAGGTTGCCCAGAGCTGTCATCTACACAACCGAGAGGAGATGACAAGCGCGCAGAACAACATGCTAGCTGTCCTCGAGTCAAACGAAGTCCTGGAGGCCATGGCAAAGTTTGATGAGAGGAAAGAAGCCAAGAGTCCACTGTTCAAGTTTGTGCGACGCTACATGCGGATGATAATGCTGATATACACATTCATCCGTGCCACCCGTGATGGACAATTTGAGCTTCACCTGTCTTCACTGGATGAGATGTGCATATACTTCTTTGCACATGACAAACAGAAATATGCCAGGCTGACTCCCCGGTACCTTGCAGAGATGAAGGCCCTGAAGATGACAGATCCAGGGATCTACCAAGAGTTCATGGATGGGAACTTCAGTGTCCATAAGAATGAAATCCCCTTCTGTGCTGTAGGTGTGGACCATGCACTGGAGCACATCAACAGGATCATGAAGGTGACAGGGGGTATTGTGGGCATTACCCAGAATGCCAGTGCCCGCGAAAGGTTCTTTCTGACAGCACCAGAGCTGAGTAGGCTTGCTGAAGAAGCCCGTCAGATGGCTGGCTCACAATCAGCTACACGCAAGGAGCACCACGACCTATCAACCACAGTCTGGGCTCGGCAGGAAGACAGCATTCGTCGACTGAAGAATGTGATCAGAGAGTCCATGAATCCCATGACGCATGAGGGTGAAGACCTGACGACTATCATCACCAAGGTGGTGATGCCAGCTGAAGTACAGAAGGATGTCTGCAACCAAGATGAGATTGGTCAGAAAGCGTATAACACGTTTGTTGCAGAGCGCATCAACACAAATGAAATCAACCTTTGGGCCAGAATGGGAAAGGTCAAACTGAAGATGTGGAAGAGTGCCAGGAAAGCTGTGAAGCACAAACTGGCAGACAAGGTTGTAGAGCTGAAAGACGACAGGTCACTGTTTGCGCGCATGCTGATCGTGGCCCGCTCACGACCAGAGATCAACTTGAAGGATGCCATAGGTCAATATGAATTCACCGCGCTTCCACGAACCCTCTTTGCAATGGCTGGGACACTACTACCATGCACAGACAAAAGCAAGCTCATGGGCATCCTAGAAGATCTACCCAAGAAGTCAACTGGCACTGGTCAGCAGCCAGACGACGACAATCCTGAACATACTCCACCCCCTCCCAAGAAGGTGACTGTCATAGACGGCATGGCATTAGTGCAAGCAATGGGTAAGCCACAATGGGTCAAAACATGTGCCCAGTGGGCTGGCCATTTCAATGCAACACTGGACTGCAAGACCAACGGGTATGATGAAGTCCACCTCGTGTTTGACCGATATGATCTGCCAAATTCACTGAAAGAGGCCACACGGGAGAGGCGCCAAGGTGGCAAGCCGCCCACTGCTTACCACGTTCAAGACAGCACCCCGATTGGGAAACTGACAGCAAAACAGTTCCTGTCGCACACCAACACCAAAGATGAGCTAACTGTCTATCTGGCAAAGAAAGCTCTGTGTCACTTTGAGGGGACTACCAAGGTCTTCATCGTCACTTCAAGGCAGGATGTCTTCTCCAACTGCATGGATGTACAGCATCTCCGTAGCTCCCAGGAGGAGGCTGATACGAGGATCTTTCTTCACAGTCTAGATGCCGTCCGAAGAGGTGCAACACAGCTGTACATTCAGTCACCTGATACTGATGTATTCATCCTAGCACTCCACCGGTACCATGAACTATGCAAAGACACATACTTCATCACGGGTGTGGGGAACAAGAAGAGGCAAATCTCACTGGAACCAATAGTACATGAACTTGGTGTCAGGAAGGCTGCAGCCCTACCAGGATTCCATGCATTCACGGGAGCAGACCAGACTGGTCGGTTTGCCGGCAAGGGAAAGCTCACATGTTGGCAAGCCCTCAATAGGTGCTCTGTTGAGGTGGTATCTGCGTTTCATGACCTTGGGGCCTCTGAGGAGCTGAGAGCTGACACAGAAAGTGACATTGAGGCATTTGTATGCCAGCTGTATGAGCCTCGTACTACAGTTGTGGATGTGGGCAAGCTGAGGTGGAGACTGTTTACCAAGAAACAGCTAGAGGCACAGAAGCTGCCACCAACACGGGGAGCTTTACATGAAGCCATTGCTCGTGCACATTTCCAGGCCATGGTGTGGCATCAGGCTGATGTACCGGACCCCCAGCTTCCACAACCAACAGAACATGGATGGAGAGCAGAAGGAGATCAGCTGGTGCCCATCACAACCAAGGACCCTCCAGCCCCAGCTGCCATCACACATCTAATCAAATGTAACTGCAAGAAGACCCAATGCATGTCTCACTGCTCATGCAGGTCTCAGCATCTCAACTGTTCTGAGATGTGTATGTGTGGGGCAGATGAAGAGGTGTGTGGTAACACGGGTCAGGAGCGCCCCATGGGAATCGATAACACTGATGATGAGGAGGATGGAGATCCTTCAATGTAACAATGAACACTGCCAACTAAAAATATTGCACAAAGACATTATAAGTGTACATTTGAACACTAAAGTCCAGCCTTTATGTGATTTAGAAGTGAAAATGATGGAAAAAAAAAAATATATGTGTTGGCATAAGTGCGTGAAAATCCAAGATGGCTGCCATAAGAACCCTTTTGATCATATGTAGGTGTATAAATGTGTGTTTATTGGATTAAGTATCCGCAAATATGTACATTTGGACACCAAAATTAACACTCTAGGTCATTTAGAAGCCAAGATAATGACAATTTCGGTTTTCAACAAACGCCATTTTGATAATCCAAAATGGCCGCTATAAAGAACTTGAAAAAAATGGAGACATATTTTTTCTACAACTTCTATCATCCCTAAAGACAACCCAACCAGTGTCCACAAATTAACATTTGAATTCAACGGGAAAACATTGGCCCCCCCACTATAGGATGAGTCACAAGATTGTATCCCTAAATGTCCATTTCCACTTCTTTTCTATATTTTTATTATTATTTCAATGAGCAGTGATGTAGGAATGTCTGGAATCGTTTTACATTTATTCTTCACTGCAACCAGATGCTGGACGCAGTTGCCTTGTTCATTGCGAGCAGATGCTCAACACATAAACTCACATGATATTGAAGTGCAATAGATATAATGTGAGTTTACCTGTCGAATGCGTGCAGTGATGAAGCAGGTAATGTAGTGCTGGATGTTTTATCGAAGGCCACAGTTATTCACAGAGTTAAATAAGGTTGCAATGTACGTTATTTGTATTACATTCATGCACCTGTTCAATATTTCAGGTATGGATACATTTGAGAGTGCACAGGAGGGTCTCGTTTCAATCAATGCATTGATAATGGAGAATTGAATATTCAATTCATGAACAACTTGTATTTTTGTCGCCGAACAAACTAATCACTTCGTCCTTGTCACACACCCAACCTCTCCACCAAATTTTGTCCTTGTCACACACCCAACCTCTCCACCAAATTTTGTCCTTGTCACACACCCAACCTCTCCACCAAATTTTGTCCTTGTCACACACCCAACCTCTCCACCAAATTTTGTCCTTGTCACACACCCAACCTCTCCACCAAATTTAGTCCGAATCTGTCCACAACCTTTTGAGACATCCTGTTCACAGACAAACAGACAGAGGTGAAAACATAACCTGCATCCACCTTTGGTGGCGAAGGTAATAATGAGAATGCTTAAACAGTTCATCGATTTAGTTTCAATTTATCAAAAAAAAATCAAAAAACAAAAAGGCACCTTTTGTAAGTTTGGCCCCATATGGTTCATGTGTTCGTGTATGTGTGTGTTCAGGTGTGTGTGTGTGTGTGTGTGTGTGTGTGTGTGTGTGTGTGTGTGTGTGTGTGTGTGTGTGTGTGTGTGTGTGTGTGTGTGTCTTCATAAGGCTAGGTTTTAAAGGCTTTCAATAGTGCTTTAGGAGGGATTCGAGTGGGTGGTTGTTTAAGGGGCCATCTTTGAACACGACTGTGTCCACCGGTTAAAAGAACTAAAAGACTCTGAGGACCCAAAATACCCCAAGGACCCAGAAGACCCCAAAGACCCAATGGACCCCAAACACTCAAAACACCTAAAAACCCAAAATACCCTGTACTGTTAAAGACACAAAATATAATGAAGACCAAGAAGACCCCAAGGGCTCTGAAGACCCAAAATACCCCAAAGACCCAAAGGACCCCAAAGGACCCCAAAGACCCAAAGGACCCCAAAGACCCAAAATACTGAAAAGACCCTGAAGACCCAATGGACCCCAAAAACCCAAAATACCCTGAAGACCCAAAAGACCACGAGGATCCAAAAGACCCAAACTACCCCAAGGACCCAAATGGTAAAAAGGACCTAAAAGACCCCAAGGACTCAGAAGAACCCCAAGTACTCTGAAGATCCAAAATACCCCAAAGAACCAAAAGACCCAATGAACCTCAAACACCCAAAATACCCCAAAGACCCAAAATACCCAAAATAATAATTCATAATAATAATTCATTTATTTTGTATAGCGCTTTTCCAGAAGCCCAAAGGCGCTTTGACAGAGTGGAAAACATAATGCATAACAATACATGAAAACAACAATTGCAAAAAGACAAGAATCAAGAAAACAAACAGCAGCGATATACGGCATATATATAAGACAAGAATCAAAAAGACAAGACAAGAATCAATAGGGAAATATTTAAAGCAAAAGGAGGGAGAAGGAGAAGAGATAGTCAGGGGTTAAATGCTGTGGGTTGAATGTTGAATGCAGCGTTGAACAGGTGGGTCTTTAGTGATGTTTTGAATGTGGTGAGTGAGGAGGAGTCTCTGATGGTGTGAGGTAGTGAGTTCCAGAGGGTGGGAGCAGCGATGGAGAAGGCCCTGTCCCCCCAGGATCTGAATTTGGTCCGGATGGAGGGGGTCAGGAGGTTGGTACCAGCAGAGCGGAGGTTGCGGGTGGGAGTGTGTCTGGAGAGGAGGTCAGCCAGGTAGGATGGGGCCAGGTTATGGAGGGCTTTGTATGTCAAGAGGAGGATTTTGTACTGGATTCTCTGGGGGATGGGGAGCCAGTGAAGCTTGTAAAGGACGGGGGTGATGTGGTCACGGGTCCGGGAATGAGTGAGTAGACGGGCAGCGGAGTTCTGAATGTATTGGAGTTTATTGGTGATTTTTGAGGGTGAACCATAGAGGAGGCTATTGCAGTAGTCCAGACGGGAGGTGATGAAGGCGTGGATGAGGGTTTCTGCAGCCGTGGAGGAGAGGGATGAGCGGAGACGGGCAATGTTTTTCAGGTGAAAGAAGGCTGACTTTGTGATCTGTTTAGTGTATTTGTCGAAGGAAAGGGTTTGGTCAAAGATGACGCCAAGATTCCGGATGTGAGGGGAGGTGGATACTGGGATACCGTCGATGTTGAGGGCAAAGTTATGGGTGGATTTTGTGAGCGTTTTTGGGCCAATGATGATTATTTCAGATTTATCACAGTTAAGCTTGAGGAAGTTGATTTGAAGCCAGGATTTTATTTCAGTGATGCAGTTTGTCAGGATAGAGTGGGTGTCGGTGGAGACGGACTTGGTGGAGATGAAAAGCTGGATGTCATCGGCGAAGCAGTGGAATTGGAGACCATGACGGCGGATTAAGTGACCGAGCGGGGACAGGTAAAGGATGAAGAGGAGGGGGCCAAGAACTGAACCTTGGGGGACACCTTGGGGGAGGGGAGCAGTGGGGGATTTGCAGTTATTGATGGAGATGAACTGGCATCTGTCAGAGAGGTATGATTTAATCCAAGAGAGGGCAGTGCCGGTGACGTTAAAGGTGGATTCAAGTCGGGTGAGGAGGATAGTGTGATCGATGGTGTCAAAGGCAGCGCTGAGGTCGAGGAGGACGAGAATGTTGAGGTTGCCAGCGTCAGAGGAGAGGAGAAGGTCGTTGGTGATTTTGAGGAGAGCAGTTTCAGTACTGTGGTTGGAGCGGAATCCGGATTGGAATGTTTCATACAAGTTATTGGCAGAGAGATGATGTTTGAGTTGAGTGGCTACAGCGCGTTCCAAAACTTTTGACAGAAAGGGTAGGTTGGAGATGGGTCTGAAGTTGTTTAGGGTGTCAGGGTTTAGACCAGGTTTTTTTAGAATGGGGGTAACAGCAGCAATTTTGAGGGAAGGTGGGACGATGCCTGTAGACAGGGAGGAGTTTATTGTTGCAATGATAAGTGGAGAGAGAGCAGGGAGGGAGGCTTTGACAAAGCTGGAGGGGATGGGGTCAAGAGTGCAGGTGGCAGTTTTCATTCCTATGAGGAGTTCAGAGAGGTCAGTAGGAGAGATTGGGGAGAACCGAGACAGGGGATGGCAGGACAAGGGGGGGCAGGTGGTTGGAGGGGGAGCGGGTGCGGCGGTGGTCAAGCTGTTGTAGATGTTGTCAATTTTGCGTTGGAAGAAAGAGAGGAAGGAGATGCAGTTGTCTACTGTGAATGACTGGGTGGTGGTGTTCAGGGGGCGGAGGAGTTTGTTTATTGTCGAGAAGAGTGCTTTTGGGTTTCCGGAGCCAGAGTGGATAATTTGAGAGTAGTAGGCAGAGCGGGCGCGGGAGAGGGCATCTTTGTAGTGTTGTATGTGGTCCTTGTAGGCTTGGGAGTGAACTGTGAGACCCGTTTTATTGCGGAGTCTTTCAAGTTGGCGAGCACGAGTTTTCATCAGGTGGAGTTCAGGGGTAAACCAGGGAGCAGAATGGGTGAAAGAAACTGTTTTGGTTTTTACAGGCGCAAGCTGGTCAAGGCAGGAGGAGAGAGTGTGGTTGTAGTAGTCAGTGAGGTCGGAAGGGGTGTGGAGGTCAATGAAGGGAGAAGTGGACATTTTTTCAGAGAGGGTGGATGAGAATGAGGTAGGTGAAAGAGCGTTTAGCTTACGGAAGTTGATTGTGCGATAATGCCTTGGTGTTGGGGCGGGGATGTTGATGGTCAGAGTGATGGCTAAGTGGTCAGAGAGGGTGAGGTCGGAGCCATAGAGATGGTGCAAATTTAATCCAGTGGAGCAGACAAGGTCCAAAATGTGACCACGGATATGGGTAGGAAAGTCGACATGTTGAGTGAGGTTAAAGCAGGTGAGTAAATCAGTGAAGTCAGTGGTTATTGTGGAGTCAGTGGAGTCCATGTGGATATTGAAATCACCAAGGAGGAGGATTGAGGGGGAGAGGGAACATAGCTGGGTCAGAAAGTAGGAGAAGTCAGACAGGAATGATGGGTGTGGTTTGGGAGGGCGGTAGACGACAGCCATGACTGACTGCGTGTGACCAGAGAGTTTTAAAGCCAGGTGTTCAAATGATGGAGCAGATGAGATGGAGATGAGGTTGGTCTTGATGTCTTGACGGTGGATAACGGCAATTCCACCACCTCGGCCCTCCGAGCGTGGTTTATTGACGTAGGAATATCCATTGGGTGTGGTGAGGTTGAGTGTGTAGTAGTCCAGAGGTTGTTGCCAGGTTTCGGTGAGACAGAGAAAGTCCAGTTTGTTATCCAGGATGTATTCGTTCAGGATGAGGCATTTATTGTTGAGGGACCGGGTGTTGAACAGGGTGAGCTTGATGTTGTTTTGAACAGCAGGGATGAATTCAGGTGATTTAGCCAGGGTTCGTAGGCAAGAGGTGCGATCGTGTGGGTTGCTGTGACCAGGTGCGCTGGGACGAAGAGTGGGAGTGCGCTGAGCCGACCAGAGGACGGGGATGGAGTGACCTGATTGCAAATAAACAAACTTGCGACCGGAGCCACGGTGAATGTACCTGGGTCGTCGGAGGAGTCCATTTGATTTGATGGCAGAGATGCATGATGGGGTGGAGCGGGTATTGAGCAGAAGAAGCCTTGCGGCGGAGTACTTCAGAGCCATGCCAGGCAGGAGCGAAGGGACGAGTACGAGGCCAAGGTCGAGGAGGCAAAGCGGCAAACGCAGCGGCAAACGCAGCGGCAAACGACTGCAGCCGCTAATCAAGACCACAGCGGCAAACAAGGCCACAAGGCCACCGGCAAACAAGGCCACGGCCACAATCAACGGGAGCGGGCCTTTCGAATTCCGTACCATCAAAAGCAGATTCCGTTATCCAGCCGGAGAACACGCGGCACGTGCGGGTGTGAAAAGGCAGGACAGGTGTGAGATGTCAGGTCAGAAAGGTAGAAGCAGACCCTGTACATCCATCCAGTCGGAGAAGCGGCGAATATGCAACGCCAGCGTCCTCTCGCAACCGAACCCGGAAGTCGAAAAATACCCCAAAGACCTCGAACTCCTTGCCATCCACCGTTTGCCCTTCACGTGACTCGTGGTGGTCCCTCTCGGCTCTCCCCCCGTTGGTATTTTTGTGCACATAAGATTGTTCACGGTTCTGTTTAAATATTATTTAAATATGTATAACCTTTCCCCTTCAGTGTTTTACTCAGTGGTATTTTACAACACGCTGTTTTTCTTCCTATTTAAAAGGCTTTTCTCAATTTCCTCTCCAACTAATTCCACCTCAAAAAAAAGAAATTCAATATCTTATACGTCTCCCTCACTACATGGTCTAAATTCACATTCATTCCATCCCTCCTCCATCATTCTGAACCGGATTGCTAACTTGAAAATCACAACAAACCCAATTTGTTTTCAATGTTCGTCTTTCATTAATCATCCACTTTCTAAACTCCCCTCTTGCCCCTCCCATCCAAATCCCTCCCCTTGCACCTACACTCCTAAACTCCCCCCTTGCCCCGCCACTCTTAAACTCCCCCCCTACCCCTAAACTCCTGAACTCCCCCCTTGCCCTTCCACTCCTGAACTCCCCCCTTGCCCTTCCCCTCCTAAACTCCCCCCTCACTCCTCCCCTTCAAAACTCCCCCCCAACCCCTCCCATTCAAATCTCCCCCCATACCATTCCTCTCCAATTCTCCCTCCTCCCCCCTCCTCCTCAAAGCTGCCTCCTCCCCCCTCCTCCTCAAAGCTGCCTCCTCCCCACTTCGTCTCCCTTCTATCTCATACCTCCACCCCCCCCCCCCCCCAACCTTCTTCTTTCCTCTGCCCCCCTCAAACAACCCCTCTCTGTGCCTCATCCCTTCACCTTCAAACCTTTCATCCTCCTCATCCTTCCCTTTCTTGGAACTCTTCTGCAATCGCTGACACACTAACAACTGCTCTCCCTACCTCCCCCTCTCATCCTTCATCTTACCCTACTCCTCCCCTCCCCTGTCCTGTACCCGATGCTCCCCCTCTCTCTTCATTAACGGTATGGACCTCAAACATCCGGGGCCTTCGCTCAAACCTGACTGATCTCTCCATACAGGTTGCTTCTGACAATCCAGACTTGATCTGCTTAACAGAGACTTTCCTCCTTCAAGATGTCTCTGATTCCTTAATATCTCTTCCTGGTTACTCCCTCCTCCGGTATGATAGACCTGAGCCTCGGCCTGGTGGTGGGGTGGCTATCTTTATCAAAAACTCTCTTCCTCACTCTCCTTGCACTGCCCTCTCTCCTCCTCACCCCCAGGAGTACCTCTGGCTACGGCTTCCTCTCCGCTCCCACCTTTTGTTCATATGTGTTCTGTACCGTCCCCCAAACAGTGATGACTCCATCTACATTTCACTGTCTGACAACATGGACCAACTTCTATCCACTCATCCCAACTCTCTCTTCCTCATATGTGGTGACTTCAATTGTCATCATGCCACCTGGTTGGGTGTGGGTTCCTCTCTCACCAGTCATGGCACCTCAGCAAAGGACTTCTGTGACTCACTGGGATTGACACAATCTGTCAATTTCCCGACCCGGATCTCAGCCAATGGAGTATCTTCTCTTCTAGACTTGGTTATGACTAACTTCCCTGCTAATGTCTGCTGCTCTTCTTCTGCTCCAATCGGTTCTTCTGATCATGTGCTTGTCAAAGTGGACATCTCTCTGGCCATTCTCAGAGAGCCTCCTCAGCGTCGACGAGTCTGGCATTTCACTCAGGCCGACTGGGACGGTCTTCAAGCAGCCATCAATCGTCTGGATTGGTCTCCCATCTCCACTGCCTCTGACATCAATTCTTCCTGGGAATTCTTCCAAAGCAAACTGATCTCTCTCATGCACAGATTTATCCCATCTCGCCTTCAGTTGTCTTACCCTTCCTCCCATCCATGGTACACTGAATCTTGTGGTGAGGCAGTTGCCCTGAAACAACTTGCCTTTGCCTCTTGGAAGGCTAATCCAACTGAAGGAAATCTCAGTTCCTTCCACCAAGCTCGGAACAAGTGTGTGTCTACCCTCAGGAGTGCCAGGAAGCACTATCTCTCCTCACTCAAGAATGAACTCTCAAACCTGTCTCCTTCCTCCAAATCCTGGTGGCGTCTGGTCAAATTCGTTTCTGGTGTTTGTTCCCCCTCCATCCCCTCCCTTACCTCAAATGGCCACACAGTTGACATCGCACGTGACAAAGCCGAATGCCTCAATTCTGTGTTTGCCTCAAAATCCTTAGTCCCAAACCCATCTCTCTCTGTTCCCACCTTTCCCAGTCGAACCAAACTGCTCCTGGACTCTGTGACCTTCTCTCCTGACAAGGTGGAGGAGTTTTTGTCAAACCTCGACTCTGATTCTGCAACTGGACCAGATGGCTTCAGCCCACGGGTCCTAAAATCCTGCTCTGCCGCTCTATCTCACCCTCTCTCTGTTCTTTTCACCCTATCCTTTGCTCAAGGTCATCTGCCAGCATCCTGGAAATCAGCAAACATTACCGCTTTACACAAAAAAGGTGCAAAAACAGATCCTTGCAACTACAGACCAATCAGCCTGCTCCCAATTATCAGCAAAGTCATGGAATCCATCATTGCTTCGGATATGAAATCTTTCCTCTTCTCCAATGGCTTGATCTCTGATCATCAATTTGGTTTCAGACCAGGTCACTCTACTCTGGACATGCTGCTTCTGCTGTCTCAACAATGGATGGAGGTCCTCAATGCCAAACAGGAAATCAGAGCTGTCTCCCTTGACATATCACGTGCCTTCGATACGGTCTGGCACCCAGCTCTGCTCATCAAACTCTCCTCCTATGGTATCCATGGAAATCTCCATGCATGGCTTGCAGACTTCCTCTCTGGTCGTAGTCAACGTGTGGCCCTGAATGGATTTCTCTCATCTCCACTTCCCGTTCAGGCTGGAGTTCCCCAAGGCAGTGTGCTGGGCCCTGTGCTTTTTCTGGTCTTTATCAATGATCTCTCCGACTCTCTGGAAAATCCTCTGTATCTCTTTGCTGATGACTCCACTCTCTGCCGCTCCATTCCTCTTCCCTCAGATCGGCAGTCTGCAGCCTCCTCACTCTCTGAAGACCTGGACAAAATCACAGACTGGTCAAACATGTGGAACATGTCTTTCAATCCTGACAAATCTCACACTCTTACTATGTCTCTCCGAAAAGCTCGACTGGACAACCCTCCCATCTACTTTCTCAACAATCCTCTCCAAGAAGTTCTGTCGCTCAAGCTTTTGGGTCTCACCATCTGCCATGATCTTTCTTGGGAAAACCACATTTCCAAGCTGGCCTCCAAAGCCAGTCGCCGACTGGGCATCCTCCGTCGTGCGAAGTCCTTCCTAGGCACACCTGAGCTCCTCACCACATACAAGGCTTTCATCCGCAGCTCAATGGAATACTGTTCTCCCCTATGGGCTGGTGCTCCTGCTTCACACCTGGCTCGGCTTCACGCTGTTGAATCCAAAGCTTTCAGAATCATTGGAATCTCCCGCGATGAAGCTATCTCTGAGGGCCTTTCACTCACTTACCGCAGGCAGGTAGGTGGTCTTTCTGTCTTCTACCGACTCCTCTCCGGCCTTGCTCCCCCAGCTCTCTCTGTGCTCTGTCCCCCAAATATTCCTACAGGTCGCACAAGATCTGCCAGCCACCCTCTGATGGTTAAACTGCCGAAATCTCGGCTCTCTGCTCACCTTCACTCTTTCATTCCTCTTTTCTCCCGCCTCTGGAACAAACTCCCACACTCACTTCAATCACACTCCTCCCTCCGGGTCTTCAAAACAGCTGTTCACCACCATCTCTTATCTTCCCCCATCCAAAACCTTGATCTTTTCTACCCCCACTAATTCACCCCAGATCCACCTTGTTTGAAATTCCAACTTCTTTCCTGGAAGTCTTGGCAGTGTCCATATGTTTTATACCTCTCCCACCCCCCCCCCCCCTTCCCATGCCTCCCCCCCAAAGCCCTCTCCCTCCCACAGTTCTCTCGATGTCTCCATGTCTCTCGGTCCCTGCTCTCAAATGTTGTGTTTGTGTCCTTCCCCCTCTCTCCCCATCTTGTCTACCGCTCCCGATGTTATTTGTTTTGTGTGTCTGTTTGTCTTTCTGTGTGATTAATGTTCGCTCTTTCACGAGCCTCGATCTTGTATACAAAAAAAAAAAAAAAAAAAAAAAGACCCAAAATACGCTGAAGACCAAAAAGGCTGAAATGACCCTGAAGACCGAATAGACCCCAAACACCCAAAATACCCGAAGACCCAAAATAACCTGTAGACTGTTAAAGACACAAAATATAATGAAGACCTAGAAGACCCCAAAGACCAAATAGACCCTAAACATCCAAAATACCCAAGACACAAAATACCATGTCGACTGTTAAAGACACAAAAGACCATGAAGACCCAGGAGTCCCCAACGGCCCAAAAGACAGAAAAGTCATTGAAACCCCAATTGACCCCAAACACCCAAAATGCCCTGAAGACCCAAAAGACCCCAAAGACTCTTAAATACCCAAAATGCCACAAAACCCCAAAAGACTGAATACCCCCAAATTCCTCAAAGACCCTGAAGACTGAAAAGACCCCAAGACCCTCAAAAGACCCCAAAGACCAAAAATACACCAAATACCATGAAAGACCACAAAGACACAAAAGACCCCCAACACCCAAAAGACCCTGAAGACCCATAAAAACCCCAAAGACCCTTACATATTAAGAAGACCCAAAATACACCAAATATCCAAAAGACCCAAAATACCCTTAAATTCCAGAATACCCAAAAGACCCAAAATACCCCCCAAAGACTGCAAGACCCTTAAAGAACCAAAAATACAACAAAAACCCAAAAGGCCCTGAAGACCCAAAAGACCCATAAAAACCCCAAATACCCAAAACACTGAAAAGACCCCAATACCCTGAAATACCCAAAAGACGACCAAGACGCAAAAGACCACAAAGACCCAAAATACCCCAAAGACCCAAAAGACCCTGAAGATCCAAAGACCCTTAAATACCCAGAAGACCCGAAAAACCATGAAAACTAAAAAATACACCAAAGATCCAAAACACCCAGAAGACACCCAAAACACCCCCCCCCCCCCCCCAAAAAAAATACCTAGATGACTGAAAAGACCTGAGGACACCAAAGAGGCAGAGGACCCAAAGGACTCAAATGACCGAAAAGACCCCGAAGATCCAAATGAACCAGAAGATCCCAAGGATGCAAAAGAGCTTGAGCATCCAAAAGACCCAAATTAACCAGAGGACCCAAAAGACCTTTAGGACTCTGAAGACCCAAAAGGAGAGTCATTATGTCTCTGACATTGGAATTGTAGACGGTGGCTTGCAAACCGAGCCCCAAGGTCGGTGTATGGAAGCGGTTCTTTTAAATTACAAAAATACATGGCGGAGGGAGGTGACATTCGCTGAACGTGACATGCAAAGTGCACAGAATAAACTGAGTGTTCATTTACATCTGTAGGATGTCAATCCAAAACACCAAAAGACCCTTAAAGACCCTGAGGGTGCAGTGGACCCCAAACACCCAAATTACCCCAAAGACCCAAATTACCCCAAAGACCCAAAATACCCCAAAGACCCAGATGACCGAAAAGACCCAAGGACCACAAAGATCCAGAGGACCCAAAAGACTGAAATGACCCTGAGGACCCAAATGACCCAGAGGATACAAAAGACCCAAAAGATCCCAAGGATGCAAAAGAGCTTGAGCACCGAAAAGACCCAAATTAACCAGAGGACCCAAAAGACCCTTAGGACTCTGAAGACCCAAAAGAAGAGTAATTATGTCTCTGACATTGGAATTGTAGACGGTGGCTTGCAAACCGAGCCCCAAGGTCTGTGTACGGAAGTGGTTTTTAAAAATCACAACAAATACAATGCACAGGGAGGTGACATTCGCTAAACGTTACGTGCAAAGTGCGCAGAGTAAACCGAGTGTTCATTTACATCTGTAGGATGTCTCATAAATAAAGATGATATAAGCACCCCTGATACTAGGCCCAGACTTTGGCATGCTCACGCCGCTGTACCATCAAAAACTGTTCCAACCCGTCATTTTTGACGGGCTTTATACTCGTGTATGTATGTATATATATATATATATATATATATATATACATACATATATATATATATATATATATATATATATATATACATATATATATATACATATACATATACACAAAGAATTAAGTTAAGCACCCCCCCCGTTTTTTTACAACCTCGCACATTACAAGTTTGTTGTCGTCAAAACAGTGTAATATACCCATGATATTGCTATATTTTCTGGAGAAGTGATATTATGGTCACATAAAAACATAACAATCATGCCGTTTTCAATATTTTATTCTGAATAATTTAAGGTGAAATTTTTTGGGAATTTTAGGCATATTTTCACCTCAATTTAAGTATGGAGCTATAGGTCCATCACGGACAGTGTGGATGACGTTTATGTTTTCTAACGTACAGTCATTGTTCTGAGACTACCTCTAGCGATCTTTGCGTCAATAACGTGTGTAGGACCCACGTGATCGGATCACTACTCAACCCAACTCAACCCTACGAGTGCACTCATCTGCATTTCATCAATGGATAATTGCTAATGTCATACCAATCATTATTTGATCTCACATACCTTAGAATATATGCCAATGTATACATATACACAAAGAATATATATTAGGGGGTGCTTACCTTAATTCGTTGTGTAGGGGTGCTTAACTTAATTCTTTGTGTATATATATACATACATATAGATATATACATACATATATATATATATATATATATATATATACATATAGATATACATATAGATATATACATACATATATATACATATAGATATACATATAGATATATACATACATATATATATACATACATATATATATATATATATATATATATATATATATATATATATATATATATATATATATATATATATATATATATATATGTATATACACATACATACATATATACATACATATATATATATATATATATATATATATATACATACATACATACATATATATATATATATATATATATATATATATATATATATATATATATATATATATATATATATATATATATATATATATATCAGATATCTATTGTTATGAAAATGAAGCTGTATTGTATTGTGATTATCATGATAACTGGGGTGAGGTGGGCCGTTCCATCTCTATAAAACTAAAACTGCACTCGGGAGAGAGAAAACCACCAGGCTGAACAGTTTACGCTTTGTATCCCATCAATAGGCGGAATCTGGATTCAGACCTGAAGCAAAATGGAATCGGCTTGTTGTCGTCACGGAACAAACTCATCCACCAAGTTTTGTTATAACTTCTCCATGACATTTTGAGATATCATGCTATATATAGTTTTTGGCACTGTCCCTCAATGGGGAAGAACCACAATTATTTTGCACAAATGGATTTGTAATATACGTGATATCACATTTTATAAACAAATAAAGTTGAAAAAAAAAAATTCCCGAAAAAATTCCCCCCAAAAAAAAGAATTCAAATTTTTTCAAAAAAAAATACCCTTAGGACATACACACGGGAGAGATATGTGCATACTGCATACCAGAAGTTTGGTACGATTTCACAAAAGTTTGAGAAAGTAGTTCATTGACAAGACAAGACAACACAACACAAGACAGACACTGCACACATTTTATATATATATATATATATATATATAATTTTATAAACAGGAATCAAATTCCTGCGAGGGGCTAAGTGTGAAAAATTCAGACAATGCGGGGCTCGAACCACGGACCTCCGTTGATTAATGCGTCAACAGCCCACTGCACTATTGAGCCAGCCGCAATCTCCTCAGCACTTTTCCACACTTAACACTGTGAGCTTTATCATGGCCGATGTCTTACGTACCTGCTAGGCAGACCCCGAATGTTTGCGTAAGTATATGCATGCGTATGTATGTGTGAATAAGTAGAAATTTTGACTTGAATGAATATATAAATATATATATATATATATATATATATATATATATATATATATATATATATATATATATTTATATATATATATATATATATATATATATATATTGTTACGGACCGCGGATAAGATGTTGATTTGCCGAGCGGATGGCGCCGCGGCCCTAACAGTTACCCCGACTAACCCGATTCCTGGACGTTGGCCGAATCGCGCCACAGATATTCAATAGGGAAAAGACAAAGGTGACACGGATGTGAAGAAGAGGAAGAAGAAGAAGAAGAAGAAGACAAAAAGGTTTGAAATGCTACTAAATTTATTCCTACTATTTACACAATCAAAGAAACCAAGGAGAAGGAAGGATAATAAAACAATTTACAGAAGAAATCAGAGACACAGTGAAAATACTAGCTTATCGAACAGGCTTAACTTATTCCCTGGACAGAACAAACAAAGACGGGCTCACACGGGGAATTGCAGAGTGGATTGGCTGGAAGGAGGTGGGTGGCTGGAGGGGGAGGAAGGCACGGAGCTGGCTGGAGCTTGATCCCGCACGGGACGTCGGGCTGGACCTCGACGGCCGCCGATGCCACCGATCCTGTCGTGTGCGCGGGATCACGGGTCGGAGCTGCTTGGTGGAGCCGACGCGCTGGTGGGGGGTCTGGCGTGACGGGTTCTCTCCTCTCTCTTTCTTAGTCCAACCCAGTCCAACAACTTCCTCTCTTGCTTAGTCCAACAACAACTTCCAGGCTTTTCGGTGTTCTGATCTCCTCCCTCCTCGACTCACTCTGGGGGCCTCTGCCTCGGGTTATATAAGCCCCACCCTTGACCCTTTTGCGAACCTCCCCCAAACGTTCTATCTCCGCCCTCTAAAGCCAACCCCTCGTTCTGGGTTGGTCGGCAAGGGCTGGTTCACTCCTCCCCTCTATGACGAGGTGGAGACACGCCCTTCTTCCCCGACCTTGCCTCGTGGCCAATGGTGGTTTTGGGGGCGATTCGCGCTAGCCCCAGCCAAAGGGCAGCAATGGCAATGAAGAAAACTGCCCAAAATGCAGTTTGCAATTGCAGCAAAGTGGACGGCAGATGAAATGCAGCAAAGTGGCTAAACCTGGCACTTGGAAGATGCCATGTCGGAGGGATCTACTTCATTTAATGCAGTGCAATGGAGTGTCAAATTAATGGAAGACAAATCCTTAGCCTAATACACATAATAAGGATATAACTACTGAACATGGATATATGGTGTCCTTCGTGTATGCTTTATGGAATTAACTACGGGAACGCCCTTTGACCTTTATACAACACTGGAGTAAGGAGGGCGATATTTTTACAACTATTTACACAACAACAACAACAACAAAAAACCATTCTCATATCCACAACACTGCACCCTCCTCCTCTTAGGCACGTCCCGGGCCTCTTACCTTAACTTTTAGTGTGGCACGTAGGTGTAGTTCCCTCTACATTTAACCTGACCCTGAGTGTGACAGTTTTAAAACATAAATAAATATGTCCCGCTGCTCCATTGCACCCTGCCTAACAGATTCACGCCCACAGCTAACCGAATTGCGGAATTGTCTTCAAACTATACATTTACGGTGGGGGCGCATTATTTACAATGACGTTACTTTATTTACAAAACGCAACCCAGGACCTGTGATCGTTCTTTTGGGGGGGGAGACAGTCTGCTCTGCATCGATGCACCAGGAAGCACCCACAACGCACCAATACACCCTCAAGCACCAATCGGTGCAGTCACCACAGTTCATAAAAATAACCAAACAACCCCTAACCCTGCTGGTGGTCTCTTGCTCTTCGGCTCCCTCTGCTGGCTATTTGTTCTTCCAGATGTTGTCTTTCTTTCATTTTCTTCCTATTGGTGGAAATAAAATGCACCCAACGTGTCCATTTTTATTTATTTATGGCCCACAGGGGCCGACTATGTATGGTTCACCTGTGGGGCATCGGTGCCCTGTGGCCAAGGTCCGCCAGCAAGATTTCGGGCCTTCATGGCCGGTTCCAGCAGAGGGGCCATGCCCCAACCCATGGGGTCCATAAGTGGTGCTCAGCCACAGACATGTGGTCCATAAGGTGGTGCATCGATGCAGACAGCTGGTTCCGGGAGTTTCGGGCGCACAATGGCGGACTCACGCACGCTCCCCTCGGCGCCCAGTGGCGCACAGGTCCTCATGTGGGAGACAAAGGGGGGAAAAGACAGATGAGCAAGGGGTAAGGTCACAAGGGTACACATCAATACAGGCAATGCAAGGCGAAGTGCGTACGGAGAGCGAAGTGAGAAAGCTCGTCCCTACCATACGTCACCCCCCCTGTCACCTACTCTACCCTTGCCCTTACCCCATATTTACAAAATCTACACCTTTAGAAATTTGTCGCTAATGTCACGTCTCCCCATATTTCCCCTACACCAAATTCGTTACCACAATCCCTCTATCCAAAATTTGCCATCACCCAATTCATCATCAATCCTCATAAGGAGGAAGAGATGGAACATCAACACAATGTCACACCCACGTCATGATGCGTCTCACATTCCAAACATTTGCATCAATAAAAATAATAAAAACAACCTGGCATGGTGCGGAGTACCATCGTTACCTCAGGTGAGTGGATGCAGATGGTGCGAGGAGACTTCAATCCTAACTATCCTCTAAATGACATTAACACACTTTACACTACCCGGGGTCTTTCCCTGCCAATCCATTGGCCAACTTACACTGTGGGTTCTAAAAACCAATTCCCATTGACCAAACTGTGGTGCTTCTCAATTTGGGGTCTCACTCCCCCGATGCAACTCCCTGTGCCCTTGCACAATTTCCGGGCTGGGTCGTGCAGCTCTCCCAGCAGGTCTACCCACCTGCACACCTCCACCACTGCAGTTACCACCCGAGCTTACCTAGCTCCTCACCCTAACCTATCTAATTGGGGGAAGGCCCCTCCTGGCTCTGTCACCCCTTGGTGCCCTCTGGCACTGGGCTACCCGGGTCCGTCCTCCGGATCCTCGGGCCCCATCCACAACAACTCTACCGGCTCCCAGAGCCCACCTGCGGCCTCACCTGGCCGACATCCTCACAGTGGTGGAGTACCCAAACCAACTACACACACTAACAGGCTACACACCCAGCCATTTCCACGACACTAATGCACCCATCACTACACTCCTGTGCAACTACCCGCACCACAGATGCCAATATCCAACCACAATTTACCTGTACCCTCTACCTAACCCTTAAACTACCCTCCCCGGGTATTCGTGATGGGGGTCCACTCTTCCCCCATCCACACCTTCGCACCATCCACTCCACTCCACAGTTTCCATCATACTCACTCCACGACCATCCATTCCTATACTCCATATATTCCATAATCCATATATTCCACACAACCATTCTCCATACACCTGCAGTTGCACACCTGTGCAATCACACCTGGTGCCACCTGCACCCTCCTTCCTTCCTGGACCATTTGGTCAGCACAATACACATCACTATCACTCACTCATACACTGCTCCATACACCTGTCCAGTTGCACACCTGTGCAATCTCACTACAACTCACAATCATTTACTCATACCCTGCTCAATACACTTGAATACCCTTCCAACACTCACACGGCATCATCTGAACTACCTGTTGCCCTGCTAACTTAGTGCTCCCCGTCTTCCCTTTAAACTAAGCACATACCACGTCATTATCATCCAAACTAATCTACCTGCGTCCCCACTACAGGTATCATTGTCACTAACTAACCTTACCGTTACCTGAGGTCAATCTTTTCTAGATCCCTACACACTATATCCTAACCCTCCCGGGCTAGTTTGCACTGCCAACCCCATAACCTAGTGCTCCTTTGCCCCCGTTGTGAGAGATGGCAGAGTTGCCATCCCACCACATCGGGTATCTTTCACGATAAATTTTGCTCGTCCAAATTCAACAAATCAAAATTTTGCCAATCATCTGCCAATCACTCTACCATTACCAATCATCACTCTGCCAATCCTTTGCCAATCATCAAATTTTGTTTTTCTAATTTCGGGTCCAAAACACTATCCTCATAATCACAGTCTACTCACTAGTGCCTCTCGGTGCGCCAATTTGTTTCCAAGGCTCTGCTTCGTAAAGCCGAGCAATGGATGCGGGTGGTTCGTTGCCAGCGGATGGGTCTGTCCGGCCTTCGGTGCAGGGAAGGCGGTCTACTCGGCCCGAGATTCCACGCACCATCGGGGCACGGGACCATCCGATGCCCCAATCTCGGCCGGCCGGAGCGCGGCAACCACAAGGGGTCGCTGTGTCGGCCCTTCCAACCGGACCGCCCGCTCCGCCTGGCGGAGCTCGGACGCGACCGTTCCGAGCGATGCCCAGCGTGGATCGCGTACGGCGGTTCTTTCGAAACCGCCGCGGATCCCCGCGGCACGCAAAGCTGCCTGGCGCGCACCGAGGGCCCGATTCGGCTATACGTCGCTCTAACCGCTAACCCGGTTACCGTCGATGCTTCACTTGCATGCTCACACCCCGCAGCCCGTTCCTTGCTCATACATCCAGCCGTCTCCATGCTCTTTGTCATTGCACCTTCCCTGACACACCCAGGTACACTCAATCCGCTTACAGACTTGGTCACACACCTGACCACCGCACACCTTTACACACACTCGTCGTTCGCACACCTCACCAACACACCTCTTTGCGCCCCCTCCTCGGTCACCTCCTCTGTGACAACCACAGGTGTGCTCTCACTTGCACACCCAACCACGTGCCTCACTACCAACTCCAGCGTGCATTCCCATACGCGCTCTACCATTCCAGGTGTGCATCCTTCCATTCCAGGTGTACATCCTCTCTCACCTGCCACAACCAACTCACGCTCTGTGTCACTCTTACTACTTTTACCATCACACTCGGTCACGCATTCACCCTTTCTCTTGGCAGCGCACTCTGTACCCATACACTCCTCTGTTACACACCTTCCTCGCGCATCCTCTTGCGCACACTCTCCCGTTACACCCTCCGTAACACTCACCACAGGCGTGCATGCTTCCTTACTCTTGACAGCGCACTCTTTCCTCATGCACCCGTCCGTTACACACCTTTCTCGCGCATCCTCTTGCGCACACTCTCCCGTTACATCCTCCGTAACACTCACCACAGGCGTGCATGCTTCCGTTACATCCCTTGTAACACTCCCTACTACGCGCTTCCGTGTGCTCCCTCGCACACGCGCTACGACCAACTCACTCTCGACAGCACGCTCACTCCTTGGCGCGCACTTTTTCCTCACACACCCCATAGTCGGACATTCTCGCACACCTCCTCCTTTGCACACCGTACCCGTCACACACTTCACCAGCGGCCTCTCATGAACACCCGGGTCCAAATCAACCCCCAAGCCGACTGAAGCTCCCCTCACATCATATACATTTCCGGATATATCGCCACTCACCTTGGCACCTCGTCTCCGCACCTCCTTCGCCACCTGCAAACTCTTTATTTGGTTAGCAAGCACACCATCACGATTTGAGCACCGACCTTGCACATATTCCATCACCTCCTCCTTTATCTCCCTCTTAGTTTCCCTCCGTCTCTTCTTAATTTCACTCACCCCCTCTTCCACTTCCTCTAACTTTTGCTTCACCTCTTTTATTTCCCGGTGCGTCTCCTCAATTTCGTCCTCTAAGGCTACCTTGACCGTTTCTATGTGCGTCCTCACCTCCCGGTCCTTCATCTCCATTACTTCTGTCACCTCGTCCAACCTCGTTGTCAGTCCCTCATGTACCATCTGACATTGCCTCTGTGTCGCTATTAATTCGTTCTTGATTTCTTTTTGTGTCGCTTTCAACCCTCCTAGTACTGCAGTGTTCTTTTCTACTTGATCCACTAGTTCTTTTTGTCCCACCGTCAGCTGCTCTATTTCCTGCGTCAGGTCTTCTATGCCCCCTTGTAACCTAGCCGTATTATTCCTCACCTTTCTCCATACGCTTCTCACCTCGCTTTACCTCCTCGCGTACCCCCGAGACCTCCTCGCTTACACCTCGTCGTATTTCCTCCTTCATCTCCTTAGTAGATGCCGCCCTCATCTGTCCCAATGCATCCCTCTGAGCATCCAGTTTACCTTCCAACCCGATTTTCACCTCCTCTATCTGGTTCCCCATCTGTTTGATTTCCCGGGCAGATTGCTCCCCTACTTCCCGCAATTTGTCGTCCATTGTGTTTTCTAACCCCCTTAACCCATTTTTCACCCCCTCTATCTGATTCTCCTGGGCAGCCATTCTATTTTCCACCCCCGTTAATCCATTCTTCACCTCTTTTATCCCGTTGTCTAACCCCTCAAATTTATTGTCCAACCCCTTAAAATTGTCTAACCCCTTAAAATTATTGTCTAACCCCTCAAAATTATTGTCTAACCCCTCAAATTTAGCTTCTAGCCGCTCCCCCATTTCTCCCATTTTGCCCCCCATTTCTCCCATGTTGCCCCCCATTTCTCCCATTTTGGCTTCTAGCCCCATATTCGCCATTAGTATGGCTGCATTAATCTGCGCCATGAGGTCCTGCACATCAATTCCCCCTATTTGCGCAGCGGGGGCGGCTACCCCGCGCTCGTGCGAGCTGCCACTTTGTGCGTCTGATACCACGTGCGCGAGAGCGCCATTTTGTGCACCTGATACCTCCTCAACCACCTCCTCATTGCTCTCCTCCATTTCTTCCCTGTGGTCCTGTGTTACCCCTAACCCCTCTTCTAGCTCACCCACCTGCATCCGATCGCCTTGACTAGCCATGGCGCGATTTCAAAGTTCGGGTTTTTTTTTGAAACAAAACAAATTTCGGCTGCTCCAAATTTTGACCAAATTTTTTCTACATGTTTTTATTTTATTTTATTTGGTTCGGGCCTCGTATCTCACTCCCAGACACCAATTGTTACGGACCACGGATAAGATGTTGATTTGCCGAGCGGATGGCGCCGCGGCCCTAACAGTTACCCCGACTAACCCGATTCCTGGACATTGGCCGAATCGCGCCACAGATATTCAATAGGGAAAAGACAAAGGCGACACGGATGTGAAGAAGAAGAAGAAGACAAAAAGGTTTGAAATGCTACTAAATTTATTCCTACTATTGTTACGGATCCCGGATTTAGAGGAGTTACTATTCATGTCATTGCCTATTAATGTTTATTCTATTAAAGGTTGTTGTGGTTAAAGGGTTAGAGAGGCTCTGGATAACAGGAGACCGGAAACGGGATAGTGAACCGGAAGAAGTAAAAGACACGAGGTCCGGGAGAAGCGGCGATCTTCTTCTTCCTCGCCCAGCTCCGACGCGAGCGGTGTCGATATTGAGCAGCGTGGGGGACGCTGCGTTTGAAAGCCCGTCTGGCGAAAGGAGTTACCTGCGCGGGGTAATTACCGATTACACGTCAAGTTGCCGTGGGTTCGTGCACGGAACCAAGCGTCCGGCACAGTTCGCCTCAACGTCTACAAGGACGCGTACGGGTCGCACCTTGGGCCTCGCGCGCTTTGCAAGCCGCGCTTTGCTTTGCCCGCTTTGCTTTGCAAGGAGGTGTGCGCTGCAGCAGCTGTTCCCGGTACGCAACGTGCACGTTTGGAACACGTCAGCCAGGGGTTCGTTCAACCGCCCGTGTGCGGAGAAGTCGACCTTCACCTTGGTCTGGAGGGGCCCAGAGACATTGTGAGGGACAGTGACCATTGAGGGGTCGTGAGTGGGGAAAGGGGGGAAATTTATGAGATGGCCATCTTAGTAAGATTGTTGATGGATTGTTGATTGCTGATGATGGATGGAGAATATATTATTAAGTAATCCGGATCCTTGGTGTGGGGTTTCTTATTGACTTGAATTATTGTGTCTTTCATATTGATTGCGCTACGAAAGCATATAAATCAGATATCTTTCTGGCGGGGTCCTCCCACGGTCCGGGGGTCACCAAGACCAGGTAGTTACCGGGAGGACCACGTAACAGAATTGGGGGCTCGTCCAAATTACGATTTGCAGATTCGCAATTGGGTCTACGTCCGGGATCTATAAAATTTTCTAAATTTTAGTCCGGGAAAGAATTCCCAAGAGTGGGAACTTTTCCAACATTCCCAAAATTGTTTTGCTCTGCCGACAAAACAACAACAAAAAAAACAAAAAAAAACAATAGCAATAATAGTAATACTGTTGCTTTTCTTTGTTGGAAATTTCTGGGGTGAAGGTTAACAGGTGTTACCAGTAGTCACCATGGCGTTTGTGGCACAGAACTTTGCGGTAACCCCTAGTGAGGCACAGTTCCGAGCATTACTAAAATCGGACCTCTTGAAATTGGCCAAACATTTTAACTTGGAGGTCCGAACTAATTTGAGGAAGGCAGAGTTGCAGACCACGGTGATACAGTCTATGGTGGGATTAGGAACATGGGACGAGTTAGCCTGGGAGTGGCTACCCGAAGAACCAGAAGACGTTGAGCTCCGGAAACTGGAGTTGCAATTACGGAGCCAGGAACGGATCAAAGAAGAGGAAAGGAAAGCAGAAGAGAGGAGAGAAGAGAAACAAGCAGAGGAAAGGAGAGTGGAACGAGAACTCCAGGAAAGGTTAAAAGAAGAAGAAAGGAAAGCAGAAAAGGAAAGAGCAGAAGAAGAAAGGAAAGCAGAAAAGGAAAGAGCAGAAGAAGAAAGGAAAGCAGAAGAGAGGAGAGAAGAGAAACAAGCAGAGGAAAGGAGAGTGGAACGAGAACTCCAGGAAAGGTTAGCAGAAGAAGAAAGGAAAGCAGAAAAGGAAAGAGCAGAAGAAGAAAGGAAAGCAAAAGAGAGGAGAGAAGAGAAACAAGCAGAGGAAAGGAGAGTGGAACGAGAACTCCAGGAAAGGTTAGAAGGGAGAAAAGCAGAGGAGAGGAGAGCTGCCAGGGAACTCGAAGCAGAGGAGAGAAAAGCCGAAAGGGAGTTGAAGGAACGTGATCTGGCGCTTCAGCAAGAAATTAAATTCAAGGAGCTGGATTTAATGAGAGAACGGGGAGAGGTACCACCCTTGCTGACGGGGTCGACACCTAGCCAGAACACCTGGGAGGTGGGCAGACATGTGAGGCTGGTTCCACCCTTCAGTGAAAAGGAAGTCACTCAATTTTTTCCACACTTTGAGAAAGTGGCTCGACAGTTAAACTGGCCGGAGGAGGCCTGGACCATACTAGTGCAAAGTGTGCTGGTGGGTAAAGCTCAAGAGATTTATTCGGCGCTACCAATGGACCAATGTGCAGATTATGAGGTATTGAAGAAGCACATCCTCAAAGCCTATGAGTTGGTTCCTGAAGCTTACCGGCAAAAATTCAGGAATGCCAGGAAGAGGGAGAGTGAGACCCATGTGGAGTTTGCCAGAGTGAAAGAAAACATGTTTGATCGGTGGTGAGTGTTGAAAGGAGTCGGAAACGACTTCGAAGCATTGCGTGACCTGATGCTGGTGGAGGAATTTCAACAGTGTGTCCGCGAGGACATCAAAGTGTACCTGCAGGAAAAGAAAGTACCAAAGTTGTGGGACGCAGCCACCATGGCAGATGATTATGCCTTAACACACCGGATAGGGGTCCACACACCTAGCTCCTCGCCTAGACTTCAGCAGAGGAGTTATGGAACACCCGGTGCGGAGAACGACAATACATGGCGGCGGCCTCGAGAGGATTATGGGGACAACGCGGATACCCCAACTGTTCGAAATCAGAGGGCTACGGGCCCAAGACAAACTTATTTCCCGGGGGGCCCGAGGCAGACCACGAGTTTTTCCTCCGGGCCTACTTGCGCCTTTTGCAAAAAACCTGGACACTTGATGTCCAGTTGTTACCTCATGAAAAGGGACAACCCAGAGCGGAGTCCGACTATTACAACTCCGAATGCGATGGCTAGCGTAAGAAATCGCCCACAGAAGAGTTACCAACCATTTATTTATGAGGGGTTTGTCTCACTCGAGGGAGACTTGACTAACCCAAGACCTGTTAGGGTATTGAGGGACACAGGAGCCCATCAATCCTTAATGCTTGAAGGCATTTTGCCATTGTCAAAGAGTACCGCAACTGGTGATAGTGTTCAGTTACAAGGGATCGGTGGCTGTGTTAGTGCCCCACTTCATGTCATCCATTTGGAATCCGATTTGGTGTCAGGACCGGTCACCGTCGGTTTACAAGCCACGCTTCCTGTAGAGGGGGTATCTGTGATTATCGGGAATGATTTGGCCGGGGGGCAAATTTATGGTAACCCGAGGGTGGGTAAAGAGCCCCGCAGGGGAAATAACACCACCCCAGCTCGGGATGGCGACAAAAGTTCCAAGTTATTCATAGGGGGACTGAACTTCAACACAGAGGAAGAAGTTCTGACCTCTGTCTTCAACAGATATGGGCCGCTGGTGGAAGTGCAGGTGGTAAAAGACAGGGAAATGCAACGGTCAAGAGGGTTCGGCTTTGTCACGTTTGCAAGCACAAGAGACGCCAGGGAGGCAGAGAAGAATTGGAATGGTAAGGATTTGGAGGGTAGGACCATAACAGTAGGGAAGGCATTTCGTAGGCGTCGAGAGGTCTACAGAAGAGGACCACTTGGCGGTAGTTTTGGTGTTGGCAGCAGCCGATATTACTATGGAGGCTCCCAGAGTTACGGCATCTCCCGAAAGAATGATTGGCAGAGGACTGGCCGAGAAGGAGACCGCCAGTCAGGGGACTGCTGGGACAAGGGGTCCCACCGTAACTGTTAGGAGTCCGGAGAAGTTGAAGCACTCTATATACGGCGGAGCCGCCGAGCCTGGGCTCCTACACGGGCTAACCATGAACGCCACGTTCTTAAAAGGCGTCCCGGTAGGGAACGTTCCTACACGGACTAACCGTGAACTCCACGTTCTTAAAGGCGTCCATGTAATGAACTTTCCTCCCCGGACTAACCGTGAACCCCACATTCCTTAATGCGTCCATGTAGTGAGTACTCAGCTGGGCCTCCATCCAAGAGCAACTAGAAGTGGTTGACGCTTGGTCTAGAGGGAATTACCTTGGAATCTCTGGGGGGTTTTGGTGAAAGTTTGTTGCTGTATTTTTGAGATGCGATAATTGTGCCCGGGGGGAACTGATGATTTGGAGTATCGGGTTGGTTTATCAAAGTTGGCCGGCACAGAAAGTTTTTGCGGGGTTCAAACTTTCTTTCTTGAAGGGGGGGAGTGTTACGGATCCCGGATTTAGAGGAGTTACTATTCATGTCATTGCTTATTAATGTTTATTCTATTAAAGGTTGTTGTGGTTAAAGGGTTAGAGAGGCTCCGGATAACAGGAGACCGGAAACGGGATAGTGAACCGGAAGAAGAAAAAGACACGAGGTCCGGGAGAAGCGGCGATCTTCTTCTTCCTCGCCCTGCTCCGACGCGAGCGGTGTCGATATTGAGCAGCGTGGGGGACGCTGCGTTTGAAAGCCCGTCTGGCGAAAGGAGTTACCTGCACGGGGTAATTACCGATTACACATCAAGTTGCCGTGGGTTCGTGCACGGAACCAAGCGTCCGACACAGTTCGCCTCAACGTCTACAAGGACGCGTACGGGTCGCACCTTGGGCCTCGCGCGCTTTGCAAGCCGCGCTTTGCTTTGCCCGCTTTGCTTTGCAAGGAGGTGTGCGCTGCAGCAGCTGTTCCCGGTACGCGACGTGCACGTTTGGAACACGTCAGCCAGGGGTTCGTTCAACCGCCCGTGTGCGGAGAAGTCGACCTTCACCTTGGTCTGGAGGGGCCCAGAGACATTGTGAGGGACAGTGACCATTGAGGGGTCGTGAGTGGGGAAAGGGGGGAAATTTATGAGATGGCCATCTTAGTAAGATTGTTGATGGATTGTTGATTGCTGATGATGGATGGAGAATATATTATTAAGTAATCCGGATCCTTGGTGTGGGGTTTCTTATTGACTTGAATTATTGTGTCTTTCATATTGATTGCGCTATGAAAGCGTATAAATCAGATATCTTTCTGGCGGGGTCCTCCCACGGTCCGGGGGTCACCAAGACCAGGTAGTTACCGGGAGGACCACGTAACACTATTTACACAATCAAAGAAACCAAGGAGAAGGAAGGATAATAAAACAATTTACAGAAGAAATCAGAGACACAGTGAAAATACGAGCTTATCTAACAGGCTTAACTTATTCCCTGGACAGAACAAACAAAGACGGACTCACACGGGGAATTGCAGAGTGGATTGGCTGGAAGGAGGTGGGTGGCTGGAGGGGGAGGAAGGCACGGAGCTGGCTGGAGCTTGATCCCGCACGGGACGTCGGGCTGGACCTCGACGGCCGCCGATGCCACCGATCCTGTCGTGTGCACGGGATCACGGGTCGGAGCTGCTTGGTGGAGCCGACGCGCTGGTGGGGGGTCTGGCGTGACGGGTTCTCTCCTCTCTCTTTCTTAGTCCAATCCAGTCCAACAACTTCCTCTCTTGCTTAGTCCAACAACAACTTCCAGGCTTTTCGGTGTTCTGATCTCCTCCCTCCTCGACTCTCTCTGGGGGCCTCTGCCTCGGATTATATAAGCCCCACCCTTGACCCTTTTGCGAACCTCCCCCAAACGTTCTCCCTCCGCCCTCTAAAGCCAACCCCTCGTTCTGGGTTGGTCGGCAAGGGCTGGTTCACTCCTCCCCTCTATGACGAGGTGGAGACACGCCCTTCTTCCCTGACCTTGCCTCGTGGCCAATGGTGGTTTTGGGGGCGATTCGCGCTAGCCCCAGCCAAAGGGCAGCAATGGCAATGAAGAAAACCGCCCAAAATGCAGTTAGCAATTGCAGCAAAGTGGACGGCAGATGAAATGCAGCAAAGTGGCTAAACCTGGCACTTGGAAGATGCCATGTCGGAGGGATCTACTTTATTTAATGCAGTGCAATGGAGTGTCAAATTAATGGAAGACAAATCCTTAGCCTAATACACATAATAAGGATATAACTACTGAACATGGATATATGGTGTCCTTCGTGTATGCTTTATGGAATTAACTACGGGAATGCCCTTTGACCTTTATACAACACTGGAGTAAGGAGGGCGATATTTTTACCACTATTTACACAACAACAACAAAAAAAAAAAACCATTCTCATATCCACAACAATATATATATATATATATATATATATATATATATATATATATATATATATATATATATATATATATATATTGTTGCGGATATGGGATTTGCATCCATCCATATCCGCTTGTAAATATTCCCCTATTTCCTCAATACTTCCCCACTATCCCCAATCCCCCATTCCCTAGTCCCATTTTCTGTAAACAACACTCTGTAGACCCGACCTCCCCCTATTTCCCCCATTAAATGTCGTGCCCAGGTTCACCACATCTCATGTAAGACAACTATAGGACATCTTGCTAGTTATTCTTAGTCTATGTCAGTTAAGGACTCGTTTCCATTAATTCTGACTCTTCGTTGCACCAGAATGTGATTGTATGGCACCGTTAGGAAGTTTAGGACCTCCCAATACCTCCCCGCAGCTCTTCCTCACGGTTCAGCAACAACAACAACAACAACAACAACGGCGGCGGCGCGTGGAGTGCGCGTCCTCACTCCGGCTTGGTTGGTAGGGGGTGTTGGGAGGGCACCAGGCCTTTCCAACGAGCCCCCATCGAACATGTGCTCGATGGGGTTACCACGTAGGGGCTCGCTGTCAGCTCCTCGTCAAGGGCGGAGCCCGGTAACCCCCGCACCCAATGGGAGCGGCGGACCGGTCCCATCTGGGGCGGAGCCAACCAGCCGAGGGCGTGTGACTCCCCGCTGAGCATGCGCAGGAAGAGGGAGGTGACGTCAGATGCGCGCTGAGCTTGGAGAAAGAAAGACGCCACCTCCGAGCGCTGTGAGGCCTCCCTGCATCTTTTGGACCGTGCTTGATCCTGTCCCCAAGCCAAGGTGCACCTTGTGCTATCAACCGACCTGTCCTTCCCTGCCATCAATCCCTGTGTAAGTCAGCCTTGTTCCGTTTGTCTGTGGACTGTCTGGGAGAGATAAGATTGTATCTAAGTGCCTATCTCTTCTGTGTCTTTTACCTCACTCTACCTTGTAATCTACCCCTTTTCTCCACCACTAATTATATCCTCCTCCGGAGGTCTTGAGAACTGTACCCCCTGCGTCATTTCATTTATCCCAGTCGTTGTGTCCTTTCCAATCATTGATTTAGCGTAGCGCGATTTGGCCAACGTCTGGGTGAATCGGGTGAGTTGGGGAAGAATCGGGGGAACTGTTAGGTCGCGGTGGACCATCCGCTCGGCCCATCATAACATCTAAACCGCGATCCGTAACAATTGGTGTCGGGAAGTGAGATTGGACCCGAAGCGCGCTTCACGCGCTCGAAATTATTAACTGTGAAATTTGTTTTGTTTAAAAAAAAAAAAAACCCGAATTTTGAAAGTCGCGCTATGGCAGATCAAGACGGCTGGGTTCCGGTAGAGTAGAGTGAGGCAGGGTCGATCCAGGACCAAATTGAGGGACATGAGAGCGAAGCAGTGAGGGCGGCAGGTTCGCAAAATGGCGTCCTCGCGCACGAGGTTACGGGCGCGCAAAATGTCGCCTCGCACATGGCTACGGCGACCGTGACCGCGACCGTAGCAGCGCCGTTGGTGGATTTGAACCTTTTTTTTATACAAATGAAGGCCCTTATGGACAAGAATAGCGAAGAAATGGAAAGCAGAATGATGGGGGTAATGGGGAACCGGATGGATGCTCAGGGTGAGCAAATGAGGGCTGATAGTGAGCGATTGGGGGGCAGAATGGGGGGCAAAATGGGAGAAATGGGGGAACGATTAGAACAAAGGATGGGGGCCCAGATCGGAGGGTTAGGGAGTAGAATAGAGGGATTAGACAATAGATTAGGGGAAATACAGGAGGGGTTAACGGGGGTAGAAAACAGAATGGCCGCTCAAGAGAATCAAATGGAAGGGATGAAAAAGGGGTTAGAGGGGTTAGAAAATAGTATGGAAGGCAAATTGAGGGACATGAGGGACCAAGCGGAAAGGGAAGTTTAAAAAATGGGGCAGCAGATAGAGGGGGTCAGAATGGGGGTAGAAACTAAATTGGATGCTCACAGGGAGGAAATGGAGCAGATGAGGGTGGCATCTGGGCAGGAGATGCAAGTGATGGGAGAGGAGATCAGAAGAGGTGTGAGTGAGGAGGTCGGAGGAGTGCGCGAGGAGGTGAGGCACTGTAAGGAGCGCATGGAGAAGGAGGTAAGAAAGGGGACTGTAAAATTGCAAGGTGGTATAGAGGAGTTGACGCTGGGAGTAGAACAACTGACAGTGGGACAAAAGGAGTTGGGGGACCAGGTAAAGAAGAACACAGCGGTAATAGAGGGTTTAAAATCGACACAGAAGGAGATGAAAAAGGACGTAGGGGTAATTAAAAAAGAGTGTCAGACGGTACATGAGGACCTGACGAGGAAAATGAACAAGGTGGTAGAGGTAATGGAGACGAAGGACCGGCAGGTGAGGACGCACATAGAAACGGTCAAGGTGGCCTTAGAGGACGAGCTTGAGGAGACGCACCGGGAAATAAAAGAGGTGAAGCAGAAATTAGAAGAAGTGGAAGAAGGGGTGAGCGAAATGAAGAAGCGACGGAGAGAGGATAAGAAAGAGATAAAGGAGGAAGTAAAAGAATTGGTCCAAAGTCTGTGTTCGGATCGTGATGATGTGCTCATTAACCGGATGAGGGATTCGCAGGTGATGGAGGAGAAGCGAAGAGAAAGAGGACCCGGTGTAAGTGGTGACCAATATGGTCGTGCGTATGATGCGCCAGGTGATTTAATGAGCTTGGGGGTCGAGATGGACCCGGGTGTTCGTGAGAGGCCGTTGGTGAAGTGTGCGACAGGTCTGGTGTGCGAAAAAGGAGGTGTGCGATAAAGTCCGACTCTGGGGTGTGTGAGGAAAAAGTGCGTGCCAAGGAGTGAGGGTGCTGTCGAGAGTGAGTCGGTCGTAGCGCGTGTGCGAGGGAGCACATGGAAGCGCATAGTGAGGAGTGTTACGGAGGATGTAAAGGGAGAATGCACGCCTGTGGTGAGTGTTACAGAGGATGTAATGGGAGAGTGTGCGCGAGAAAGATGTGTGACGGACAGTTGCATGGGGAAAGAGTGCGCTGTAAAAGTAAGGAAGAGTGTACACCTGTGGTGAGTGTTACAGAGGGTGTAACGGGAGAGTGTGCGCGAGAAAGGTGTGTAACGGACGGGTGCATGAGGAAAGAGTGCGCTGTCGAAAGTAAGGGTGAGTGCGCTGTCAAGAGTGGAGGTGAGAGTAGTAAGAGTGACACGGAGCGTGAGTTGGTTGTGACAGGTGAGAAAGGAAGCACACCTGGAATGGTAGAGCGTGTGTGGGAATGCATGCTGGAATTGGTAGTGAGGCACGTGGTTGGGTGTGCGAGTGAAAGCACACCTGTGATTGTCACAGAGGAGGTGACCGAGGAAGGGGCGCGAAGAGGTGTGTTGGTGAGGTGTGCGACCAACGAATGTGTGCCAAAGTGTTCGGTGGTCAGGTGTGTGACCAAGGCTGTGAGTGGAATGAGTGTACCTGGGTGTGTTAGAGAAGGTACGACGAGGAGCATGGGAACAGCTGGATGTATGGGCAAGAAAGGGGTAGCGTATGCGTGTGAGCATGCAGGTGAGGCATCAACGGTAACCGGGTTAGCGGTTAGAGCGACTTTTAGCCGAATCGGGCCCTCGGTGCGTGCCGGGCTTCGCGTGCCGCGAGAACCAGCGGGGATCCGAGCCACGGCGGGTTCGAAAGGACCGCCGTACGCGATCCACGCTGTGCCTCGCTTGGAACGGCCGCATCCGGGCTCCACTAGGCGGAGCGGGCAGCCCGATATGAAGGGTCGTCATGGCGACCACTTTTTATTGAGACGTTCCGGCAGGTCGAGATCGGGCAATTGGATGGCTCCGCACCGAGGTGGTGCGTGGGATCTCGGCACGGGTAAGCCCTCGTCCCTGCACCGAGTGCCGGACGCATCCAGCCGCTGGCACAAAACAACCCGCATTCATTGCTCGGCTGTACGAAGCCGAGCTTTAGAAGGGAATTGGCGCACCGAGAGGATCTAATAAGTAGACGGGTGATGAGGTTAGTGTTTTGGACCCAAAATTAGAAAAAAAAACAAAATTTGATGATTGGCAAAGGATTGGCAGTAATGATTGGCAGATGATGAGTAGTGATTGGCAAATTTTTGATTTGTTGAAATTTGATGTGCAAAATTGGTAGTGGGAGATGCCCGATGTGGTGGGATGCCAACTCTGTCATCCCTCACAAACGGGGGGGCAAATGCGCTATAGATTATGGGGTGTATGGCAGTGAAAACTAGCCCGGGTGGGTTAGGATATTGTGTGTAGGGATCTAGCGAAGATGACATTAGGTAACGTTAAGGTTAGTTAGTGACAAGGATACCTGTAGAGGGGACGCAGGTAGATTAGAGTGGATGATAATGACGAGGGAGCGCAATAGTTTAAAGGGACGACTGGGAAGCACAAGTTTCAGAGGGGAGTAGTTAGATGAGATGATGCTGTGTGAGAACTGAACAGGTGTGTGGAGCAGTGTATGAGTAGTGAGTGTTGTGGATCAGCGTGAATGCGCTTGGGGGAGAGAAGGGTGCAGGCGGCACCAAGTATGAGAGCACAGGTGTGCAAGTACAGGTGTGTGGAATACATGGAGTAAGTGGTACGGAGTGGTGTGCATGGTGCGAAGGTGTGGATGGGGGAAGAGTGGACCCCTTTTCACGAGTACCCGGGGAGGGTAGTTTAAAGAATAGTTAGAAGGTATAGGTAAATTGTGGTTGGATATTGGCATTTGTGGTGCGGATGCAGAATGGTATTGTGGATGGGTGCATTGGTGTGGTGAAATTGGCTGGTCGTGTGGCCTGTTAGTATGAGTGTGAATGGTTGGGCACTCCGCCACTGTTAGATGTCGGCCAGGTGAGGCCGCAGGTGGGCTCTGGGAGCCGTTAGTGTCAGTGGGTGCCTGAGGATCCCGGGTGTGGATCGGGCAGCCCGTGCCAGAGAGGGCACTGAGGGGGTGAGAGTGCGAGAGGGCCTTCCCCAGTTAGTTAGGTTAGGGTGAGGAGCAGGTGAGCTCGGTAGGCAACAACAGTGGTGGAGGTGTGCAGGTGGGCGGACCAGCTAGGAGCGTCACACGACCCAGCCACCGAAATTGTGCGGGGGCACCGAGTGATGAATCGGGGGAGTGGACCCCAACTTGAGAAGCACCACAGTTTGGTCAATGGGAATTGGTTTTTAGAACCCATAGTGTAAGTTGGCCAATGGATTGGCAGGGAAAGACCCCGGGTAATGTAAAGTTGTTAAAGTCATTTAGGAAATAGTTAGGATTGATGAACCTGTCGCACCATATGCAGCCACTTACGTGAGGTGGTGATGATGACTCCACACCTGTGTTCCTTTGTTCTGTGTTGCAGGAAAGGAGAATTGCTGTGTGGATTTGTGAGACGCATCACGACGTGGATAAGACATTGGGGTGATTCCATCTCTCCCTCCTTAGGAGGGACTGATGATGAATTGGTGATGGCAGATGTTGATGTTGAGTTGGAGATGGCAAATTTTGATGAGAGTTGGAAATGGCAAATTTGATTGGTTAGGAGGGAGAGAAGACGAATTTGGTTTATGGGAGGAACGGGGAAGACAGTAGGGACGTTTGTTGATGTGTAAAGTAGATGTTTATGGGTAGTGTTGTGTTTTGTGGATACAGTAAGGGGTAAGGGAGGGGCAATGTAGGTTACCTGGTGGGGGGGGGGGGCGTACGGTAGGAACGTACCTGTCTCACCTGGTTCCCATGCGCCCCCAGTGTGCATTACCTTGTATTGCGTGCACTTTTGCGCCCTTACCACCTTACTCACTTGTCTTCTTTTGTCTCCCACCTCCGAGGATCTGGCTTTGGGGCAGAGAGAGAGGTGCTGGCTCCGCAGTTGTGGGCCTGTACTTCCGCTGCTTGCTGCCTGGATCGATACACCATATGGACCGCAATTTTTGTGGCCGCCCACAATGGACCGCAGTTCTTTTGCGGTCAAGCACCACCCGTGGATGGACCTCTGGGTCAACGTGGCACCTATGCCATACAGGTGAACCACTTTTAGTTGGCCCCCCTGACGGCCACAATTCAGAAATGGACGCGGTTGGCGCCTTTCTTTATTTCTAAAGAAGCCAGAAGGCCAAGTGCACTCCAAGAAGGCAAGACCAGCGGCAGAACATCGGCCGGCTGCGACACCACCGGTGACCATGGACACTTAATTGTGCATTGTTATTGAACACTTTATTGGTGCACCGGATGGTGCTGACTGCGTATGGGGTGGTGCTTTTGGTGCTTGGACGGGGTGCTCTGCACATTATTAAAGGCCGTAGGACCACAGGGCACTCGTGGGTTGGTGTATCGATGCTGGCATGCGTGCTCTCTCTCTATGCATAACATCTGCATGTGTTCCTCAAAGAACAGGTCCTGGATCGTAGTGTAAATATCAGTGTAGTCTTGTGTAAATGATGCTCCCTACCGGCTGTATGTTTAGTTTGAGGATGCTTTCCGCGATTCGGTTATCCTGTGGGTGTGTTTCTGTTAGGAGAAGGGTGCAACGTCGCAGGGGGACATATTTACTCATTTGTGAACATCTGTAAAACTGTCGCACTCAGGGTTGAGTTAATAGTAGAGGGAACTACATCTGAGTGCCACACTAAAGTAGGTAAAAATTTATCGGGTCGGGACGCCCCGAGGTAGAGAAGGGTGCAATGTTGCGGATATGGGATTTGCATCCATCCATATCCGCTTGTAAATATTCCCCTATTTCCTCAATACTTCCCCACTATCCCCAATCCCCCATTCCCTAGTCCCATTTTCTGTAAACAACACTCTGTAGACCCGACCTCCCCCTATTTCCCCCATTAAATGTCGTGCCCAGGTTCACCGCATCTCATGTAAGACAACTATAGGACATCTTGCTAGTTATTCTTAGTCTATGTCAGTTAAGGACTCGTTTCCATTAATTCTGACTCTTCGTTGCACCAGAATGTGATTGTATGGCACCGTTAGGAAGTTTAGGACCTCCCAATACCTCCCCGCAGCTCTTCCTCACGGTTCAGCAACAACAACAACAACAACAACGGCGGCGGCGCGGGGAGTGCGCGTCCTCACTCCGGCTTGGTTGGTAGGGGGTGTTGGGAGGGCACCAGGCCTTTCCAACGAGCCGCCATCGAACATGTGCTCGACGGGGTTACCACGTAGGGGCTCGCTGTCAGCTCCTCATCAAGGGCGGAGCCCGGTAACCCCCGCACCCAATGGGAGCGGCGGACCGGTCCCATCTGGGGCGGAGCCAACCAGCCGAGGGCGTGTGACTCCCCGCTGAGCATGCGCAGGAAGAGGGAGGTGACGTCAGATGCGCGCTGAGCTTGGAGAAAGAAAGACGCCACCTCCGAGCGCTGTGAGGCCTCCCTGCATCTTTTGGACCGTGCTTGATCCTGTCCCCGAGCCAAGGTGCACCTTGTGCTATCAACCGACCTGTCCTTCCCTGCCATCAATCCCTGTGTAAGTCAGCCTTGTTCCGTTTGTCTGTGGTCTGTCTGGGAGAGATAAGATTGTATCTAAGTGCCTATCTCTTCTGTGTCTTTTACCTCACTCTACCTTGTAATCTACCCCTTTTCTCCACCACTAATTATATCCTCCTCCGGAGGTCTTGAGAACTGTACCCCTTGCGTCGTTTCATTTATCCCAGTCGTTGTGTCCTTTCCAATCATTGATTTAGCGTAGCGCGATTTGGCCAACGTCTGGGTGAATCGGGTGAGTTGGGGAAGAATCGGGGGAACTGTTAGGTCGCGGTGGACCATCCGCTCGGCCCATCATAACATCTAAACCGCGATCCGTAACAATATATATATATATATATATATATATATATATATACACATACACACACACAACATGACCAAAAGTATGTGAACACCCGAACATCGAACATCTCATTCCAAAATAATGGGCATTAATATGGAGTTGGTCCCTCCCTTTGCTGCTATAACAGCCTCCACTCTTCTGGGAAGGCTTTCCACTCGATGTTGGAACATTGCTGCAGAGATTTGCTTCCATTCAGCCACAAGAGCATTAGTGAGGTCGGGCACTGATGCTGGGTGATTCGGTCTGGCTCGCAATTTCGCAAATCGACGTTCCAATTCATCCGAAAGGTGTTCGATGGGGTTTAGGTCAGGGCTCTGTGCAGGCCAGTCAAGTTCTTCCACAACGAATTCACTTTGCGCACGGGGGCATTGTCATGCTGAAACAGGAAAGGGCCTTCCCCAAACTGTTGCCACAAAGTTGGAAGCACACAATCGTATGGAATATCATTGTATGCTGTAGCGTTAAGATTTCCCTTTACTGGAACTAAGGGGCCGAACCATGAAAAACAGCCCACACCATTATTCCTCCTCCATCAAACTTTACAGTTGGCACTTTGCATTCGGGTAGGTAGCATTCTCCTGGCATCCGCCAAACCCAGATTCGTCCGTCGTACTGCCAGCTGGTAAAGCGTGATTCATCACTCCAGAGAATGCGTTTCCACTGCTCCAGAGTCCAATAGTGGTGAGCTTTACACCACTGCAGTTGACGCTGAGAATTGCGCATGGTGATCTTAAGCTTGTGTGCGGCTGCTCGGCCATAGAAACCCATTTCATGAAGCTCCCGACGAACAGTTGTTGTGCTGACGTTGCTTTCAGAGACAGTTTGGAACTCGGTAGTGAGTGTTGTAACCGGCGACAGACGATTTTTACAATCTATGCACCTCAGTACTCGGCAGTCCCATTCTGTGAGGCCTACCACTTCGCGGCTGAGCTGTTGTTGATCCTCGACGTTTCCACTTCACAATAACCGCACTTACAGGTGACCGGGGCAGCTCTAGCAGGGCAGAAAGTTGACGAACTGACTTGTTGGAAAGGTGGCGTCCTATGACGGTGCCACATTGAAAGCCCCTGAGGTCTTCAGTATGGCCTATTTTACTGCCAACGTTTGGCTGTGGAGATTGCATGGCTGTGTGCTTGTATATACATGTCAGCAACGGGTGTGGATGAAACAGCCAAATCCACTAATTAGAAGCGGTGTCCGCTTACTTTTGGTCATGTAGTGCGTATGTGTATGTGTATGTATATATATATATATATATATATATATATATATATATATATATATATATATATACGTATATATATATATATATATATATATATATATATATATATATATATATACGTATATATATATATATATATATATATATATATATATAATTTATATATATATATATATATATATATAATTTATATATAATTTATATATATATATATATATAATTTTTATATATATATATATATATATATATATATATATATATATATATATATATATATTGTTACGGACCGCGGATAAGATGTTGATTTGCCAAGCGGATGGCGCCGCGGCCCTAACAGTTACCCCGACTAACCCGATTCCTGGACGTTGGCCAAAATCGCGCCACAGATATTCAATATGGAAACCTGTAAAGCGACCGAATGTAAAGAGGAAGAAGAAGACGCAGAAGCGCGTAATGGCGCAGAAGGCGTACAGAAGAATAACAGGATTTATTATTTACACACACTAAAGCAAAAGGAGCAGTCAAGGTTATATACAGGGAAAATGGAAAAAGCAGGTGACACAGTGAAAATACTAGCTTAACTATACGAGCTTAACTTATTCCCTGGGACAAGACAAACAAAACAAACTCACGTACACAAGAAGGATGGAATGGCAGGAATGAATGCTGGAAGGAGGAATGGGAAGGTTCAGCTGGGGCAGATGGTTCGGGCTTGATCTCTCACGGGACGTCGGGCTGGACCTCGACGGCCACCGATGCCACCGCAATCTGGTTCCCGCGGGGTAACGGGTCGAAGCAGCCTGGTGGAGTCAACTGCTGGTGGAGCCAAAACTACTGGTGGGGCGCAACTCTTTCGTTGCACTTCTTGTTTCGCACTTCTGTCAAGGCTTCCCCGCGCTTCTGTTCACACTTCTGTCAAAGGCTTCCCCGCGCTTCTCTCGCACTTCTCCGAACTCATCTCCGAACTCATCTCAGATGGGGGCGTTTCCCATGGGTTATATATAGCCCCACCCTTGAACCTTTTCGAACCTCCCCGATCGCTCTTCCTCCGCCCTCTCAAACCAAACCCCTCGTGCTTGGTTGGTTGTTCGGGGCTGGCTCCCTCCTCCCCTCTATGACGAGGTGGAGACCCGCCCTTCTTCTTCGAGCCGGAGCACATGGCGAATGGAGTCGCGGAGGGAACAGTTGGCAATTTGTTGGAAGGGGAATGTGAAGGGAAAGGGGATCTACTCTTATTTAATGCAGTGCAATGGAGTATTTAATTAATGGAAGACACAGCCTTACACGAATACACATAATAAGGATATAACTACTGAACAGGGATATATGGTGTCCTTCGTGTATGCTTTATGGAATTAACTACGGGAACGCCCTTTGATCTTTATACAACAACAATTGCAGGAAGGAGGGTGACATTTTACCACAATTCATGACACAACAATTAAAAAAACCACATTCTCATATCCACAATATATATATATATATATATATATATATATATATATATATATATGTCAAGTCGTAGATTCGTTATTGCCTAAAGTTCAGTTATAGACGTTGGTTGCTAATGTGTTATGATTTAAATGTTGTTTAAAAATGCTATTTTCATAAAGTTAATAAAAGGTTTTTGCTTCGTTTTTAGTTTAAAATGAGGAAAGGCTCGCTTCGGTCGTGCTGGACAATTGTATACGTGTGCTTTTTCGAGGCTAGATAAGGCCGGTCGTAAAATCACGCTCACATGCGCGTGATTTTGTGTAACGCTAGTAGAATGATTAGATTGCAGACATAAACCTATCGTTAAAACCATATATATTTTGTATTAATCACAGCGACGCTTGACTCTGTATAAACATGCTTTGAATTACTCAGTTGAACAAACCCATATATTTTATGGCCTTATTGAAGCCAAGAATGCACCCTCCCTTTAATGAGTTACATTTTCTGTCTCCTCGGAGCCCAGAGAAACATCTGGTCCAGATAAGGGACGGATGACGGTGGGGGCTAGGGATGACGGTGGGGGACTCTCGCCAGTCGCTTTGTTCTCTCGGAGATTTTCTGATAAACTTGTCCCTATTTATACGGACTGCGAATCAATGTGCTTCAGGAAGGCTAGACGTGGCATGAAGCTGGTTCTTGCTGTAGATGTCTGTCTCCTCCGGATCTGTATAAGTTGGTTTTTAATAAAGCTGCGTCATTTCAAACTGTTTGTGGACTTCTTTTGCAAACGAAGAGCCGCTTCTTCACAGATGGTACCAGGAGTGGGGTGCAGCACCGGACGACGGGAAACGGAGCCCGAGGGACAGGAGGAAGGCTGCCTGAGGCCGGCGCCGGCACGCTGATTTGATTAAAGGTGAGAGTTGTTTTATATCAGAGGGCTATTATTCCAAATTCGTACCTTCCTCCCTCGAGCGGTTACAGTCTCCCTGTCTTCCGCGCTGCCTGCACTCGAACAGAAATTGTAAGTAAAGGCTCATTTTAGGCCTCAGAATGACGTGGCTTTGTTAAAGCCAGGATAAACATTAAGGGTAAAGCTAAGAATAGATTTTGCGCAGGATACCAGTAAGGACTTAACAGTAAGCTTAAAGTTACAGTTAGCACCAGGAGGGGAAAATGAGGTCGGACAGCCATATAGGTTGAAGCCAGGTGGCCAAGATTTTTCCAGGAAGGAACAGCCCAGAGACAAGATGGGGTATGCCATTGCATGCCAGGGAACGAAGGGCTGTGGCTAACTTAGAGGGCCATAGGAACATGGCCAGGAAAAGGAAAACGCGCAGTAGGTAGGCTTGACAAGAAGGAAGCAAGCAACAGAGCTCCAGATAAAACAGGCCAGGATCTGGTGGACAAGAGAAAATAAATAAGCTCACAGGAAATGGGCCAGGTGGCCACAGGGTGAGAAGGACAGGAATGGTTTTTGAAATATTGAAATTTTAAGCATTGCAGCTATGGTTATTGAAGCTACACCAGACAGAGGACAAGTAAGTAAGCAGGTAAGCAAGTAAATCAGCGATTGATGCCGCTGGACCAGATGCCAGACCAAGACCCCCACCCCCCCCAAGACCTGAGCTCAGTCCCGGGGCTCTAGGCAACAACCCCCACCCCCCCCAAGACCTGAGCTCAGTCCCGGGGCTCTAGGCAACACCCCAACACCCCCCGCCCTGCCTTCCCTTTTTTTACCTCAACCCACCCCGTCCAACCCGTCCCAAAAATCCTTTTCCTTGAATGAGCTGAGATACAAGATTGTCTCAACAATGAGACGTAATACAAGATTGTACATGGGAGTGGCTGGAGAAAGGCATGATTTGAGTCGATCTGAGTTTCGCGCGAAGTCTGGGAGACTCACTCGTATATGAATGAGGAATGAATGTATATTGGGATGTTAATTGACGTGTGTATCTGGCCAATGTATTTGTCTGTATGACATATGCAAAGCAGAGGGTTTCGGTGTGAAGCTTTGTAAGTGGTCTACTTGACATTCCCTAGCGACTATCCGAGGGAACAGGTGAGGTCCTGAACTGAGTCCGGATTTTCATCTGTTTGGGAGTGTTGGGATTCGTGTGGAGGCACGAGGGTGCGCGCCAGGACGGGGGGCGGCGTGGCGTCGTCGCGTTGAGATGGTTGTGCCAGGTCGATCGGCGATCTCTGAATTTAAATCGGATTTTTGTCATGTGTGTTGTGAAATTAACGTCTATCCGAGAATCCTGGCGATGTTCGTTTAATTAAAGTGTGGTACAAACCTGTGTTTCCGCCGTGCGGCTCCGTGGAAGTTTGGGTAGAGTTATTGTGCGTTCGGGCAGGAGCCGAGCGAACCGCGAGTCACGTGTGCGCTGAATGGGGGCTCTCGGTTTTGGGCAGTTGTCGTTGTAATTGTTGTTGCCAGGATGGGAAATAAGAGCAGTTGTTGTTGAGTTTGTTGAATTGGGTTCAGAGCATGAGATTTGCTCAGAGTGCCGGCGATAACTCGCCCACTCTCAGAGGAGGATGTGTGCCCAAATGCATTGTGGGTCATTTCGACTTTGCTGGATGTCGGATTGAGGTAGGCAGAAATGTCACGTTTTCAACAACGCTTATCCGAGGAAGGAGGACGTTCAGTTTCAACTGTCGGTATGTGGTGTGGCTTGTGCC
This sequence comes from Myxine glutinosa, assembly GCF_964187855.1. Taxonomy (NCBI): domain Eukaryota; kingdom Metazoa; phylum Chordata; class Myxini; order Myxiniformes; family Myxinidae; genus Myxine; species Myxine glutinosa. Next base: position 250,889,788 of record NC_136262.1, read on the forward strand.
AAGGTGTGGGCGCGAGGAGGATGTGGTTGTATTTGTCTGTCTGTCGGTCTGATTGTAAGTCTTTGGTACTGGGAGGGCTAATTGAGTGCTTAGGCGTCATTGTTCCATGGAGGCAGGTACTGTGAGTCACAAAATGTAAATGTAACACAGAGAGATGGACAGGACAACAATGGAGTTTATATGGACGGGTTTGGGGCAGTTTCAATCTGACGATTACAGAGTGCTTTGTTCTGGTCACGAAACATGTAAATTTCATGGAGTTGAAGTGGTTTGCAAGAAGGCAGCAGAGTCAGTACTGGGATGCAACCTCGTCCAGGGGTTTTGGTCCAGCCTGCAAGGAGTCCAGGGGCTTGTTTCAGGGCTGGGTCGCCAAAAATGGGATGCTGTGCCCATCTGGATGTAAAATTATCCATCAAGGACGGGGAATGATGTGCAGTGTGATTGGGTAAGAGGTAAAGGCCATAAAACACCAACCCCATGAGGAACGAAATAAATGGAGACGTCGACAATGGTGTCAGAAGTGGTGGTTGGGATCACATGATGGTTGGGATTGAAGAACAACCTACTGGGATTTCATGATGGGCAACAGTGTATGAGTGAGTAATTGTGATCTGTTTAAGTGTAAGAGGCGGTGGAGAAGAAAGGGGTGATGAAAAGTTATTCGTTTTAGTGTGAAGTAGGTTGGTTGCTTATTTGTCACAGTAAGATGAGAGTTGTGTTTTTAAGCTTGGTCTTTGAATGAATTGTTGCTTGGAATGTGTTGATTGGAAAAGTGATTTCTGATCGCTGATCCGATCTGGTTTTGAATTGTTTGATTTAATTTTGAGTTGATTGGAGGTAATAAGGATTTGTGTTGATTTCTTGATTTGAGTTGATCTGGAAACAAAGACAGATGGGATTAATGTGTATATCAGGAACATTTTGGAAAAGAAATATGGATATATGACATTACTAAAATATAACCAAGCAATTGAGAGTTCTTGGGTTAATGGGATATAAATAAATGCATCTACAAGTTGATGGTTTATAAAAAAATTTAGTTCTGGATGATACTTAAACGATGAACAATGTTGGCAATATACAAAGAATGTGACTTGTTTTTTGGGGGGAAAACATGTGGTTTAAAATTGGTTGGCTAAGTTTTAAAGATGGAGATGTTTCGCAGAACTCTTATGATTATTTATATGAGTGGTGGACTATTCCATGGCGAAGCATTTTTCAGTTTATTGAAAGTTGGATTTTGTAAAATAATGGTTTAATATAACCACAGTAGAAAATAATATACAGATTTGGGACATTTTGTAAACTTTCGAATAATGAGAAGATTCATAAAATTCATTTTATTTATTTCATGGAAAATATTTGGGTTGCAAGTGGAGAAGCATGGTATGGTATAAAAATAAAGAGGGAGTATCCAGGAAAAGGATGTTCAAGTGAACTTTGTGCTGTGAAAAGAATGTCGAGTTAATGGAAGTGTTTTGTTCGATTAATTTTGTTCAATTTGTGTTCAAATGATCAGTTTATCACAATTCATAAAAAAAATGCATCGTGCTCCAATTAATTGAATAAAATGAGTAATCTTGAACCAGAAAGGAAAGGGATGGACAGAGACGGGCGATGTTTTAAGGTGAAAGAAGGCTGTCTTTATGATCTGTTTAGTGTATTTTCCAAAGGAGAGGGTTTTGGTCAATGATGATGCCAAGATTCCGGTTGTGAGGAAAGGTGGACACTGGGAAACCATCGATGTTGGGGGCAAAGTTATGGGTGGATTTGGTGAGTGGTTTTGGGCAAACGAAGATTAATTTAGATTTATCATAGTTAAGTTCGAGGAAGTTGATTTGAAGCCAGAATTTTATTTGGATGCCAGAAAGGAGAAAGGAGATGCTGAAAGCCAGAAAGGAGATGCTGTTGTCTACTCTGAATGACGGGTGGTGGTATCCGGGGCGCTGAGGAGTTTGTTCACGTTGTAAAGTTTGTTTATTTATTTGTTTATTTAGTTTGTTTATTGTAGAGAGGAGTGCTTTTGGGATTCCGGAGCCAGAGTGGATAATTTGAGAGTAGTAGGTGGAGTAGAGGACTTCTTTGCAGTGCTGTAGGTGGTCCTTGTAGGCTTGGGAGTGAACTGATTTGGGTTTAATAGGCACAAGCTGGTCTAAACAGGGTGAGGAGGATGGTGTGATTGATGATGTCAAAGGAGGCGTTGAGGTGAGGAGGATGAAAATGTTGAGGTTGCCGGCGTCAGAGGAGAGAGAAGGTCGCTGGTGATTTTGAGGAGAGCAGTTTCAGTACTGTGGCTGGAGCAGAATCCGGATTGGGATGTTTCATACAGGTTATTGGCAGAGTGGTGATGTTTGAGTTGAGTGGCCACAGCACGTTCCAAAACTTTTGACAGAAAGGGTAGGTTGGAGATGGGTCTGAAGTTATTTAGGGTGTCAGGGTTTAGTCCAGGGTTTTTCCAGAATGGGGGTGAAGTTTCACGAGTTTTTGGGGAAATCGGTATGTGAAGCTGGATTAAGTTGGAACTGCTTGATGAGCCGTGGAGATGTATGTGGCTGTGTGTGGCTGCCTGGAGTCAGGAAGGCTAGACGTGGCATGAAGCTGGTTCTTGCTGTAGATGTCTGTCTCCTCCGGATCTGTATAAGTTGGTTTTTAAGAAAGCTGCGTCATTTCAAACTGTTTGTGGACTTCTTTTGCAAACGAAGAGCCGCTTCTTCACAGATATATATATGTATATGTATATATGTATATATATATATATATATATATATATATATATATATATATATATATATATATATATATATATATATATATATATGTATGTATATATATATATATATATATATATACATATATATATATATATATATATATATATATATATATATATATGTATGTATATATATATGTATATATATATATATATATATATATAAATATATATATATATATATATATATAATATATGTATATATATATAATATAATATATATATATATATATATATATATATATATATATATATATATATATATTCATATATACACATACAACACTTGGAGGCTACACCAATCCGTGCGCTGCGCACTATCTTGCCAATCCTTTCGGAAAGGCCTGGTTGGTACAGTAGTACACAGTGACAAGCGTGTCTGGCTGCTTCCATAAATCTGTTCTGGTTCATTCAGGGTAGGGAGTATTCCTTTGCTTTAACCGTTTTTGAGGTAGACTCATCTAACTAATCTGTTTTCTTCAATTGCATCAGCTTTGGAGGATGACACAGTCCATGCCCGAGCTGCCAAGGTCCGTGCTGCACTGCGTTTGTGGGAGTTTGGGTTGCTGGAATCACCCAAACGTAGTGTAGCACGGACCATGGCAAAGGGCATATACATCCATGACATTTGGACATTTTGAGTTCGATGCTGCACATGCAGTTTTACAAAATGGTTACTGGAAACTCGTCAGATCCAGAAATGATGTAATCTACACAATTTATTGACTTCAAATAATATGTGAATACATCACTCGCCTCTCCACACCTCACGCCCCTCACCCTCCTCAATCTCCTCTCCCTCGTCATTCACTTCTCTCTCCTCACTTTCCTCTCCACTCTCTCTCTCTCTCTCTCACTCTCCTCATTCTTCTCCATCTCCCCCTGTCCTCACCCCTCTCTCTCTCTCTGTGCATCGTGTCCAACAAGAAACATTCTAAACGGCTATTAGAATGCATTTCTGCCAATAAAATGCCAATAACCGTCCGATATTCTCACCTTTTGCTGCAACGGGGTCTTAAACCATCTTAGTGACTATGAAAAATGAAATCATATGGTGAATTACAGTTAACCCGTGAGAGTCAGAAAGCACGAGACTTACAAACTAGGTTTATGAAGCCCCCAGAGCTATGCGGAACAAAGAAAAAGGGGAAGATTTTTTTTTTTGGGGGTATACTGAATCTAGGCTCGTGAAAGAGCTAACATTTATTCCACAAACAAATCAACCAGACAAACAAAATATATAAAAAGAGGGAGCGGAAGACAAGATGGGGAGAGAAGGGGAAGCACACAAACACAACATTTGAGAGCAGGGAGATGTGTGGAAGGGAGAGGGGCTGGGGGGAGGAGGCGTGGGAAGGGGGGGGGGGGGGGAGGGAGAAGTATAAAACACAAGGACACCAAGGACTTCCAGGACAGAAGTTGGTATTTCAAAAAAGTGGATTTGGGGTGAAATTAGCAGGGGTAGAAAAGATCAAGGTTTTGGATGGGGGAAGATAAGATGGTGGTGAACAGCTGTTTTAAAGACCTGGAGGGTGGAGTGGGATTGAAGAGAGTGAGGGAGTTTGTTCCAGAGGCGGGAGAAAAGAGGAATGAAGGAGTGAAGGTGAACAGAGAGTCTTGATTTTGGCAGTTTAACCATAAGAGGGTTGCAGGCAGATCTTGTGCAACCTGTAGGAATATTTGGGGGGACAGAGCCCAGAGAGAGCTGGGGGGGGGCAAGGCCAGAGAGGAGTCGGTAGAAGACGGAAAGACCACCAACCTGCCTGCGGTGAGTAAGTGAAAGGCCCTTGGAGTTAGCTTCATCATTCAGGGATTCAGGGTGAAGACCTTTGTTTGTGTGGAAGTGACTGCGAAAATGACGCGGACTAATGCCGAAAATGACACTCAGGACAGTGATGAAGATCTGTAAAAGCATATTCCTGAACGGTGTAGACCTCGTAGATCCTGTGTATAGGACTTATAGTTCAATCTGATACTAACAAGGCTGCTTTCTTGCTTTATAAACCCATACCTATAACTTCAAAGGACTTGCAATATCATGTATTATGTAATGCAGTTATATCACAAATATAAAGACAATGGTTTTCAATTGCCTTTGTTTGTTGCTTTTCTGTAATCCTGGGAAACTATTTTGAGGCCTTTATCGGATTCCTTGACCCATAAAACATAGGATTAGCATATTTAATTAAGTCTCTAGGTTGACTAGAAGCCGAGATCGCGCAAAATATGTATTTTATGGCGGCCATTTTGAAAATCCAAAATGGCGGCCACGCAGGTGTCTGTGCAAATGCCAACATTGATTTTCGGATTCTCCATGCTCTGATGATTGTAAAAATGTACAGGTTTGCTAATCTCCCAAAATTTTGAACGAAATTCTATTTGTTAACATAGTGAACGTGACTCGCAGCTGATGATATCCTCTCCGATGCAAACTCCAACTGTTTGGCTTCACATGGGGATTCTGTTGCCACCTGAAGTCAAAGGCGTGCAGGGCTCCATAGCTTACATCACCAGTGTGATAAACAGCTTTATTTACAAATTACTTATTGATCAAATCTCGGATGTTCCTCCTTTATCTTCCTGAACAGAAATTTAACTTTATAAAGCTGGAATGACGTTCTCGGGGGCAAAAAGAGCCATTCCTGGTCCCGATCAGGTTTGAGAGGACGCCATAGAGGAAGCGCACTTACATTTGAGCTATCGAGTCTGGGTTCGATTCCCAGTATGACTATAAACTGTCGGATTGGTGCTTCAGAAGCAAACTATTGCATCACAAAGCACGCCGTTCCTTGAACGAACATTAAGCTGGGTGTCCCACGTGTTAGTATTCGTTGGTATAAGGACGAGATCTCAGTGTCCGTTGTGAAGTGTAGGCGAGCCGTCTCCGGCACCCTGGCCAAATTCCTGATCTTACCTCCAGGGTCATTGCATCAGTGGCACAGCCGCATCCACCAAAAAAGAGCTTCCTGCACCCGTGGCATATGGAAGAGGAAGAAGCACCGCATCTGCTGGAGGACATGAAACAAGTACACTTTATCTTGATTTTTTTTTGTGTGTGTACAGAATCGAGGCTCGTGTAAGAGCTAACACATTGAACATGAAAACATACACGGACACATAAAACATACAATGAAGGGTGCGGGAGACAAGAGTGGGGGGGGGGGGGGGGGGGAGGGAAACACACAAGCACAACAATAGAGAACAGGGGACGTCGGTAGATCTGTGGAAGGGGAAGGGCTGGGGAGGAGAGTTACACGGTATAAAACAAATGAACACTTCTAGGAATTTCAGGAGAGAATTTGGGGATTGAAAGATGAAGATTTGGGGTGTTTTAACGGGGGTAGAAAAGATAAAGGTTTTGGATGGGGGAAGAAAAGAGATGGAGGTGAACAGCTGTTTTTTAAAGACCTGGAGGGTGGAGTGGGATTGAAGGGAGTGAGAGAGTTTGTTCCAGAGGCGGGAGAAAAGAGGAATGAAGGAGTGAAGGTGAGCAGAGAGTCTTGATTTTGGCAGTTTAACCATAAGAGGGTTGCAGGCAGATCTTGTGCGATCTGCAGGAATATTTGGGGGGCAGAGCCCAGAGAGAGCTACGGGGGGCAGAGTAGGGGGAGAAAGGCCGGAGAGGAGTCGGTAGAAGACAGAAAGACCACCAACCTGCCTGCGGTGAATGATAGGCACTCAGAATCAGCTTCATCACGGGAGTTTCCAATGATTCTGAAAGCTTTGGTTTCAACAGCGTGAAGCCGAGCTAGGTGTGAGGCAGGAGCACCGGCCCAGAGGGGAGAGCAGTATTCCATTGAGCTGCGGATGAAAGTCTTGAATGTGGTGAGGAGCTCAGGTGTGCCAAGGAAGGAATCTGATTTTGTATTGATACTCATGCGTCCTAAATTCAAGAAAGAAAAGTTTATGGCACATTTTTGTAATTTTGTGGCCATTTTGAAGAAAACTGGACGCCATGTTGATTTTTTAAGATGGCCAATCAACTGGATTTAGATTTAATCCACAGTGCATTCAGAAAGTATTCAGACCCCTTCACTTTTTTCACATTTTGTTATGTTGCAGCCTTATTCTGAATTCGTTTAAATTCATTTTTTTCCTCATCAATCTACACTCAATACCCCGTAATGACAAAGAGAAAACAGGATTTTAGAAAGTTTTGCAAATTTATTAAAAAGAAAAAACTGAAATATCACATTGACATAAGTATTCAGACCCTTTGCTATGACATTTGAAATTTAGCTCAGGTGCCTCCCATTTCTCTTGATCATCTTTGAGATGTT